>NC_044004.1:81515902-81824460 GCF_900496995.4 Aquila chrysaetos chrysaetos | reverse complement strand
TCTAGTCTTGACATACTGAAATTTAATACTGACTTTGGGTGTTGGGGACTACAACCCTAAGATGCTAATGAAGTCACATACTGTAATTACTGGTTAGAAAATTATATGTAAAGTAGTCACTGACCAGAAAGGTCTGATGTATCACTCATTTTAAAGAGGGGGAGGGTTGGGGCTATTTTTTTTTTATTTTTTTTTTTTTAATGAGCTTTAGAGTTGTGTTTTTCAATCCCACTCAGTTTGAATGCAAGACGCCTGCTGTGGGAGGAGGTAATGGGAAGAGACAATGGCATCTGCGTTAGTTGCTAATCTTAACCTCTAGCTGTCTTTTCTCTCAGGATGCACTGTGCAGACAGAAAAGCTTGTAGGCGAGTAGGGAGCAAATACTTTTCCCCAAGTAAACTAATTGTATGCCAGACAGAAATCCTTCTGCCAAAATGACTGATCTTGCTTCAAAATCATTGCAGAATTTTTTTCAGCTTCCAAAATGGAGTAGGAGTCTGGTAGGTAGTAGCTCTGTTCATGTAAGCTATGACAGAATCCAAATAAATATGACAGGTCTGAGCTTTTAGTGGGTGTATGCTATGTTAGACAGTGCGAAAGCCACTCTGAACACATCTTCTTATGGGAAGCTCAAGTTCTTTCTTACTAGAAATTCTATGCTTTTTGGTACTCATTCTACATAAAAAGTTCCTAAATTAAATTTACATTTTGGGACAAGTGGATAAAATAGGGAATCGGTGCTAGGACTCACTGAAGTCTCTTAACTCAGTTTCCAAGTGCCCTGGTTATATGAGAGATTGTAGCTGAGGAAGACAATTTTCAGTAACAATTTGCTTGATGAATTAGCCTTCTTTCTTGATTGCAGATTGTCTGCAAACAGATTGCAATTTTAGCAAACTTGTTTGCTATTTATAATAATTTTGTGCATAATAATTTTTTTCCCCTGGAAATTGCTGTTGGTAGTAAGATTTACTTTGTGGTCCTGAGAGAATGCTGAGAGCAAACTCTTCCCATAAAACATCCGTGATAATCAAATAGAAAATGTGGGAATGCAGTTGGAGCAAAATCATACAGAAGTCACTGGGATGTTTGCATATCATTTTTCTCATTATTTGTTCAGCTGTAACAGTGAGTGAAAACTGACACCATCTGATAGCTCTTCAGTAGTCTGTGTAAAATGAGTCTGATAGGCTCCAGGGAGTTCCCAGCAGACGTATCCCCATCTCTTGGATAACCTCCACAGTTCATATTAATTGACAACCTCATTGCCGCTAGCTGCAGAGAGACCAAGCAATGGGCGGCTCTGGAGTCTGAAAAGTGTTTTCATGCAGGATTCAGTTCTTCTCAGAACTCACTGGGGAAATGCTGCTGAAACAGTGCAGAAAGGTCTGATACCACTTTTCCGACTGTGCCTGCTATTATATTCCTAAAACTGTTTTGATCTTCACGAATATTGGTATGATTTTTTTCATGCTTCACCATTCCTCCACATGCACTGTAATTTTATTTTGCTACCTAGCTATTTTCTAGGCAGAACCAAACCACTACCTTTTCTGTTGAGTTTGTTTGGTGGGGCTGGGGGAGGATTAGGGTAAATTGAATAGCCATGAAGGCTTCTATCCACTAGAACCACAGATAGAACTGGTACCAACTTCCTAGGTAGCTTTGACTTGGCAAAGCTATTAAAGAAGTTAAAGAACACACCATTCAGTTCTTGTCTGATCTTCCTGCTAAGGTTGCCGACAAAGACTGTGTTTGCAGTTGTATTTCTTATGACAGTTACTTGGAGTAATGAGAAAGAGATCACTAGCTTGTCACAGAATGACCCTGTCTTTGCATTGCTGAAGGAGCTTTGATCCAGCTATCCTTGCGTGGGTGATCCTACAGCCAGTTACCAATTTATTGAGCTATTGTGCCTCTTATAATTAAAAAAAAAAAAAATTGTATTCACATGATATGTATGAGAGTTGTATCTGTCCGAAGGTACACTAGGAAACATTTTATATTAGTTTTTTCATTCACTGTTTGGGTTGCCATAATAGACAACACGAAGTGTAGGCTGGAAAGAGGCCAGGAGACCCATCTGCTAAGAAAGAGGTATCTTTCTAATTACAGTCTAGTAGGCAGAGCCTGGGGATAATGACATACCTTTTCTCCTATGAATATTTTCATGAACTTTGCCTGTCTCAGGAGATTCCCTCAGTGCTGTGCTAAATTGGGTCATTTGTGTGTATACAAAAGAAAAGGACAAAAGATGGGTGTGTTTTCCAGTGTTACCGTAAAACTCTATCTTCTCACCAATTAAGTAGTAAAAGGATTTTGCTCGGATTTATGGGCAAAACAGTTGCTAAAGGTCAGGGCATTTTCTTGTTCTATGCAGGTATGTATTTTAATGCTCTGCAAATTGGATTTGAGAAAGGAAGTTTATTGCTTTGGTTGCTGTTTTAAAGTTTTCAGTAACTGTATACAGAATCAAAAGTATGTTAAAACATTCCTCCTGGAGTGACTACTAATGTGTCTATCCACCTGTTTATACATTTCTAATTTGACCACCTTGGTATGATCTCTTTGTCATATTTTAGTTTTGATTTTTAGCTTCAAGCAGTTTCATGGTTAAAAAAGACATGCATTTGAGCAGTGGAGTCTTCCTGCATGTTGGAAAACTAGTCCAAATGGAGATACTTATTAAAAATAAACAGAAATGGGTATTGCAGTGCATATATCCAGGTGACCTCCAAGGAAATTCACAACAACTCTTGTTTTGTTCAGGACAATAAAAATATCTGTAAATATGCATAGCTGCACGCATTCAGTAGGAAAAAAAAAAACAAAACAAAACAAAAAAAAACCACAAAAAGAAAACCCCCAACCAACCAATGCAACCTTGCAATCCTACTCTCTATGACCTCTGTTTGTTGTAATTCTGACTGCTCTGATTCCCAATGCTCATAAATATTCTACTGCATCAGAGACACAAAAGAAATTCCCTTGTAGCATTTCACATAAAGACCAAGTTTCTTAATAATTTCATATAAATAATCTTGCTCCTGATGATAAACACTAAATGCAGTAAATCCTAAGCGTCGTTTTGATTGGCTTTGTTGGTTTCCTTACTTTGTAACAGAACTAATGGGTCTGTTAACTACAATGGTTCCTCCATGTATTCCTGTATTACTAGCAGCAGTTCTCTTCTTACTACTTTGCTTTTTCATTTGCAGCTGATCACTCAGGGTTCAGTTAGAACTTAACACAAAGTTCAAAAATAATAATTAAATAAAAAAGGGGGGGGGGGGGGATAGAGCCACAGCTGTAGCAAAGCAATTTCTAATCTTCATGTGCTAATGGATCAGATCCTCTAGATGTAGAATCAAAATAGCTAATCTGCCCGTGCAGCTTGTGTCTTCTTGACACTTGCTGTGTTTCAGGACTTTTATGTTCATAGCTGGTCCTGCAAGATTACTTACAAAAGGTGTTTTGACAGGTTTTTGCTTTTTCACTCTTCCTGTGGAGAACAATTATACCATTAGAGTATGAATAAAATAATGAAGTGATTAAAAACACATTTCAGAGACCTACCCTGCACTTTTTATCGCTTTTATGTTTGACAGAAGAATTGAAAGAATTTCCATTTTGGCTCTAACTGCATGATTTTATTTTTGTCTTTGTTCTTCTGTGTGATATAATGCTGTCACTCGATGTTCTTTTAACTAATGTTTGCTTTGGTATTTTACAATAGTGGATTTTCTATTCTCACATTTTTGCCTCATTTCATGGTCGTGTTGCAAATTATTGTAGAAAAGAGGAGCTATTCAGTAGGAGGAGTTCTAAACTACTTTTAGCTCTTGTATTTTGAGGAAGTAGCATTTATTTCAAAATTTATAGTTGACTTAAAAACTATATTATATGCAGTTACATGTTTCCACTTGAAGAAATAATTAAAGGTTTTTTTTAAGTTACATGTAGGTTATGAATGGTGGTAAGATGCATAAATCACATAACTGTCTGGGGTAATATAATTAGCAGAAGTGTTCACCTGCTTGAAGCCTGTGGCCTAGAGGATTAAGTTTTTTTCAACTGGTCATATTCAATAGCCTTTACTCAAGTAAGTAATTCTATTGAAACTTTTTTTTTTCCCCCCACAAACAGCGTTCGGTGTTAATGAGATGTGCAGCATCAGACTCTCCACATTACAGAAACTACAACCATTTATTGTTTATAACAAAAATTAAGAAAATTATGATTATTGTGAGTTTTGTGCTGCTTGGTTCCTTTGCATCCTCATTGCAAAAATGTTTTCCAGACGGCTTCAATTTTTACTGTTAAAAGAAATAGCGAACCCTTTGGGGCACAAAGCACATCTTTCTGTTTATCCTACAGCTAGCAGCCTGGTATCACGGCTGTTGTAAAGGTATGGGGGAGCAGTTAAACACCCCTCCAGGTGCTTTTGTTTGTCTAGAAGACAAAATAGTAGAAGAATGAACTTTGGGTGGCTAATTCATTATGTATCGCTGTTTTCCAACAGCTGTGGTGAGCAGAGGTTAAGCAAACTTTAAATGTGGTGTTGACTTGTCCTCATTCTTTAAGAGCAGTCAGCTCTTTTTTTATTTCCATCTCTCCCATGTCCACTTAAACAAAAACCCCCAAAACCCCAACCAAACAAAAGCAAAGAACCCAAAATGCAAACGAATCCCAACCAAAGCACCACCAGCCTGACACCAAACAACCTGTGTCTACGAACGTTTTTGAAGAGGCCCCTGTAGCTCCTGGCAAGCCGGGTTTGCTGTGGAGAGGCAGCAATGCTGGTCCAGCACGGACTCTGTTCTCATGGGTTGTTGACAGGGGTGAAGACATCTGGACTGGCAGGCGGCCGTGTGCTTGCTCTCTGAGCTCTGCTGCTGGAACAGAAATATTTCCTAAAGATGGGAGTGTGGCCCAGCATCCATTGCGCCAGCCTCGCTGTTGTTTCACAGGGAACAGTCTAAAGCACTGCCCAGTAACGTCCATAACGAGCTGGCTCAGTTTGTGTCCCTGTATCTAGGATGACTGTTTACTGTAGCTAGAACGCCAAAATACTGCTACGCAGTTGAAGGGATATTTGGGTGTTTGTAGCTGTAACACTTGACAAGCAAGTTATTAGTGAAGACTCCACGCTGCTGGTGTGCAGCAGCATATTCTTTTGGACATTACTGTAGGGGTTGTAGATGTCCCTCTTGTAATACAGGGACCTGGGCATTTCTGTGATTCTGGACCACATCTTGATGACTGACTGAATGATGATTTCCATCAATAGAAATGAGCAGTTATGCACTGTTGTCCTATTTTTTTTTTAAATGCCCACAAAGGCATGCCTCTCTGCTACTCATAACTGTTGTTCTTACCAGTTTTTGTATCTATTTTTTAGAATTTTTGTCACTGGCCTCTTCAAAGAGGCCTGCTGCGGTTTTGTACTGCTGTTGCAGTAAGAGGGTGCTTGTCTTGGAATGAAGTGAGCGTCTGTTCCTGTAGACCCCCAGCATTACTGCAAACCTATCTAGAGACCTAGTTGGAAGCCTTTCTTGTGTTATTTAGCCTTAGTTTAAATACCTGCTGAAAACAAGATAAAGTAGAAGAAATAAAACCTGCTTCTGTTCTAATGGTTCAGTTACTTGTTAGTAGGAAACTCATGTTGTCTCAAAAGAGACTTTATAAAAATTGTAGGAGATTTATTTTAAGTCACTCTTGCAAGTTGTTTACAATATTTATTTTTTTTTAAAGGTTGAATAATGCCTCTTTATTTTGCAATTGAATTCAGGAGCTGTGAGACTTCAAACTGTCAGTGTTAACAGACTAATGTGTTTAAGGAAAAAAAGTGTGGTGATGTTACAATTTAATGAGATTCTCTTGCATTATATATAGTCAAGTTAACAGCTGATTGTTCCAGTCCATAATCACAAAGGGGAAGAGCCTGTGACCATGGGTTAAATTAATTTTGTGGTTTGCCAAGTTCAGTTTGTGTATGTGAGGAGAGAGCCTCTGTCAACCAACTTCTCATCTCTGTGGGTCTGTGAAATGAACATAGTCTTAATTTTTTGTTTTCTTAAAGGACTGGCAATCTCTGATGAAATAACTTGTTTGGCGTTTTCCATAACCAGTACAGGAGGCCAGATGCATCAATTGTGTAAAGCAAACCAACAACCTCATTCAGCACCCCCTGGTAATTTAAATTCGGAGGGAAATGAATTCTAGCGGTTTGTGTTTCTGAATTGCCAAAAAGTTACCTAAAGTATGAGTTATAATGAAGATGGCATTGGGTTGAATTCCCTGTTCTGTAACTTTAGCAGAGTTCTGTGGGTTTTTTTTAATTGGTGTACACAATAAGTAAGTGTATGTATTGAAATGGTAATACAGAACACGTAATTGTACATATGGGAGAATCTACTTATAACGTTATGACTTACCCTTCCTGCCATAAAAGCCTATGTCTTGAGCTTTTCGGGTGCTTAAAGAACAAAATGGTATGATACTTCTAAATGCCCAGAGTCAGTAGAAAAAATGCAGCTCTGTTAAGCAATCTGTCAGCCCTGGGAAAAATTCAATCAGCAGAAAGCGCTTAGCTTTGCTCAATTTAGCTAGATTTTAATGAAACGCTTTCCACTGTACACTTAGCTGTGCTATGAGGTGACTAGAAGAAAGCAAATAGGAGGTCAGGGAGCTCTCCATATTTTTTGATTTGGAACAGTAGCACAGTCTAATATGTGTAAAATGAGGCCAAGTTTGACAGCCCAGAGAAAAAGATGTGTTAAAAGCAACATGGAATAGCTAGATTGAAGTACGTCAACTCTGACTGCTCTACAGCATATAGGTGCTTTATGGCGAACGTTTTTTGAATTAATGTGTGACAAAGTTTTAGTGTGTGCTCCAATAGTAATGTATAAGACAGACATAAAACTGCTTTTTTGGTGTTCTATCTTTACACTTTTGTTAGGTAAATGAAGAATTTGAAAAGAAAATTTAATAAATGTGCCTTTCTACTAGACTTTGTAATCTCAATGCGTTATAAAGCATCTCCCTATGGCACTTGAGTGAGGTTTTTGAAGTTATTTAAGCTCCTAACTGCCATTCATTTTGACTGTCAATACAATATGTGCACTGGCACATATCCAGTAAGTAGGAAGACAAGGCATGGAATTACAACCTAGTAGTTTCTAATGATTTTGTAGCTGAGTGCATCTACTCTGATTTATAACAGTGCATCATCTTAAACATTAGGTCTGATATGCAGAGTAGACCGAATATTAAGATTGCCTATGAATAATACAGATATCTTTGAATTCAAATTGTGGCATATTGTTTGATTAACATGGTTCAATATTGTTAGTATTAATTAAAATGACAGGAAAAGCATATTCTGTCACATCTCATCTCCTCATTTTTGGTTTTGCAAAGCCACCTTTCAGTTCACAGAAAATCCATGTGTCAGGATTCTTTTTACAGGAAAGAAATTTTTTTTGTTTATTCAGAAAATCTACTTGAAGCCTAAGGAGCCCTCTGCTATGTTCTGTCATCTTACCAAATCAGTTTGGGTCAGTCACTGTACAATGAAATGGGGGGGGGGAATCATGGTCTTGTTCATTAGCAGTCTTGCATCCATAAGCACTACTTTTAATAGATTTTCAGGAACACTTTTGTATTTCTGCATAATGCTCCCAAAGCATCATTGAGGACAGATATCTGTGTGCACTATTTATGCAAAGTCCAATGTACTGACTGCTTCAACCCACCAATGGAAAACTTTTTAAAAACCCCACAGAAGAAAGATAGATAATATAGTGCAAGGTGAGTATCTGTCATTCCAATGGGACTTCAGATGGTTTAACCTGTGAATTTTTTTTTTTTTGTCATATGTATGAGATTTGAGTCCAGGCTTCTAGCCTTAACCTTGTTGAATAAGTATCTTCTTAGACATAGTACATCTTGTTCCTGGATGGAAGAACAGCTGCTTTATAAGTTTTCTCCTCAAATCTTACCAGAACTGGATAGAAGGTGATAGAGTTCATCTCTTCAGTTTGCTCTAACACATTTGGGACTTGTAGAGCACAGTGGTACAGGTACCAGGAGGACTTTGATGATTTAGCCCCCACAGCAGCCTCTGTATCCTTATCTTCTGCTTTGTTGATGGTACCACTCAAGTGGAACTTGGAAATCGGCAGACAGCAGCGTTGTTGTGTGATAGTCCGGTATGCCCGGTCTCAGCAGCCCCACTGTTGAGTAGGGTTTCTTCCACTGACTGTGAATGTCTACTGCTCTTCTCTCTGAGCAGGTAGCAGGTCAGCATCTGTGTTGCCCTTCAGTTGGTTCCTTGCAGAAGAAGAAGATTGTGTGTGCGTGAGAAGGAAGGGGAGGGCCGGGGGGAGCACACATGCTTTTGGGCCAGCTTTACAGGAGCGCAGCGGCACCCTGAACAGGACTGTAGGTGCCTAGTTGGCACCAAGTGACTCGCCCTTTGCGTGTGCTTTTTGGATTGCCTTTCTGATGTGTCTGGATGTGACAGAACTACGGGCTGGTTGCTGTAGTGTTGAACACAGGCTCAGGGCTCACCTGAGGAGCCCTGGGCTCAGAGGAGTTGTGACCTTTCACTGGAGCTGGTCCCCACAGCAGGCAGGCACTGGTATGTACCCCCTGGTAATGGTGAATAGGGAATGATGTTTATTTGTAAAGGCGTTTAGCTACAGATAATAGTTTCCTTACAGGTGTAATTACTATGACAAAAGGCTTGATAGCATAGCTTATATTTTTACAGATCTGGCATAAATTTTACTTAAAAAAATAAATAAATATGCAGTTGTACTGGCATAAAGTGAATCTAGATTAGGAATGCTTACTGGATATATAAACTAGATGATGGATATTTAGATACTCAATAGTAGTAATGATCAATGGTGATTTTTTTATTTTTATATCATCTGCCTCTGTCGGTAGCAGTTATCTGCTTTAAAGAAAATGCATAGCAGACAGATTTAGTGCTTTGATGAAAAATCTGGAGGCTTCTAGTCATATCTTTCTTGCCTTTCTCATGATTCTTCAGATACACTTACTGCTATTTATAGAGTAGAAGAAATAGGAGAGCCTAATACCATAATGATTCTTTTTTCCACTGTGTACATATGTAATTGTTCCTGAAGATGGCATTACACTTGCCTTTCTCACAACACATACTAGATAATGTCTGCTTTAAGATGGACTCGTCGTACTACTGGCTCATTGTTGAGGTCCATTTTGGAGAGATTCATACCACTTTCCAAATCCAATATTCTTTCTACTGTCATCTCAATCTCCTGAATACTCTGTAAAAGTACAGAGAAGAGGACTCACAGAATTCTAAAAATAAGTAATTTAATTACTGATATTGTAGGAGCTGGGCCACGGTTGTTTGAAAAGAATGTTTATGTCAAAACTTGCAACGTCAGCAATTTTAAAATGTGTGGGTTTTGTGTAGTATTAAGAATCTTCCTATAAACTCTACGGAGCCATTCAAAGCACAGTATCTGTTTCCCTGGGAGGATGTATAACAGACTCTGAAACAAGATGAGTAGTGTGTCAGATAAATCACAAGGTTTTATTTCACATAGCCACAGCTGAAGAAATAATCAAAACCAAATGTTTGTAGTAACAGGAAGTTGGATTTAAGTATTCTTAATTACGCTTAGAAGCACAAATATCTGTATGCCAATGAATAGATGGTTCTCCAGGCTTTCAGGAGGTTGGCTCCTACTATTTTCTTAGTTTCAGAGTAATGCATAAGAGTGCCTTCCAAGCTCTGTGCAAAGCTATAACGTACCAGTTTTCTCACCCGGGAGAAAGGTAGACGTTTTCTGATAGGCTTCTAGAATTTCTTTTACCTTAAGCCTGTGGCATATAGCTCATGTCCGTTACTAGCAGGCTGCACCAGACCGGCTTCTGTCCATAGGCACCTTGTATTTCCCTCCTTGGCCCAATGCAAGCACGAAGTATGTTTGGAAAAGCTGAATTGCACAAAGTGGACTGGATGAGAACTGAGGGGAAAATTTCCTTTCCTGCAGGCTTGCAGGAAAAGCAAAGCGCTGCTTGGGGAGGAGCAAGAGGGGAGGCTCGCTCCTCCTGCCAGTTAAGCTGTTCCGCTTCTCAGCTTATGTCTTACTGTGCTTTTTCTCTGATGTTACATGCCATTGATTCTGGCCATGAAAAAGAGAAGGGAGCAACTGGCTGAGGAGTTGCCAGGGACTGTAGGTGCTAACAGCTACCTTGGTCTTTGAGGGGAGCGTAGCAAAAAGACCACACATGGATGCCCTCTAAAGGCCTGTATTTTTCTGTCCATATACCGAAAGAAGGTACCAGGATTTGTCTCTTGAGCAGGAATTTAACTGAACATCCATAGAGCACAAAGATGTAGATAAAAAGCACAAAGCAAACAAAATGGGTGTAAGTAAATAACGTGAGCTTCTCTGTTCTTTCTGTATAGAAAAGCCCCCAGCTTCCAACCTCAGAGAACTGGTGCTGTGAGTTATGAGATGTAGCTGGCTTGGAAGAAAAGTAAAACATTTCAGAGAGGGACCAGGGTGAAAGATATTTATAAGTAGTATTAGATAATATGCAGTGGCATTGCATAAAAACTTTTTTTTTTACTATTTGGTCTTGGTTTTTGCAATTTGAAATACTGTCAATCTACTTACTTTTTCCCTATACTGTACCTTTTTATTTTGTGTGTTGCTATTTTATGGGTTTGTTGTCACTGCAAACGAGCCTGTTGTTGTTCTCATTTTATTATCTCTGCAATAACTTCACTGTAAAATTAACTTGGACTTGCGTGGTTTCTGACAAGCCTTTGAATTTTGGTATTAACTATTCATCATCAATATTCCCAAGGCTTTTGTTCTTCTGGACTTCTTGAGCATTACCTTACTCACTTTACAGTGATGTTCATAATTTTTTTTCCTTTTGAGAGTTCTCAGGGTTATGAACCTTGTGAAATAAAGATAGAGGAAGAGAAAGGTGTATTTCCATACTTGCAGAATAGTTTTATATATATGAAAATAATAATATTTAATACATCATTCCAAAACAAATACTCATTTCTGGGAAGCTTGAGCAAACTAAAGTCATAACTATTCTTAATTTACAAAATTCTCTGGGTAAAGTAGTCTAAGTCCATTCTTGTTATTGTGCATCAGGTTGACGTGGAAACACACCGGGACTCTTGATATTTGGCTGTTTATATATACTCTGGAGTAGGGGGTATATCTTTTAACAGATTTTTGTAGTATTGTTGTGATTTACTTCCTCTCTGCCTTATCAGGTTTTGTTTTCCATTGCATAGTGCCCAGAATGCTTCCCTCAGTCACCAGAAAGCTCTGACGGACTGCTGCAGCCGCCAAGTATAACCTGGGGACAGCAGGTTTGGCTCTGGACAGCTCTGTGCGAGCAGGTCACCAGCAAAGCACCACTGTTGCTTTGGTAGAGGTCTTTGTTTTATACAGATCCATATCATGAATGTGGTGAGAGAATTCAGCTTTTAGATGTAAATGTTTTTAAGTACCATTTTATTGCTTTAGCCATGACAAGTACATGCTACTGGAGGCATTACTAGAAAGCCTGTCAGTCTCGTTGACTGAGTCATTCTCATGTTAGTGGCCAGAGAAGCAGCAGAATGAGGTTTACTGAAACTGAGGAATGGAACTGGTTGGAACTTGTATGTTATTTGCTCCACATCTTAGTGTCTAGTTTTAGTATGAATAAAAATCATTAGCAACTTGCACTCAGCTCTCTTCTTACGGAGGAAAGAGCCATGGCAAACCTTGTAGCATTCTGCAGTGTAGCCACTTTGGACAATGCTTTAATATTTAGAAGTTGGAATAAGGAATTAATTTTGACTAGTTAATAATTTTGCCAGAATTAATGAGTATTTTTAGTATCAACTAAGTATTTTCTGGAATTGAACTAGGCTTATGTAAGTTTTTCTACTTCATTTACTAACCAGAACCTAGAATCTGTTGCTTGATTTTAATGAGGTTGCTTGAGTTGAAAAGGTGCTGCTCAGCTAAGTTATAGAATCTTTCTTATAAGCTATTATTATCTAAAGGTAAATCAATAGTTATTGATTATGGCATAGAGCCGTAAGGCCATTGGTGGATAACAAAACCAGGAACATTAAAGATGGTCTCTGTTTACAGAAGGGATCTTTCTGGCACATAGTCGATCCAATGATCTCAGTTCTATGCTTCTGCTTTCTGAGCATCTTGGCTTTGGTTTTTGAAGGAAATTTCAAAGTTAAATTAACTTGACCTGATAGGAGACTAGAGTGGCTGAAATAACATTACTCCTATAGACATATTTCAAGTAAAAAGTTTTGCATGAAGATTGTTTACCACTTGGGTAATCATAAGTAGGTAAATTATATCCTTGACCTGTTTCTGTGGAGCAATGCAGTTTTCAGTTACGCAGTACATAACATGCTGGCAAACCCTAATTGTCAAAGTTTTAGCTGAAAATTGTTAGGCAAAGTACAGCTAGATCAGTTTTCAGGTTATTTACGTGTAACAAAAGAAGCTGTCCTCTGACAACTGACATGGCTAAGGATCAGTTCAGTTTGAAACGAGGGGAGTGTGTCCTGGAGAATTCCTGCTTCTTTCTTTGGAGTTACTCTGTATTTCTGTGATAGCAAAATTTTGCCCTGTTTTTTAGTAGCATTTTATTCCCTGGGTTCCCTGCAGCAACTCAGTGGAAAGAATACATCAAAAAAGAAAGGAATAACATTAATGTTAATCTCTGTCATCTTAAAAAACACCAGGTGTTCCCCATTAGTATGTAGATGTCACTCCAAGGGAAATGAAAATTTACTTAAGAAATCTTTTGACCCAGAGTCAAATCTCGTGTGAGCCAAAACTGAATATACTATATCACCCACTCAACTCTATTTTCCACGAGCCTTTTCAATGTCTGGAGGGAAATTAGAGTGGGAAGAGGAAACTGGGGGAAGGGAAAACAGGGTCCTACACACCTCCTGAATTTCATTTTTTTCTGCACAGTTCCTTAAAGAGCCATAATCTTAGGGCAGGGTGGGGAGATGATATTGTTTCTTCCCCTGTGGCAGAACCATGATACCCTTAACCACAATTAATACCTACGAGTAAACTGTTTTCACCTTTATTGACTTATTGCATTGAGTAATTGGAGTGACTGGGCCCCACAAAGTCAACTGGTTTAAACTAGTGGAGATTTGGTAGAGCTTCTGGCTCGATGGTTTTGTATGGGTCCAGGAGTGAAAGAGGTTTGAACCAGGGACAGGAGGTTCCAGATCCTCCCTCCTTCCTCACTGTCCTGGGGATGCAGCAGTTGGGCCTTTCCTGACCTGCATTGCTGCGTTGGTTCTGCTAGTCTCTGCCTCTGAAATAACCCTGCAACATGCTGGCGTCTCAGCAGGATGTGCCTGCAGGGCATCAAGCTAAATGAAGCACCAATGTTAAAATAACATCAAGATTCACTGGCTTTGTGACAGAATTTATTCTTTTTCTACTTAAGTTCCAAGTAGAACAGCAGGCAGTTTCCTAGACACAGTAATATGATGTTTATGTGATTCATGTGGCCACATGATTAGCTATAGAATTTATTGTCTAAATTCCCTAACTATGGTATTGCGAGTAGTAAACAATTAAAATAATCAGAAACAGCAGTCTAGTATGAAGAAACAACAAATCCATCATGAGGTTTTAGTTGCCATTAGATTTTTAGGTCATCTGAGTTATAGCTTGCTGACATTAATAATACTACCATTGAATATTCTTACTACAAAATATTTTATAGCATATCATTTATGTGCCTTCTGCTTGCATGGAGGGATTTTCCATATAAAGGAAACTAAAGGCAATCCACTTTTGTTTGGTTTAATGAATTTTCTTAATAGTTGGAAGGTTTAAAAAGATTGCTGAAGTGCTGAGTTGTCGTTTGAATGTTTATTTATAGTTTAATAAGAGTGTAGCTGGTATCCTGAGAATACTGTCTACATTGTCATTTCATAACTGCTCTCCTCAGGATTAGTCTTTAAACTTCTTTTTTGCTTTGTAAACATCTTGCTACTCCACCTGGATATTTTTATTGTCTGATTTTCTTTGTTCTTCCAATAAGTCTTCCCGTTCTTAACTCTTTGCTTCACTCCTGCTCCTGCTGTGGCACCTGATGCTTCGGTTCGTCCTTGGTACCAGCCTGCTCTTTCCCACTTCCCGTGGGAAGCAGCCATCACGGCTGCAGACCGGAGAGTGGAACCAAGCAGGGCCCTGGCTGCGCAGGGAGCCCACCCCGGCAGAGGCTGGGGTTAGCGGGACTGTTGCCCTTGTGCCCTGATTCGGTGCTGTTTGGATGGAAGTGGTTCCCTGCAAGGCTCCCTCTTCATGGACTCCAGCCCTCTTTCACCTTGCAAGCAGAGTCACGAGAAAGATGGTAAAATACAGGACCAAATTATTAGTTTGTTCTGGTGATTTAATTCGTTTTACCTCACATCTCTGTTATCAAGGAATTTTTAGAATAATTCAGCTAAATACGTATAAAATCTTGGCCTCTCTCAGCTATATAGGGCATATCCCAAAAGAGTTTCGATAATAATCTTCCTGTATTTGTGTATTTATTTATTGACTTTGGGTTAGAGCTCAAGGCTTAACAGTTACTGAAAAACTGACATCCTGAAAAATTAAAATCTGCAGAAAAAACATTTAAAAACCTGGGGAGACCCCTATCTCTTCCTTTTAGCTCTTTGTTCTCAGAGAAGTATATTCTGAAAACAGAGCATTCATCAAGCACTGCAGGGCAGGGTTTTGTTTTGTTTTGTTGTGTCTTTTTGGTGTTGTTTTTTTTTTTAATACTCGAGCACTCCAGGTTAACATCACCATCCCGTGTTTGCTCCAAAAGATCTAGTAAGTAGGTCACTTACGGTCTTTTTGCAAACACAGAACTTCCAGAAAATAAATCTCAGGCTTCTGTCCAGTTTAAAAAATATTTTTTCCAAGTTATAAGTCTATGGAGAAATTCATATGAGCTCTATAGCTTTTATTTTATTACAGCTTAAGGTTTACAGTCTTAGGGGATAAGACTTAAAAACCCAAATCTGTTTCTTTCCTAACTAATAACAGATGGAGCTAAATTTGCAAAAGCATCTTCAAAGATAAAAACACAAAGCTATGCAGGTTTGCAGGATCAAACTCTAAACATGCTCCCAGAATTAGGAGTGATTTTCATGTGCGAAGTGAAATTATGTGCTTCACCTGCCCATAGTTCACAATACATTCCCAAAGCAAGAATGAAAAATATTTCTTCGTGCAAGGGTAAAAGATTGTTAGGAGTTTCTGCTTGTGGCTGGCTGCTTCAGAGAGATGCAGGTTGTTATGGCACTTGTGCTCTGCCAGTGAAGAAAGGGGATTTGCGTCAGCCTTAAAGTAATCCAGTACATAAAGGAGTCAAGATGACTTTGGGGGGGAAATTTCACTTAGTGACTGCATCTTAATTGTCTGTATTTTTTAACATTAATGCAACTAGTAGAATTTGGGACTGCAAGGACGTACTGTGGAGCTGGTGATCTGACCTAGTAAGTAACACAGGCCATGGAGTGCAGTTGTGTGGTGCTCACCGTGAGGCCAGTGATTTGTAATTGAACAGGCACGTGTCCTTTACATCATCTTCTCATCACAGTGTAAAGATAAATACAATAGTTGGCTGTCTCTCTTGCAGTAGTGTTTCAACTGCTAGTGACCTTTTCTGTTAACATATTTCCAGCCTGAATTTTTTTCCAGCAGTGATTATGTATGCTGTGCACGTAGTCAATGTTAAATTGCATAAGGAGCTGGATTTGCTGGACTCTTATTCAAAAAATTGCCAAATAATAACCTTTAATAGGAACAGTATGCCTCACTGAATTGCTGAAGGTTTGAGAATCTTCCCTTGCTAATTTATGGAGGTTCTTCTGTCTTTGCGTGAATACCGTATGCTTTAGAAATCCCTCAGTGGTATGCCTGATTTTGCTACCGATAAATGGGCACTCCTTTCGATGAAGCTCAAGGCAACATCTTTCTTGGAAAACCTGACTGTGTAAGCCTCGTTTGCTCAGTTGGCAGGGTCCAGAAATCAAGTTTACTATTTTGATCACGTGACAGGCAATGCACATACTCTGTTTTTTAAATCTGTGAACCTGTTAGTTACAGTGACTTAAAGAACCATTGCAAAATCTTTCTTTTATCTGTAAACAACAAGTATTATAGGTTAGAAGAATTAACTTTTTTCTTTGAGAAGAACGTATGTCAAAATAACCATTCTAGAGTTGGTGCAAGCTTTTCAAAGCCAAGTAACTTGTGCCATACATGTATTATTTTTAATATAGTGCTCCATTCAAATCCGTAAAAAAAATCCAATTAACAAGAATCTGAAATGATTTGGCCATCTGCTGGCAAGTAAATTGTGATTTTTTTTTTTTTTTTTTTTTTTTTTTAAAACCAAACAAATCCAACCAACCCCCCAAACAAAAAAAACCCACCACCCAAAAAACCAACAACAAATTAAAAAACCCCTCAAACCATAAAATGTTTCTGCTGCATTCTCTCTAGTGAGCTGGATATGACTGTAGCATAGTTTCCAGATATCCCTCCTTTGCCCCTTTCCTAGCAGCGTGCAATGTATGCTGATTATTCTTGATTTCTGGTGTTTTGCCATTTGTGTCTTGAAAGTCATCTTTGCCATTCGCATAGGAAAAAATTGCCATCATCTTAGTGTTAGGAAAAATAAAAAGGAATAAATGTTGTTCTTTATTTTCCTATGGAGAATTTTCAAGAAAGAATATATATGGTTTAGATTAGCATGCATTTGCACGTCTCCTTAGAACTTTGAGAGGTTTTTTTTGTTTTCTAAATGTTTCACTTTGGTTTTTGTAAGTCGGCCTTAGGAAAAGAAGCCTGAGGGGAGATTGTATTACTGTTTTCAGCTGCTTAATAGGAGAGAGACAGAGCCAGAGCCTTCTCAGGCGCACAGTGCTAAGACTAGGACAAGTGGCATTGGGCATGAGTTGCAACACAGCAAATCCTGATTATATACAGGGAGAAAATTTTTCACCATGACAGTGGTGAAACATTGGAAAAGTCTCCTTGGAGAGGCTGCGGCATCTCTGTTCTTGGGGATGTTCAGTATTTGACTGGATGCTGTCCTGAACAGCCTGGTCGAATTGGACCTGTTCTGAGTGGCGGTGAGATGAGCTCCACCAGTCCCTTCCAACCTGACTTTTTTCTACCACTTTCTGGTTCCTTTAATTTGGGACCGAATTCCCTTTGCTTTTTCAAAGGGCAGAGGTTTAATTTTCCTCTACTTGAACTGCTGGAATAATTAGTTTTAATGAATCTAGAATCTGGTTGGAGATTGTTATGTCAGATTTATATCAGTGAAACGAGGCTCGAGTTTCTGCCTCGGAAACAGTTGCCATGGTTCATTTATGTCTAATGCCGTGTACAATTTGCATCACTTCAACAACTTTATTTTCAACACAGTTTATTTCCACTGACCTCTTGCAATTCAGATATTTGGAGACGTTTTGATGTTGCTATACACAAACTGCATATCAGTTGTGATGGATGAAAAAGAGATAAATTTCCCACTGTGGTGCTAATGATTTGTGGAATCCATCACAGTTCTGACTGGAAGGATTGCTTTAGAGTTGCATGTGTGCAAATAGCCCTAGGAGTCATACTAATGAGCTCCAAATTTGCTTGAAGAAATTCTCAGGAGCCTCATGTGTGATTTCTCTGTGGGAGTTTCTATTGAAAATAAGCCTTCATGCATGATATGCAAATACTGTCAGGAGCGAGGGGCTACCTTCTGCTCCCCTGTAAAGTGGAGTAGTCTTGCTCTGCTAACTGCAGCAACTTGCGGAGGCAGAAAAGTCAGGGAGGCTGTAGGTAACCTTACTAACCATCTGCAGTGGGATGGAGCCAGGAAGGGAGAACTGCCCGGGAGATGGAGGGTTGCACGGGCGCGCTGGGCCAGCAGCGGGTGAGGGCAGAGAGCGGGCGCAGCTGGGAGGCGGGTGCGTGTGGACTGGGTCAAGAGGAATAACAGCTTTGATGCTGGAAAAAGACACTGTGTTAAAAGACAGATAAAAGAATAGGGCCAAAAATGGAGCCAAGAAATGGAGATTGGATGAGGCGTCCCCTAATTACTATGGGATCTTGCTGAAAAAATACTCTGTTCTATGGTATTGTGATACACAATATTGGTATACACAAAAGGGAAGATTTAAACTGTGTAATTCCAGCTTTCCTTCTGTTTGAGCTTCTAGATTTGCAAGCATAATGTTCTTTTAGCACTGTTTCTTTCAGTGTGGCATGAGTAAGTTTGTTTAATGCACCATACGCTGCTAATGGAGAGCTTTTAACATTTTCTCACCTTGAAAAATAGAGCTTTATAAGGAGATTATTGAAAGTAAGGAGGATAAATTCTGTTGGCTAGATGGTGGCATCTTCAGCTTTTATTTATTAAAAACACTTTGAAAAGGATGAAAAAGGAAAAATTGCCATGTTTAATATGGAATCTTTAAAATGTCTCTTTTCACCTATTCAGAATGAAAATGACCTGAATAAATTATGTAAGGATTCCTAACGTGTTGGTTCTGGCTCAGCACCATCAAAGTGACATAACTGTGAAAGGTTGTGTCAATTGGCATTTCTTTGGTCTTTAAAGAAAAAAAAAAAAAAAAGGCAGGGGAAAAAAAAAAAAAAAAGGTCTGTGTATAAATTGGATACCGCAATATATGCAGACTCTGCTTTGATTCTAGACTGAGAATATATTAAGCCCAACAGTTAATATGGTATGCTATGTGGAATCTCTTTTTTGTTTCTGGATTAAATTGCAAATATGATAAATTGGTAACTGACCTGAAGCACTGATATTTCTAGCATTTCCCTTTTGTTATCTGTACTTAATTTTGGAACAGAAAACAATGTATGGTAGTAGTCCAGTGTGTGGTCAGAGCACCTGCAACCACAGGACTATGCTGCTTGTTCTTCACTGTGGGAGGAGATCTGCAACCAGGACTTGCAGGCAACTGCTGAGAAGAAATCTGTGTCAGCTGTGATTTTCCTTTTCTAGGCTAGAAGGAAAAATAATCAGCTATATTTAGCACACTTGAAAGAAACCACAAAATCTGTCCAAGTAAATACAATATAGTTGGGTGCTTTGCAATGCCATGTCTTGCATCTTCCCAGGATCCCTCTGAATAGAAATATGCAGGAAATGAAAAAGTAAAGCACTAGCTGATATTTATCAAATCATCTGTGTATTAGCTAAGCATCTGGCAGAATTCTGCCTAATTTCCACTTGATAAAAGGTAGCAAAGCTGAAATGTCAGGCCTAATCTCGATTTTATTTATGTATGTTGAGGTCAAGCTAGTGTGATTCTGAAAATCTGATGAAAGTTTCCTTTGGTACATGTTGGTATGGAGTCAAGATCAGGCTACTTGCCAAGCTGTTGTTGTTCTCCTGCTATGTTTCTTGCTAATTGCAAATTTCATGGTGTCAAACTAGGGGTGCTTATTATTACAACAGGGAACATTTTGGAGGTTTCTGTTTAGGAAGGGAGCCAGAAATTTATCAGGAGCTTTCTTGTCGAGAAACACTGAAGTACCTCATTTAGCGACAGTCTTTTATTCTACATTTGTATTGTGAATGCATTTTTGGACCCGGATGTTAGTTGAGGCTTACAATTGCTATAGCAATAGAAAAGACTTTAACATGACACTGAGAACATATTTTTCTTGAAAACTGCCATTCTTTGGCTTTTGGAAATAGAGCCAAGAAGGCATTCTAAATTATATTTTTTTGTAGTTCGGTTCTTTTATTTCAGAATGTGCAGTTAGGTAGTACTTTCTGTTTGTTTGCTTGCATCTTGCAAGCTTTATATCTACCTTCGAAGAGACCTCCCTGAAGGTCTACTTTCATGTGGTTTATGCTTAGTAATGCATTGTTTCAAGCAGATGCAGTTTTTTTTTCTTTACAGGTCTTGTAAATGATACCTTTAGTGAGTACCTAACCAGAACAGAGCAGTTGGCCCATCAGTGCTTTGTGGTGCAGCTGTCAGTCTTGTCAAATTCACTGCTCTTGGCACCATCTAGTTTTTCTAGTGGTATAGCACATCCAGGTTTGGTAGTGGGTAGCAGGTCCAAATCTGTTTTTAAGTAGTAGCTGCTCTATCCGTTTCACTTCCTCCTCCAACTCTACTATGAGTACTATTCTCTACTATTCCCATTTTCATTCCCAGATGAAGTCCATAAAGCATCACCTGAGTGAAGGGTTGTGAATCACTCGGTCCTAAATTGAATCGGCATGAAAATTCAGATTTTATTTTGGGTCTGAGTACTCCTGTTTTTTGTCACTGCTGCTCTGAGTGAATAGTGAAAGCAAGCCCAGCCGTAAGTAGCAGTGGCAGCACGCAGCTTCTGACAGGAGTTGAAGGTGGTTGCCAAACACGGTATGTGTAGTTGGAGTAACATAGGTTTTGTGGTTTGTCAGTTCCTGATTTATCTTCAGATGGCTTAGAAGCATGCCTGTTAATACAGTTTGCGTAGTTCTGTACAAGAGACAATTGTTAATAGTGTTAGTAGTTAACTGCTTCATTGCTCTATGATATAAAACCCGAGATGATGTCTTGTGTGCATCTTCTTGTGATTTCAGTGATGCAACTTTAGATTGACTTTATCTAATGCTACTTCAGCACAGAGGAATGATAGTGAACTAGGTATGCGTGTAAAAAATAGTAGCGTGGATTTTTATGGTCTTGGAACCTCACAGACCCTGTTTGCATCCTGAGGATTTGAAAACATGAGGTGAGTAGGCCCAGCATGACTTTCCTTTCTCTTTCTTGGAGGCCGTCGGCTAGGGCCAGGGAAGGCCTGGCAGCGAAGGTCCTGCTCGTTCAGTAGGGAATTGCTCTACACACCCAGTGTAGAGCATATTGAAAAGGGCAATGCTGTGCTTCCTCTATGGTTCTAGCTGTCCTGCACAGAGCTTCCCGGCAAGTGCTATGGGGGCTAGTGAGCCCAGTCTAAGGACCATCCCATTGCTCACCAAAGTATTGCATTTTAGAGAAATAACGGTAAACGCTGGAAGACTCTCCAGCCCCTTACAAGATATTGTGGAACTGTAGGAGAAATACAATCAAAGAGAAAGTTAAGAAGATATCTTGTTATATCTATATAAAGCTGGAACCGAATTTCAGGATAGCGGTAATAACTGACCCTACTCAAAAATAACAAATGTGTCGTGTCTGTCCACCGCGCCTCCCGGAATGAACCAACATGTTTAACTGGTAATAAATTCAGTCTGCAATTTTGTGTGAGGATAATACACAGCGTAATTCACAATGTTCATATAATTCATGTAAGAATTTGAGTTTCACGTAAATGACATCTCTCTGAAGACGCCATGAGATTTAGGATCTTAGCTCACCAAGGTATTTCTGGAAAAGCTAAACGCAAAGTTACCTTTTCCTGGGCAGCACCCAGAAGCCAAGCTTTCTTTCCATATCCTCCCATTTGCAAAACGCACTTTGTACTAGCGTATCAGATGGCGTGTGTGGTATTTGCAGGGAAGGCACTTCAGTTCATGAGCTCGTGCTACTCTAATCGTTCTTCTGGTGATCGCTGGGGCTTTGGAAATGAGGTTATGCAGCTTAGTTTTGGAGGAAACCAGGGAGTGCTGGGGATCGAGAGTTATGAGCGGTTGCTAAGAATATCCGATCAGCCAGGATCGCTATGGCAACACTGTTGCCAGGATGAAAAACTTTCACTGCAATCAATCTGAATTCATAAGTACTGTTGTCTACCTATGTCGCATGGGAAAGTGAATCTAAATTTTCTGATCCAAAGCAAATCTTTCATTAAATCATTAAGGATCCATATTCTCTATTTGCTAAATAGTCTGGTACAGAGGGCAAAGAAAGCCTCTGTGTCAAGTCAGAGAGAGCTTAAGGGGCGAGGTCAGAGAAAGACATTTACAGAGATAACCATATGAATAATCAGATTGCATTTATGTTGTTCATTGGTTTGATGTTTACGTTTTTCATTCTAGGTGATGAGGTCAAGTAAGTCTCTCTTGATTTTGGACCAAGGCTTGTTTCTAGCTACCAATTCCTTCAGGTCCATTTTGCGTTCAGTCTCCTTTATGAGTATAACATTGAGAGATTTGGATTGTGATTACTGGTGGGGATTATTTAATGAAAATAAGCACACAAGCTGTAAGAATTTCTGTTATTTCTACTTGAATTTTACTGCTTACCTCGGTTCGCTGTTTTTAATGCAATTTAATTTCACAGACAAAATAGACTTAAGAATGTCTAATGATGTGCCTGCCAAAGGTTGACTTGCTTTTTTGGGATCTGATGTTCTACTTTCTAGGCTAAAGTTAGTCATAGCCGATATTTATTAGTGAGCGTCTTTGAGATTAAACAATTACATAACTGGCAAAGCATTTCACATCTTGCGATCAGTGCACTTTTCTATTTTATGCCAGTGACCACAAATTTACTGAGACTTCTGCAGCGCTTATAAACACATTGACATTAAAGTGATCCTCGGATATCTTTAGTTTGGGGGATGAGTGGATGAGCACAAATTGGAAAGTTTTTTTCAGGTCAGGTCCAGCCACAGAACTTGACTTGGCTTGTGATACCCATCACATGGATAATAGGAAATCTTATTTTCAAATAAACATGTTCATTTGCATGGAGCTTGAATATTCACCTACCCATGCATAGCCTAAATCCTGTTCTTAGCTTCCAGCAGCAGCTCTGCTCTGATTAGTGTTAAAGACAATCATTGCTTTGAAAAAGGACTTTCAGCTGGGTTAAAACTTAAAATTTACATTACCTGAGAAATTCTAACATATTATCATTTGTTGTTATCTGGAATTGGCACAAAATTGCTTTAAAAACCAACTAAGCAAAATAACAGACCTGTTCTATTTTGATGAAAAAATGCTAGCTTGGTTCTGATTAGGATTCTTAATATAAACTTAACATTAGATACTATATGTACAAGTGTATATATATTGTATGTAATACATGGTGTTTATATATATAAAAATTGTAAATTTTAAAGCTGTTAAAATTTAGCATGTTCTTTGCTGATAGTATTCTGTGTGAATACTGTTAATGTTTAAATTCAATTAACAAAAATTCCCAAAATTTTTGTTTCCACAGATTAGGATTTTCTAACAAAAAAACCCCAACCAAACAAAAAACCCCACAAGACAAAACACCTTTTAATCAGAAAACCTCAAAGCAATGGCTGAGTGAACTCTTCAGCCACACCTACAGTATAAGACCTATTTCTGCCTCACATGAAGTAGAAATCTTCATTTTCTAAGTAATTTCTTTTCTAGAAATATCCTTTTCAAATTGTAGATTAGGAAAGGGTTGATGGAAATCGTGCGTGCAAGTCTAGTCTCTAACTCCTCCAATTTCTCTTATCATTTACTGGTGCATATCCTCAAAACAAAGGATGCAGATACGTGTCTGATTTGTCTTTTTTAGACACTAATTTTCTTACTGCGGTACTGTTTTTACCCGTTGGAGGTAGCCACCTTCACAAGAAAGACAGATTGATCTGATCGGTCAAGATCTGGCCAGTCCAGTCTGTAGAATACCCCTGTTCTGACCTCAACAGCAGAAAACTGTGAACAAACCAATGAATTGCACCTAACGCTGTGGTGATACCTTTCTGTGCCAGCTCTCTCTCTGGTTTTGCTGCCAGTCAGTCTCTCGTCTTGTGTCACTCATGAAGAACTGACACTCGTTTAGTGTAAAGAAGTGGTTCAGCGTTTATGGTGGGTAATATTGAAAGCTCTATAGCAAATTACAGTTCAGTATATTGCAGGATATATCCTTTGGTAAGGAATTGCCTGCAGGCAGCTTCAGTGAAAGTACAGGTCAAGACAAAGATTAACTGTAGGCTAACTGCACACTGTAGCAAAGGCTTTCATGAAATTAGCTTATTTACAGGTGACACGCGTGAAAACTGTTGTCCAGGGTTGATGAGAGACTGCCATAATTCCCTATCGGGTTTCAGTACCTCAAACCATAACTAAAAGCATGGCTTTTAGCCTGAAATTTAAAACTGCTTTTGTTGGTTCTCTAAAGGCTCTGTGGTGTTTGAGGTGTACTAAAAGCTATTTTTTTTATAAGTGGATTTTCTTAGCCTGTTGGCAGGAGAAGTAGGTGAGTTAATGACTTTGCCGTGTCTTAGTTCTGTTGTGTATGTTTAGCTTGTTTCGAGCATCCTGTGTTTCAGGAAAAAGAGCAGCATTCTTTTACTGAGGTGGTATTTTTTGATTGACATGTATAGTTATCACTCTAGGAATTAAAGACAGAAATAAGATAGGAAGTATTATAATAAAATATATCTTGTCTGAAAGATAGCTGTGTGTTATTTGTAATGAGATTTCGTGTGTCTTCAGTTTCTTTTTTTCTATTTCTGTCCTTGTGTATTTTTCTTGTATAGACACATCCAACTGTTTATACTTAGAACAATTTACAAAAATTGGTTCAAAAGAATTGCTTTAGCCGTGTTTCATTACCAGGTAGAGAAGCGAGTATAATATCAGAAAAGTCCAACAGAGAGAGATGCAAAAATTTATTTTTATTATTTTCATCTAAGAAAAGAGGGTATGTCGAGGGCCCTGATGGGAGCATTTGTGTCAGTTTTCCATTGATCTCTTCCATTGCAACGTGTGCTGCGCTCAGGTGCTTCCCAAAACTGTTCAAAACACATTCAGCTGGCTCGTAGTTTTTCGGAAGTCACTGCCAGCTTCTATGATTTGGAGCAATCCTTCACACCTATCCACAGCCAACTGAATTCCTATCCTTGTTTCTTTCCTCTGGTAGGTGCCCCAGTCCATTAGTTAAACAGGAAGGTGAACTTAACCTCCAGAAGGAGATTGCCCAAATCCTTGTGTGTTGACAGAACAGGAGAGGAAAAATGTTGCTCCAAGTGTTTCTAGCTTAGTAGGCTTGGTTGTAGAAATACTAAAACAAAGGTGGAAGCAACTCGTGGGAAGAATGTCAGCGAGAGCCTTCAGTTGAAAAATCACTAGCACAACTTATTTGTTCATAACAAAATACAAATATTTTCCTTAATTTGGAGCTTCCCTCAAAGTCTGCAATGTAGGATTTCCCTGCCTAAGGTTAAATGTGTGCTTGTGTTCTTAAGGCTGTATTGCTGTTGGGTTATGTGTGTTTCTCAAAGCTGACGTGCGTGCATGTGACACAAAAGAAAAAGAATCACAAGGATATGTATGGAGATATCTTTGGAAAAATATATTATTTACTTGTGGAAAAACAAAAAAGGGCTGGTGCGACTACCTGTTTTTCCTTATTAATTCTGCCAATGTACCTCTGTTCCTATTCGCAAATTATTCCTGTTTTCATATTCAGGGCACCTGTTGTACACAAACTTGATGATGAAATTGGTTTTTTATGTATATGATGAAATGGTAGCGTTAAAATATTTTCTCTACAATATATAAAGCTCGTTACAGTTTTCCCTTGGAAACCTTGGCTCTAATTAGGGGGTGAAAAAAAAAAGGTATGGTGACTTGTTCGGTGGAGAGATGCCCAGGTTCATTGTAACATTAACACTGTAGGAGCAGGGAAGGTTTCTGCTGTGTTTTTGTTTCTTCATTAGACGAGTCATTATTAGAAGGTACCCTAGCCACCAATTAATAAAGAGTGTAGATGAAACACTCCCAGGAATTCTTAGTTAACAGTCATTTGACCAGCCCAGTAGAAAGCTTGTTTTCACTAAAATCTTGAAATTGAAGAAGCAATGATGTAAGCCCTTCAAAGGTTAGAGAATAAAAGGGGATTTTTTCCACCCTTTAATGAAAAGAAGCTTTTGTTAACAAAGGCAGAACTCAGAGTGTCCTACAGTGTCCGGGAGTGGGAACATGCCATTCTTTTCTCTTACTGCCGCCCCTCCACCAGGGTTTGGATTTCAGTAGTTCTTGCTCGTGCAGTGAGGGCTTTATTTTCCTCACACACTGCATGTGAAATTGCTGTGGATGTTAACAGGAATTGCACGTATCATCTAAGAAAAGAGGGTATGTCGAGGGCCCTGATGGGAGCGTGTGTGTGTCAGTGCTCTAGATGGTGCTCTGTGCGGGGAGAGCGCGCAGAACCGGTTTTGGTCGCTGCTGTGCTCCTCTTGGAGCATGAGAGCCTGCCTTGCACTGCCATCAGAATTCGTTGTAATTACAGTTGTGCAAACGGTATCTTTTTATAATTACTACCCCCCCCCCCCCCCAAACCAAAGCAGAACAAAAACATTGCAAGTTTTTCTAGTGTAAAGGGTATCATTCTGAGTGGGTGTGCTTTCAACTGCCAGAAGTTGCAGGGTAAGGTAGTAGCTGATCTACAGCAAAGATTTTCTACAGAGTTTCTGCGTCAAACAAAAAGCTTTGCTTTATCACACATGCTGTTCAGTGTATAGGTAAAGGTGGTTATATTTTTATCTTAAGGATTTATTAGAGAACTAAAGGCATGCAAAGCAAGCATCCAACAATCCAGAAGGGAGAAAACCAAAAGCATTCATGAAGTTATTATAATAATTAAGAATGGGGCTCTATGTGCTAGGCACTGTACGAATTTAGAACAACAGGCAGCCCTTTTCCTGAAGAGTTTACTGCCTAAATGGATGATTCACACACAGGGCAACAGAAGGCCTAGAACAAACAAGCTGCAGGAGGGTTGGTAAACAGTCACAGCATGTTATTATTAAACATATATATATATTTGGGTTCAGTTTTGCTAAAAGGGAAATTGCTAAGGGGAAACACAAGAAGATGGAATGAGGGAGAGAAAGGAAGAGTTTATAGGGTAAAAAATAGGACAGAAAAAAATGATACATAGGACAGGAGAAGTTAGACAAAAGTCAAAACACTTTAAATGACAAATCAAGGGAGGAATTGCAGCAAACAACAGGGTACTGTGTTTCGGGAAAGAAATATCAAGACAGTTTTTGATCTTCTTGAGAGAGGATTGTGCTGGCTCCTGTATCCCTATGTAAGACCCAAGAGCTGCCTCTACGGCCACTTCTGCTGGATGAATTTGACTTTAGCTGCCCACTCTTTTCTGGAGTCCGTTTTTTCAGAATTCATGGGGCTTTTGAAAACATGGTAGGGGAACAACACAGGTTCTAGATTTGCCCTTCTAAGTTTATGCCTACTAGTGTGAACCATAGGCACCCCTAGCCTCAGCAGACCTCAGGTTTTCCCCTCTGCCCTCAGTAGAGCGTTGCCCGCTGAAAGCGTATTTTCTTTCAGCAGTTCTTACATCTGCTGAACTTCTAGATCCCTGGATCCATTCTTCCTAAAATGCTCATCTTCTGATCAGCTTGACTTTTGCAGCTGTCGGTAGGGAGACATATCTGGTTTATATTCCGAAGCACACTGTTGATTGGAGAGAACAACAAAAAGCATCTCTTAAGGGAAGAAGTCCTGTTTTAATATAGAGCTGCATGTGGGACAACTGACTTGTCAGTGTTTTCTGTGTGAATTTGTCCCAGGCCTCTAATAATATCAGTAATATCTCAGTGTTTGATGTAGTTAAACTACCATGTATTAAGATGAGACAGAAATATGTAATGGTAATATTTTAATCTGTGTTTAAGAGTCCTTCTCCTTAAGGTGTCCTTGATGAAAGGACTCGATGCTAAATTTTCCTTTTGTATTGAACACTAGTCCATGACTTTGCTGAGAGCACATAACTTATGAAACCATATACTACAGTATGAAAACTGCAGAGGTGGTCTTCATCTGTGATCCATTCAACAGAGTACACTCACCCACAGGGACTGCTGGAAAAAAAAAAAAGTAAATAAAAGCCTTCACCAAGGCAATATTTAGTGTTTTATGCCCTGAAATGAACTTTATATTTAAGTATACGCTTTCTAAAGTGAGCACTTCTACTCCTATGTTATAAGCCATATATGAGATTATTGTTTTTTGCCTGCTGATGTTGATGTACAACTGGAATCATGCAGCAGTGTGGGTTGAAACCTAAGCTGGTTTCGTGTTTTGTGTTTTAAAAATGAAATAAGTGGAATTCTATATTGAGAAATTGTGCTCACCATTGGCTTTTCACCGTTTTTTACGGTAGCCTTTATTTCATTCAGATACACTATCTAGGTTCCATGCCAATGACAGCAGTGCAGACATTTGAATGAAACCAAGAAATAGAGAGTTACAAAACTTTTTTTCTGCATTTCTCAGATGTTAATCAAAACACTGAGTGTGTTTCTAACACCACAAATACAGCAGGGAAGGAATAAAAACCTCATTATCGAGTGAAAAATTAATGAAACCTTTTCTGCTGAAACAAATCCTGTGTGTTTGACATAAACCTTTTTAACTTCTCTTCTTCGTATTTCAGATAAAATTCTCTACCTCTGTATTTAGAATCTGAAAACAGTTGTCTATTAGCATCTCAACAATGTTTGTCTACGCTGTTAGGAAGTGAATACCTCATTTGACAATTGCTGAGGTTTATTAGTTCTGTAGGTGCTTGCACGGAATTGAAAGTCATTTTCTCGTACCAGTTTTTGGTTCTCAACCCATGTAGTAAAAAGCAAGAATGTGTTTGTAGAAACAAAGGGTGAAGAACCTGTGTAAGATAAGATACACATCTGCTGCAGTAAGAAATTAATCCTGCAGAGAAACTGGTTCTGACTCACTGCTAGAAACAGAACCAAGAAACCTGAATCATGCAGTCAGTAAAAAGATGTCTGGAGTGAGCGTTGCAAACTGTTAGACAAGACTGGTGCTACCTGGATGCTTTTTTTTAATGCTACCATGTGATTAAGGATCCTTTTCGTCTGTTATATGGTGGTTTCCATATTGTGTTGACTGTTGTGCTTGAAAGTGTGTATTAGACCCTTCAAATACGAATTTATGAAATTCAGAGTAGGTTCCAAAGTATGGTAGAAAGAAATACTGCTGAGTTTTCTTTCTATGAAAGGCTTATCACAAAGGAAATGAAAACCTATGGCTGCCACTATGTGCATTGATTTGCAAAATAGCTACAAACCAGTCTGCTTCTCCCGTAGCTAACTGCTCCCAGCTGTTGTTTCACATTCCAAATTTTATGAGTATTTTTGCTGGCAACAGGAAATATTTTTAAGTCTTTGCAGGATAAGATATCAATTTATTTTACATAAAATGTTTTGTTTATCTTTTCTGGTTATTCTGCAAGTGGAAATTTTGCATATGTTTCCAAAATGAAAATTTGCCATTACAGTTACAGAGAGTTAAAAATAACCTTTTTCCTAACTGCTATGTTAGCTCTGATGTTTAAATCAGATTAGGTTTCAAAGTTGTCTTTGCTATTGTAGCTGGTTTTCCAAGAAAGAAACACTGAAGCCATTTTATATTCCTTCTGTTCTCATTAAGAATCCTGATGTCAGTGCAGAAGGAAAAGAAGCTCTGTCATAAAAATGCAACAAATCATACCTTAAATGTATATTGCTTTTTTTAGTGGAAGTTACCCTTTCATATTATAATCCAAATTTATTTGCTACCTGTTGTCCCATCCTTCAGTTGTGTTCAAATATTTCAGGCTGTTTCTCACCTAATTGCACGTGTTTGTTGCTAACCTGCAAGCAAGTATTGCATTTATAACCCATAGTTAATAGACAAAATGTCTTTCTTCAGTTTCCTAGATTAACTCTAAGATTCAGTTCAACTCATTAACTTCATTGTGTTTTATCAATTATGTAGGAGGGTAGAACTGTCTTTGGGTTTATTGGCTTTCTGTTTTTCTTCCTCTCGATTTCATCGGTTTTCTTTGCACCAGTAGAAGATTTGTTGTTGTGCTTGGACTGACACCAGTATCTTTCATGCTCTTGTCTCAAGGTCAAGTGTATCAGAGGCTCTTGTGGCTGCAGCAGAGCTGTCCCTGTGCCGTCAGGCTCTTCAGGTGGCCTTGTTCCCTCCCAAGCTCCACTTTCAGTGACTTGTCAAGTTGGACTTTGTACCACATTGTAACTCCACTGTTCAATACCACCAGAATTGCAGCAAAGTAGTTACTATCCCAAAGTCATGCTTAAAGAAAAGTACTTATCAATTCACAAGATACACACCTTTTGGGTTTTTTTTAATTGACCAAAGTATGGACCATTTACCAAAATACTGTTGGTGGATAGTGTATATAACCAAAAATGTTGCGGATTTTTTTTTTTTTTTTGACTTGAAAGCTATTCATAAATGCATTGAGTTTAGCAAATAGTTTTGGAGGGAGAGAAAAAAATGTTGAATGTGATGCACAAAAATAGGGAAAAGAGGTTGCTTTCCCTGCTCTTGAACTAATGTAGATTTTAGTAGAAGTTTAGCTCTCGCTTCTAGAGGGAAATGTACTCTTTTCAGATGAAGTATGGATTTAAACAGCAAACCAAAGTTTTGTTTGGAAGAATACTCTGATAGTCTTTTTCTTCCCAAGTCTGTTTTATTGCCCCTACTGTGGAGTGAAAGGGTTTCTATCACACAAGCAGTAATTTCTGAAAAGCTTTTCAATCCTACTGTCTGAGAATCAACTCAGTTTTTGTGCTCTCCTCCTCCATTTCCCACAGCAGGTGTCTCAGACGGTGAAGATTTTGGACTTTACTTATGGGCAAATTTATCCTATATCTTGTTCACATTTGCAAGATGACCTTTGTCATCCAAAGCTTTGTCAGATTAATGTTTCTCCAGCACTGTTTTTTTTTTTTTTTTTTTTTTTTTTTTTTTTTTTTAAACACTGAACTGAGCTCCTCGTGTGCAGCAGAGGAGTCTAACCTCCCTCTGGACCCCATGCCTATTTTACACAGCAAGGAAAAGATTTCTCCTGACTGCCGAAATGATCAGATATAGTGAGTTAGGTTTGCCACGATACAGCTGTCTTGAGTATCTGTGTGGGCAGCAATCACGCCAACACAGCTTTTGAGGAGAGCATTTATTGAGGGAGACGATGTGAAAATCATCTCCGGTTGCTGTGAGTGGCTGATCTGGACACCACTGCCTCCCCAAAGCAGGCTGTCGGGGGGGCCCCACGCCACCCCACAGGCTTGGCTCCAGAGTAAACAGCGTTCTGGAGACTGTCCTGGCTCTTCGCTGCCAGAGTTTCCCTATTGAGGCAGGGAGTTAAAAATAAATGCATTCATTTCTTTATAGGCTTTGGCTTAAGATACTATAAACAGAAAAATTATGCTAAGATCGAATGTATCTGGGCTGTTCACAGTACGGCATATGAAGGAAAGACCTATTTTAAGGCAGAAGAATATACAGTGTAGCCATTTTCCTTGAATTTTTTTTTTTTTGCTATTGCTAGAATGATTCATCCTGTTACTCACCGTGGGAGGGTTAATTGCCACATTGTAAGAGAAATGCCATTTCCTTAAGGTGAATCCAAGAGAGTAGGACTGCTACATGCCGGAAACTAGCAATTTCTTTAGAGTAAGTGTCAGCTATAAAAGATGGTCTCTTCCAGTGTGTTTCAAAAATTGAGCTCTATATTGGGAAGTATGTTCTAATGTTAAACCCGATGTTTATACTTAAGACTCATCACTGATTTGATTATTAAATGTTATTTACTCGCAAGTTGTTATATATCATGAGCAAGTCCTGCCTGTCCAGTGCACCTTCGAAAGCCAATGACTACATATTTTGACGGAAGTGGCAAGGTTATAAAATAAGAAAAAAAAAATCAGTTTAGTAAGTATCCATTGTCTCTAGGAATGAACAGTATTTGTTTCTTGCATATTTGAGAATTTTGACCTAAAAGATTTATTGTTTAAAGATGATTAAATGAGGTAAAAAACTATGCAGATCTGATTTTTCATTGTTTTACACTTTATTTTGTAGGATAGGTAAGCTTACAGGCTGATGTATAAGGTTATTTTATATTTACACCACTCCAGCATGCATTTTAAGATCATCACGGTACAGAAAAGCACTTAAATGTGATTAAATGCTTCACTGAATTGAATTCACTAAATGTTGTACTTGTCTGAGGACAGAGCTGTAAAAGGGCCATCTGAAACTCAATTTCTTCCGTGCAATTTGCCAGCATAGCTCAGAGCAAACTCTGGGACCTATGGGGTCTTTTTTGTCGACCATAGATGACTGAGGCACAGAGAGCGCTGCCTATGTCCATTTGCTACAACAGCAAAAAATCCCATCACAGCCTGGGCCTCAGTTTGTCTTCAGTCTAGCACTTAAGAGCAAAACTGAGGACCTACTTGTATCTGTGCACCAAACATCTTATCTGAACACAAAGAGAACGTCTTATAAGTCGTATTATTTCCTAATATTCTGAAAGTGGTTATTTAAAAAAAATTTTTTTCTTTTTTTTTTTTTTTTTTTTACAAAATACAATACCTGTGGGTGAAAACAGGAAGTACTTCTGTTTTTTTAAATGTGTATTTCATTGAGTACAGTTCCAAAGAGAATATTTTCTAACAAGATAGATTTTCAGTAGAACAATGTCAGATTGATGTGCTGAAGTGTTCTTTTCCAGTAAGGGAAGAACAAATTTTTTGTTAAATTTTACTCCAGTTTTTGTTGCTAAATATATAGACATGCAATTTTTCTCAAAGTTGGAGGAAGTGTTTTTTCACTCAAGGCAAGAAACTGTCCCAGATATTTGACTAAAACACTTCGAAATGGAACATTGTAGCAGGAAAAAATGGGGTGCAGGAAGATGCCAGTATAGTCAGGCAAAGAATGGGAAGTTTTTTAGGGGAAAGCCATCATTCAAGGTCTCGGTATTTTGTGATACAGTGATTTCATTGGTTAAGAAAGCATCAGGATTTTCTCCTGCAGGCGTTAGTCTTTGGAATTGCGGCTTGGAGAGGGGCTCGTGATCAGTGCTCAGATGCTTTCAGTCCCACTTACCACAGAGGCTTACACAGTATTACCTCCTTGCTTTTGGGCCCAGAGAAACAAGACTGTGGAATAGCTTGAAGGAATCTATTGTCTTATAGTAATAATAATCACTGAAAACAAAGTCTCACGAAGAGCAGTAAAATCTTATAAAAGATCAACTGACTTAGCAGAACATCTCCACTGCTGTGCAGAGCTCAGTACTGTAAGTGGCTGCCTTGTGCGTCTGAATCATTTCCTTTGCTCGTCGGTGGACTCAAACTGCTGTTGTGTCCTGTACTAATAATTGTCTCTCCGGTTCACAATATCAGTTTATAATAGGATGCATTTAGTTATATCCCTGTGACAGAGTGGTATTTCACGGGGTCGGTGTATGGAGTTGAGCAATTGGGTAGCTTCGGAGCCAGTTGGCAAGCTCCTATGGTGTCAGGGATTTGCTCTAGTAATGATTAACAAAAGCCAAAGGAGCTGGTGTCAGTGTTGGGATTAAGTCAGAAATGCTCGTGGTTCCTCATCTTGCCTGGGGAATACATATTTTCAGTTAACTCACCCTTTCTTTTCTTTCTGAAATAATTCTTGCTGGCCCTTTCCTGTTTTGAACAAGTTTCTAATGATGGATTTGATATCATCAAGTGAAAGCTATCTCTAAGATATGAGATCACTGAAAATGGCAGTGACTGTCAACTCAGAATGTCTCACTTTGATCCTATATTATATTTGAGTCCTTTCTTATTTTTTCATATGTATACTTAAAAACTATGCTGAAATGAGTTAACTAAGAGTGCAGAGTTAAAAGATGCTTTTGCAACCTTTGTTGGCCCAGTCATGGGTATACATCATGATACAGTCTTCAATTACACATGCTCATAATACTTTTTCCACAGACTCCTGCTGTATTCAGTGCACAAAATAGATGACATGCGTTTAATGAACAGCTATTCAATAGCTTGTTTCCTTCTCATTGTTCGATTTGTGGCCCTCGGCCTTATTTACAACATGTTGTTCAAACCCCCCTTTGAAGATAGAATTATTATTCCCTTGGGGGCTCATCTATAGCGCTCATCAAAGTAATATCCAGAGTGTTGAAAAATAATTAATTTTCGTTACATTTCTGTTAAGTGAAGAGACACAAGTATTCCTATTTAATAGATGGGAAGCTGTAAGAGAGAGAGAGAAATGATCTTCGAAAGTTTTGACCGTTTGGACCCTTAGTTCAGGAAAATGGAGGCTTTTGTTTTTCAGAGTAAGTGTATTTCCTCTCACTGATCCCAGTTATAAACTCTCCTTGTGACTTTGACTATGCCTGAGAGTTTTTAACCCTTTGAAGAAAAGATCGCAAGATCTCTGAGTGTCCAGAAAATGAGAAACTTTCCTGTGAACAGCTTGTTTTTAAGCACCTGTCTTCTATTAAGTATGATGTTGGGGACAGATGTAGCAGCATGAATCCTGTTAGCTGGTGTGAAGTTCAGTTGCCCTAGCTGTGAAGCCACCACCCTGTTCCCAGTCCTAAAGTGCCCTAGACCATGTCTTCTAATTTCTCTTAAAAAAAAAAAAAAAAAATTTGCAAATCAGATAACAGATGCCCTCCGTATCTCTTGTTGATTCCTTGGTATAACCATCTAAGCCCTGACTGAGCCAGGTGGTTCTAGTGAAATAACAGATATGCAATGATATGATTAGACTATATAATGCATTAATACAGGTAGAATTAAGGTTACATGAGTACCATTGCTATTTACTTTTCCTTACTTCTGGAACAGTAGACAACCGTCTGTTCCTTCTTAGTAATAATGGCAGTAGCTTCATGCTCTGTATGTGGGCCACTACACAATTTGTCTAAAGAGTTTCAAAACATTTGCTGGTTGTAGATCTTGATCTCCCCCCCCCCAGTTTTGGAGGACACTAGGCTTTAGGAAGCACTGACTATTCTGTCCATTTCCCCTTTTTCAACCTCACAGTGTAATTTCTCTGCTCCTCCTGTGCCACTGGTGCCATTCCCAGAGTCAGTCCTGGTTCCGCTCCCCCGGTGTTGGCAATCCTATTACTGTTTTTGTGGTTTTTGATCCAAAGCACATGTATGTAAAATCTTTAATAGCTGCACTCTTTCAGATGAACATTTTGAGTTCATCTTGAGACAGTATCAAAAAAGCCTTAAATCGGAGGCGGAAGTTTGATCAGAATATTTTACAATAATATGAATGCAGTACCTAGCAAGAGAAGGTTGTATATAACAATCATAACTACTAGATGCACCTATAACAATTTCTATCTTAGAGGCTCATTTGAGTACCTAGCAAGAAAAAAAAATTTTCTTTATTTTGTTACTTTCTGCTGAAAATGATACATATTTCTTGCATTTTATGCATGTTAAATGATACAAGATACTGTATTTTATAGAACATGTGACATAAACATTTATTTTAATTTTCCTTTATAACTGATTTCAGATTTCATTTCTGGTAATCTTTGCTTTGCCAGATGAACACAAAAACCTCAACTCCTTTACTCCAAAAAAACCCAGAAATTAACAATTACCCAAAGAATAAAAATTCAAGGCATAAGGGAAGACTGCTTCTAGCTAGAAAGTGTCCGTGGTAAGTGTCTGGTTACTATAGCAATCGCCATGGAGCATGTGACCAGCATGATAATTGCAAGGTACTTAAGAGCCTTTTCTCTTGCATAAGTTTGATGTCTTCTAAACAGAGGTGTTATGCGAGGTCACATACACTCAATTGTAACTACCAGATGGATGGGTAATGCAAACAATCAATTTGCAGCTCCCACTGGGCAGAAAATGGTGCATCCAGTTCATAGATTTTAATTTGTTTGATCTACAGCACACTATAAGTGTGGAGAGGAATTTCTTCTCCCCAGTCTAACATTTTTTAAATCTGTGTTTTGACTATCAGTTTGGATGTGAATCTTTGCTGTGTACGTGTTTTGTGGAGCACTTCAAACTATGCAGTTGTACCTCTGCAAAACTTGGCTGACAATTATAATGCGGATAGTGCTAGAAATACTGTATAATCCCAGCAAATAGGAGGTGTTAATACTGAAGGACAAAGTAAGTTAGTGTTTCATTAAAATGACCAATTGTTTTAAAGTTAATTTTCTTTAGATGTTACTTTGTCTAGTGAGTTTAGTGGCTTGATGTTAATAATGCAGTCTTTCTAGAAAAAAAAAGATAGTGTCAAATTTGCATACTGCATTACTTTTTAATGGTATTTGAATAGGTAGTCTCAGATTTATTCCAGCGTATAGCACTGCTGATTTCACTTTCATCAGTGTTTAAAGGCTGTTGAGAATCCTATTTAAAAAATCTTAAACATTGATAGTATCTTGCTGCTTCCATGGAATGACACTTTCCTAGAAGATAGAAGCAACAAGGAATAGAGCCAAGTGATTAAATATATACTTTTTTTTTTTAAACACATATACAAGTTGTTGACAGTATCAAACTCAGATGTGAAATTTTCAAAGTGTGGGAATATTTACCTTTGAAAGAAGAACCTTTTCTGCAATACACATTTTCAGTATTACTGTGCATCATCAACGACGGTATATTTGATTGATGATGAGAGGGTACTAAGTATCGTTGCTTTACACCAAGAACACACAGCTAGGTATCGTCTTTGCTTTGCGATTGCTACCACCAACAGATAGTCACCTGGGGAAACGAGTGCACCCGAGTGTATTTGCCACAGAAATATCTGCTGTCTTTGTGCTGTGTGGAAACGAGCGATGGCAGGCCGCTGTGCCGTGCCAGCGTTGGGAGGCTGCAGAGACCCTCTGAGGGCGGCTGGGGAGAGGGGCTCCCGTCCTACTGCTGTCCACGGCCCGGGTGCTGAAGTCCGAAACGAGGAGTGAAGCGGAGCTGGGATTTTGCATTGATTTTCTGTTTCTTGGGTTTCCTTTTCAAACGAGATTTGTTAGAAGAATGGAAGTACACTTCAGATGTATTTCTTGGAAGGTGGCTTTGTAGTTCTTGGATGTCTTACTATTCTGAGAAGATTCATTCAATCGTAGCTATGTAATATAAATCCAGATTCAAGAAAGATCACTTAGTCACATGTTTTAGAAGCAAACTCTGTAACATTCCAGTAGTTCTTAAACACAACAGGTTATTTTTAATGGAAAATTGTGACACATGGTTGGAAGAATCTGCTTATTAGGAGATTAGTCAGAATTGCTAGAAGCAAACACTGACCCACCTCTGGTCACTGTGCCCCCCCCCCCCCCCTTTTTTTTTTTTTTTTTTTTTAAAGCTTGGGGTGTTTTTGTGAGTTATAATTTGGGCTAGAACCTCAATTTTTTTTCTTGTAAATATTGTTTATCTCTTCCTCTTCCCTGGTCCCATCCTCAACTAGGTAGAAGAAAATTAAGATTGTATCCAGCATTTTACTGGAGGTAACGAAGGTCTGGAATGATAGGTCCTGCTCGGCTCCCATAGTGGAGCAATCTGGATTCTCAGCAGGTCAGGCACCCACTTGTATTGCATCTCAGGCCTCTGTTTTCAAGTCATACTTGTGTTGACTATTGCTGTGTGTCCTCAGACACAGGTAGCCAAGGGTTTGTGGCCCTACGGTTAATCCGCTCAGTATCTGTCAGCAGTGGTTATTGACAAGTGGTTAAACCATTGGTCTTCCACTGTAGCTCTTTTTCCATACTGACAATTGGAAGATATGCTGGGGAAAATGAAATTAAATTGATATGAATTGCCCAGTTAGATCTTTCAGTTGTTTCATCCCCTCTGTCTCTGTTAAGAAATGAGTCCTTTCATACAGAATTGAGTGAAGAAATTAGGTTGCATCCACTTTGCATTAAACAAAATAATAAACATTTTCTGTGGTCGCTGAGTCAAGTTTTGTATCTTAGAAGCCCTGCTTGCTCCTTGGATAAGGATGATCGTTATATTAGTGGGAGATATTTTTTGTGTTTAAATGGTGATGGTTGGCTAGGCTGGATGAAGTCAACAATGAAACTCCCCTTGTCTTTATCAGGGCCAGGATTTCACTCAGAATTTTTACACAGAGCAAACTATAAGGGGAAAAAAAATAAAATGTGCCTGCCAAGTCAAAAAGGAGTGATTTGATTATCTGTTGAGCAGGGTAAAAATATTTTCCTTGGTCTCTTGTGTTTTTGTGTTTTTTTTTTTTTTTTTTTTTTCTCCTTTCTTGCACCTTTGTTTCTCTGCTACTGATTCTCTTTGAGCTGTATTCATTGAAGAGGGAACAATTAGGGAACAGTTATATAACAGCATGTAAAAATGCTTAATTCTGTGATATGTGTTATTTAACTTAATTTCATCATAAAAATAAATTGTTCAGACTCTTTGGTATAATGAGATAAATGCATACTTTAACTCTTTCCTATTACAGTTTGGCTCAGTGATTTCAGTGGTAAACCATAGATGGCTTTTTTTGTCCACCTCTGATTCGCTCTATTGTTCTTCCCTTATCAGGGTGGGACAGATGGAAGCTGAGGGTTCAGCTCAAGGTAACCACCAGAAACTCCTGTAGGGGCAAGTTGATAAAATCCCACATGATCATCTGTGGTATGCTGCTGAATAGATACAGAGCACTTACCGCACATGATATTTAGAGGTTTTGTGCCTTTTTTTTTTTTTTTAATAATGCTAAATAGAGAAGCAACTGACAAAACATAGGTGTCACCATTTTAAGAATTACAATATTTGCAACTACTTAACTGGAACACCTGAATATTTTAATGCCTTTAACAACTACTAAAAGCAATGCACTCTTCACAACAGCTGCAGAATCAAGGCTCTGTATTTCCGATGTACTCTGTATCACAGAACAGTCGAGGTGGGGAGGGGTCTCTGGAGATCATCTAGTCCAATCCCCATCTCAGATCAGGGTCAGCTAGGGCAGGTTGCTCAGGGCTGTGTCCGGTCAAGTTTTGAGTATTTCTAAGGATTGGGAATTCATAGTCTATATAGGTAATTCATTCCTTCACGTTTAAAAAGTTTTTTCTTATGTTTAAATGAATTTTTTGTATTTCAGTTTGTGCCTGTTGTCTCTTGTCCTGTCACCGGGCACCGCTGGGAAGAGCCTGTCTCAGTTGTCTTTATGCTCTCCCATCAGGCGTTTTTACACAGAAAGTCCTAGTTTAACTATAAGATAAGTTTCTAATGTTCATTGTTTGTTGTGATGGTGGATTTTCAACATCTTAAATTTAATGGATCTGCTTCTGTTGAATTGAGTGGGAACAGAGCTGGCCTCGTAGGATTGAATTTTTAACTGTGCAAGTAACCAGGAATGATAGCATAAGGAATGACTCTGGAAGAAGAAAAAGGTGATTTTCTACTAGGAAAGCATGACTTCTGTGATAGAAAAGGGGAAGCTAGTGACTGCCTGCCTGAGCTAGTTCTAAGCCTGAAAGTTTACATGGCAGCAGTGATCCAACTGCAGCTTTACAGAGCTCAGCGCAGGCTAGCGTCATCTGCCAACAGTTGTAAAAAAGGACCTTCTTCTCTGGCTTTGGTTTACATGCCTATCTGAATGCATTTGGGAGTAAGGGTCCTAGGTCTGGAAAACACCCAAGCAAAACTCAGTAAGGAAGCCCTTCCGATGGACTGCACTTACCAAATTGAAAGGATTCATTTAATACTGCTGCCATTACTGCTAATGTACTACAAGAAGCTTCTGGTAATGCTTGCAGAGAGGCTGGCCAGCACTTTGCTGAAGAACTTTCAGGGAGAGTTGCTTCACACTTTTGGTGCATAATTTCTTTTCAACTCCGTTACAGTAGATTTAAGCCGGGGTAGAATCCCTTTCATCAAAGTTGTACGAAGGGAGGTAATTATACATTGTTAACCTGAGAGGTTGTTCACGGGAATGCGATTCAGATGTCGGGTGGATTAAGGCACTTCAGCGAAGCACCTGGACTTAGGTGTAATGAATACAGTCATCAAAACAACATAACCGATGGGATATATCCATGGGAATTTTCCATGCACTAATCTACCTGATCATCTAAACCTTCTTTCATGGGAACTGCCTGATCATAAATTACTAGCCATTGATCCTGCACTGGGTTCTGTGGGTTGATAGATATGGGTTGGAGATACAACATCCCTTTTATAAACTGCTGAGGGTTGATCATGTATGTGACTGCAGCCCTTTGTTTCAAGTGAGTTAAAAATTACTTCCTGTGTAATTCCCCATATTAGAAATTTGATTGTGTCTACATATTTTTTCAGCTAATAAATTTTGCTTTGTCAAGGAAATGCAATCCATGTGCTGTAATTTTTTTTTTCTAACTGCTTTAAATGAAGAAGAATGCCTTCAGCAGTCTTGAATATTTAGGACTTACTGGGGTGTTTGGGCATTTCTTTGAGACAGCTTGTGTGGTTATTAGATCTGAGCTTGTGCAGTTATTAGACCTTTTGTCAATCCACACCATTCCCTGGTTGGTTAGGTTAGGTTGATTAGGTTTCATGCTGGATTTCTGGGATCGTGGGAATTAAAGAGTTCTGACATGTTGTTACTGAGCAAGAGCATTTGTTTGCTTTGACTACACCTAAAACTGTGTTGCCAAAGGTGAATGCCCAGGATCTGGGGATGTGAGCTAAGAGCAGCTAAGGTTAATGAGGTTGTCGTCCTTCAGTAAATTTGTACATGTGAGTTTGTGCTGGTTTTGTAGCTCTCATCAGTAAGTATTTGAGATACTTGTCGCAATAGGCTTTTCCAGTATTTTGTTTGTGGGCGCTGCCGCACCGTACACTTGATTTGACAGGGAGTGGTGTGGCAGTGGAACTCTCACGTACTGATAGAAAAAAAAGAAAATATCAGGTGAGAAATGTGCAGCTTCATGATGGACAATTCCAGGCTGGTTTCTTAATGCGAGGGATCCTACTCTGTAGTCTAGCTTGCTAGTTAACCATGGCTTAATTCCCTCTGTAATTTTACCCTGGCGTGGACTTATGTGAGGATGGAGTACGAAGAACTAGAAAACTTGCATGATGAAATTGAAAATCCTCAAACTGCCTTTCTCACTTCTTCCTCACACCTTAAATCCCGCACTTAGCACTGGCTGCCTCCCAGGGGTACTGGCCTTTTGCTACTCACGGTGACTCCCAGCGACTTCATCCTTTCACAAAGCATCAAGCACTGAGGAAAATCAGCTCCTCTTCCTGCCTGTCATGGAATTCTCCTGCAATCCTGTTTCTTTATTCTTTTCCAGCTTGAAGACCAAAATAAATATAGAATTAAAAATGCAGTAGCAAGTCCCATCTCTTCTAGGGACAGAGGGACAAGTGATGGATTTGGCTGAGAGTGAGATACTGTGTTCTTCATCCCATTTACATCACTGCACTGTCACCTCTGAGTTTTCAGAACTGTCATGTGTGATTTGTTTTCTTCATATTTACGTTCAGAAATATCAGTGATTTTTTTTTAATTTTGCAAGAAACTTTATCATAACAAGAAAACTCACAATATATCGTCACCACAGTCTTCAACAATCTGACTTAACCCAAGGATCACTTTTTAGTGGGAATAAACAAATAGCAGACAAAGACTGTAAAAGGCTGGGTTTTGTATGAAAACCGAGCTGGGGAGGGGGATGAATTTGTGCAAAATTGAACTAAAACGTGAAAGGGGACATGACCTCTTTCTTTAAAAACAGCATTTGTGTGCAGAGTAGGCTTGTTTGTAAATTAAAAGAATAACATCATCTTTACAGGTTTCACAAATGATTTCAATGAATGTCTGACGCTGATAACAAATGACTGTTGTACATCTTCCCCAAAATACTTGCTGTGACTGTGATTGTAGCTCTAATTATGGCATAACAGATGCAGTGTTGTATAGCACCCGCCTTCTTCAAGATTTGTAGCTCCCTTTACTTTTACATGAGTTATTTCTCTCTTTAGTGTAGAATTTACTACTGCTAGCAGTAACAAAGAAGTCGCTCTTAAAGTAAAAAAAAAAAAAAAAAAAAAGGATTATCAGATTGTTACACTGCTTACATTGTTTTTGTGCTGCAGATGTTCATTGTGTTAGCAGCCAGCGTGATTGTGGGAGTGCGTATTCATGCCTCGTTGGGTCCTTTCCACTTTCTCCAACCTCTCCTCTGCTGAGTAAGCAGTTAAAGTGACTTTTTTCTTTTGTTCCCAGCCTTCGCTACTGTTTGAGAAGGAGGGCAAGTTACTTGGCTGTTTTGTTCAGTTCTAAGTGGAACAGTATTATTTTTTCTTCTTAGTGTATTCACCAGAAGAAACACAAGAATACATTTGCAATTCTCACATGCATTTACATGTGAATGTTGCTGTGTTGTCCTTCCAAAAGAAGGAGGTGGTGATTTATTTTAGTAGTACAAACTATCGCCTTATGCTGTGCCAATCACACTGCCATTGTCTGTTTTAATACTGACAATGAATCATCTCTGAGATGTTACAGTCGTGGCCACACGCCTCGCTTGTGTGTGCGGGTTTTGGGATGAGGAGGGTGTCTGTGTGTGTGTGAGTAGCACCTCGGGCTGCAGGGACGTGGGATATGGGGGGAGTGCCCGGTGTTCCTTCCTTGACCACTGCCAGGCAGGGATAAGCGCTGGTGACTTCTCAGGAGCTGTTCTGTCATTTCTGAGGAAGGAGGACACAAGCCTTTCTTGACGGACATACCTTCTGTTGTGAGCCTCTTTCCTCCACGCTGCTCTTTGTTTCTTGGTTCCTCTCTTAAAATAAAGCAAATACCAAAGCTCTGCTCAACAAGTGTACTGGGCCAGGGCCGATCTGACACAATAGCGGTTCTTTCTGGCAGATGAACTAGAAGTGCATAGCGTGCATTTTTCAATGAGATTTTCACCTGTGAGAGAGCTCGTCTTGAGTGGGGAGAGAACAACCGGTGAGACAGTGACTGGCACCGGTTGCCCAGGGAGGTGGACGATGCCCCAGCCCTGCAACCCCTCCCTCAGGGCCAGGTTCGAGGGCGCTCAGAGCAACCGGATCGAGTGGAAGATATCCCCGCTCGCTGCAGGGGCGTTGGACTAGGTGACCTTTAACCGTTCCACGATTCCAACAAACGCTTCTCCCTCCGGAGCAGCACATCCCTCCGTCCCCGGCACCCGGGGGGAGGCCGGGGCACCGCCGCCCCGCCCCGCCGCCGCTGCCACGGCAACGGCAACGGCGCTGCGCCCGCCCCCGGCGGGCACCACCCTCGGCCGGGGCTGGGCGGCTGGAGGCTTTCATGGCACGGCTCGGCGCCGGCAAACCCGCTCGCTAGGATGAACGAGGAGGCAGCCCAGAAGAGCGACGGCGGCGAGAAGTGCAACGGCGGTAGTCAGAGGAGGAAGAGACCCAAGAAGGTGGGGCCGGGAGCCGGCGGGCAGCGGTGCGGGCTCGGAAGGCGGCTCCCGCCTCCCCGTCGTTGGCAGCGGGGCGAGGGCAGGGAGCCCGGGCCGGGCGGCGGGCGCGGGGAAGCCGCGCTGGGGGCGGGCGGGAGGGAGGGCTGCCCCGGCCCGGGGGAAGCCGAGGCGTGCGGCGAGGCGGAGGAGGGCTGCGCTCCCGGGTGCCTCGGGAGCCGACCTGCTGGGGCTCCGCAGGCGAGGGCGGTCTCCCTGGCCGGACGCGGGGATTGATGCCGTTGTGATAACCGAACCGGGTGGTTAAGCGGAGGGTTGTTGCTTGCTTGTTGCCGCTTTTTTTTTTTGGCAAACAGCCGTCTGTTTTGTCCAGTTGAAGTTGCTTTCCTTAGGCAGGGGATGCCTCTCAGCGCGGGTTCCCCTGTGCTCCCCGTAAGAAAGAGGGCACTTTGTTTTGACGGAGGAAATATAAAACCTGTGCGCGACGGCATCGGCTTGACTTGTGGGCTTCTGTCCCTTCCTCTTGAGGCGATACGGATGCAGGTTTATAAACCTTTAGTTTACTGTGCCGGAAACGTTTCTTAGATTGCGTTATAAACTAGCACGCAGAGATGTGTTGCCGGCTTTTTGTACCGTCTGTGGTAATTCAGCGATGCTAACGAAAAATAACTGGGTAAAAATGTGAATTGTTGAGCCACACCCAGTTCTTAGGGCACTTTCTCTGTGTGTTCGGTCTCTTTCGTAAATGGTTGATTTGCAAGGTATAGCGTGTCTGCTCCTTCAACCCCCTGCTTGAGGTAATTTCTTTTTAATGGCTTTAATTGTAGGTAACTATTTGTTTCTGCTTGGGTTTTCTCTCCTCTCGAAGAGCAAAGATGTCTGTGGTTCTGCATAATTATGACATAAACTGGTTTACGGTTCTTCCCCCCACCTCTTAATCTTAATTGATACAACATCAGTCACCCCGCTGAAATGTCTGGGACTACTTGCAGGATGAAGAAGAATTTAATCTATACAAAGTATATTCACCGATGAATTCTGCAGTCCCTCGTTTTGCATAGAATTTGCATTTTAACCAACGTGGTATATGAGCAAGACAAATTGCTACAAATGGAAATAATCTGTAGAGCTGCAAACAGATGCTTATTTGGGGACTTTTGCAAGGGTTTTGACCTGGTGAAGAAAAGCTGTTTTGTAATAGGTGATACTGTTAGGCCCCATTTTATCACAGAAGGAAGATTCTGTATGTATAATGGTAAGGGCATGAGATAATCCAGTCCAAGAAAGAAATTGAACAAAAACATCCTCACCCCACCCCATTGTGCTTGGAATATTGCCTGGATCTCCCCACAGTGGGGGATTTTATATAGCACGTTGGCCTTATATTTAAGCACAGCCGAGCAGCAGAGGGAATAACTGCTTCAACTTACCTCAGAATTTGAAGGGTTTATTTGTGGGGGTATTTAAATCCAGATGAGGAAGTAAAAATCAAATGATCAAGTGCATACCCAGTGTTTTCATTTGATTGTTAGATAACCTGGGAACAATGTCATACCAGGGGAGAGGTTTTGAAGACCTAGGGAATTGAAGTGGGTGTTTCCTTCTCCTCTTTTTTTATCCATGTATACGTGGTTTCTTGCTTTGCCATTGTTTTCCAAGTAAAGCAGCCCAGAGCCTTTCAAGGTTGAAACACAAGTATATGCCGCTGCTGCCAAATGAATGCTTAGAAAGCCTCTCTTATATTGAGTCTCCATATTCAGAGTCTTCTAACAGCTGATGCATCTTCCTTTTTCAAAAAACATAATGAATATTTGGGTGTCTTTTTACAGTTGTATTTTACAACCAGAAAATATTAATCGGGCATTTTTAATTGAGCGATTAAGAATTTTTTTGGCTTACGTTTGCCAGTTTGGATGCAATAGATGTTGGTGCCTCAGGGCTGGTATTGGATTAGCTCTGCTGAAGCTTTACCCTTAGTGACTTCATGAGGAAATACAGCTTCAGGCTTTAATATTCTTTTTAAATTCTAAGATTAATTTTTGTAAAACCTAAAAATAGATAATTTTTTTGATGAGAAGTAGACATCCTGGAATAGCCAAGAGTATAAGAATTCCAGATTGAATTCCTTTGCTTTTTGATTAAGTAGGCACAATTTCTTTTGGGAACAGAGATGAAAGTGCCAGGTGCAGGAGCTCCAAAATCAAAAGTCATGTAGCCTGTTTTCAGGTCCTGAACTACTTTTGCTGAACGAAGCTGCATTGCGCCATCCAACATGCCCTCTATCTGTTCTGTGGAAGTTGATCCCTTTTGTGTGGATAATTAAATATTAATTGAGCCAGATGAGTTTGATCTATGTATTGGGAGAGACAGAGGGAAATGCGTCTCAGATACAGCATTCAGCTGGATCTTCTATATTCCAGGAGGGTGTCCTAGCTAGGAAGCATTGTAGGGTTTTATCTAATTTTCAGCAGTACCCCAGGGTTTTTTTATGCCCGTGCACTTTAAAATGAAAAGGCTTCAGTTTCATCCTAATACAGGATAGAAAAACTTGAAATTTTGGTAACGTGGAGAAAAAAAACTACTCAGCCCAAACCAGATTTAATTCTTGTGGTGATGCTTGTGGCTTTGTGCATTCCAGTGAGTCAGTGGGCTGCCTTAATAGGTTTGTGAATCCAACGGTAGGGTTGCATCCAGTTTCCCTGTGGAACATTGCTTCCACGTGATAACTGGGATATGGTGAAATTTGTGTTCCTGGGAAAAAAATCATGCTAAATTTCTGTGTTTGTTTAGTTCTAGTGTTAGAGAGCATAGGATGCATCGTCCTGGAGGCAGAAGTGAACAGAACGGCCTTGTTCTGTTGCTGGTGTAACTGCACGGAAGCCCAGTGAGAGCAGCTCTTGGTGTGCATCGGTCCTCTCATCTTGGTAGCCGGTGTACCATTCGTGTTGAAGGAGTAGCGTAGCAAGTGAATATGAATTCATAATACATTAGTTTTTTGACGCCTCCTTCTGTGTTTTGCCAAGTGTATTGTGAAGTGTCCTAAGTGCCAAATTCCTGTAATTCCTCTCGAGGATGTTTTTTATTATAGAGTGTTTCAGATCAAAAATGACTGGTATTGGTCATCATGTAGAAAATGAAGCATATTCCTGTATCTAGTACTAAACGCACTGATGGCAAAGGGGTTTCCAGAAACCACAGGTTCTTACTCCACTGATCATAAAGCATACACCATTGATGGGTCGATGCAAAAATAGTCCATTTTAGCTTATTGTGGAATTCCAGTCTTGTCACTTGTATTGCTCATTATTTAAGAGAAATTAAAAGCTTGGTGTCAAGCTCATACTATAAAAAGCTCAGAGGAAGTTGTAATGCTGATTTAAGGGAAGACAAATGAGACTTCTTTCCTAACCTAAGCATCATCTCCTATTTTAAATGTATCTGTGGAAAAAATTAAATTGGATGTATGGAGTGAGGTACTTCCAGTGGAAGTTGTATACTTGCTAATGGAATCATTGCTGTGTACAAGTTAATACTTTTAATGAGTTTTAATTACTTAAGACTATTCATTCCATGCGTGTGGCAATTGAGACCCATTTTGGAATACAAGTGCAACGTTGGTCACCTGTGTTCAAGAACAAGAATCCAAATGTACACAAAGCATGCAGAGAGGGATTCTAGGAGAGAGCCTGTTTTACGCAAAGAATAGAAGAGCTTGGGTTTAGTGTGCTAAAGCAAAAGTCTATCTGAGGGGAAAAGGAAATGAGGCTCTTCAGCAGCCTTCTAATAGGTTTAATCAGGTAAAGAGCCAAGAGAAACTTGATTAATTATGGATGAGATGCGATTTCTCGAACGTATCACTGGACTAGATTCAACTGAAGGAGGTCCCTTTTGCTCCCATGTTCCTGTATTTTCACCTATGTCATTTACTGTGCCGTAATAATATTACATAACGGTTTAATTGATGGTAAACGTGGCTATTAGTTTTCTAAAATGTTTGTTTACCTGGTTATTTCATTCTTCCAGCTACCAAATTTAGTGGAAAATTGGATGCCATCAGAAGAAAAATTTGAACCAGTGTCCATCTCTCCCTAAAATCTGTATGGGGGCTTGTATGACAGCACTTCCAATCTGCTGGGTGGCATTTCCTTTAAATTGCTTTCATTTCACACTTGCAGAGTCTAATTTAGTCTTCTCTAGTTGCTGCTGTTTCCCTCACTATCCCATTATTACCGGTGACAGACAAATAGCTGTGACAATGCTGTTCTTTGCTGTACTGTTTGATGATCCAACTGAGACGAAACCAGAGTATGCCCCCTCTTCTAAGAACACGTCCTCTAGTTTTAGAAGAAAGAAGGTTTTCCTTCAGACGATACGCAGTAAACTGAACAGGCAGAAAGAGCTAATGAGGAAAAACAGTCTTTCGTTCAGGACCAGGATATCTAAAAGGCTTTATCACAAAACAAAAGTGGTAGTTATAAGTTAACCTAACTCACTGATGTTCAATATTTGTTAATTTTACTAGTAATGTAGCTTCTGTAAGTCTGGAAGGTTTCATTTTTTTTTTCAGCTGAACCAGTTTTAGAGAACTGGAACTGCCTTGCTTTCAGTTGGGTTAATCCAATTTACATGAACGTAAACAAGCAGAGAAATGGTGCTAGAATTTGCTCTGGAAAGTAGAGAATAAACGGAGAGAAAGACAAACTTATTTTTAGGTCATAGAGGTAAGAGACAGGTTTGTAAAGAGACTGGTAGGGATCTAACCAGACGTATTCTGAAATGTCTGCACTACATTTCAATATGGTTCGCACTATCGTAAATCTGACGCAACTCCGCTGATATTCTTGCATTATTGAGATCAGGTTTTGCTTGTTCTCTTTGCCTTTTCTTCCTATCACGGGGCTTCCAGCACATTTTGTGCCAGGTATAAAACTAACATTAGAGCTACAAATGCTTCGATGTGTCTTTTCTTCTCTTCTTCCCTGCCTGTCCCCTCGAGCTTTAGTTGCTATGTGCATTGGTAACAAAACGAAAATGAGGTGTCTTTATCCCGCTATGAGGTTAAGCACTTTATCTCTATGTCACTAGTTGCCACAGAGCAACCATCACTTTTGATGATTGCGTCAGCACAACGCCCCGTGCTTCTCTCATGGCAGCCCCATGGTGGTTGGCACTCTGGAGAAATAATTTCCATTTACTTACAGCAATGAGATAGGGAAAATAATGATGGGCAATACAGCTGAACATCTGGACTACGGCATTTGGTGTTGTTGTCGTGGTTGTTTTTCTAGCGTGGTAAAGTGTGTAAGACAGAGAGAGCATGTGATACTGGCCACGCGGCTGAGCCTGGCCTTTCTAGCTCTTTATGTTCTAGTGTAACAGGATCACTTCAAGCTTTATTGTGCTCCGTTGTATTGATGGAACAAGCCGTGAACAAGTCTTAGAGTTGACACAACTACTTATAAAGTTACGTTTATTCATTGTGGGCTTTGAAGTTAATATATATATATAGCGCTTTTAAAAATGTTGTTGGTTTTTTTTTTTTAATAGAGTAATAGGAAGCTACAAAGGGATGGAGTTAGTGTATTGGCAGATTTGTGCAAGTGTTAGATTTCACAGATTAAATACTGTGAAGGTAACAAGGAGGAAATCATCTGGATAAGAGTGGTGAATTTTATACAGAACTGTGTGAAGTGTTGAGCCTGCATCCGCCTGCCGTGCAGTCTGGCCTCCTGCTTTATCATTTGCAGTTCTTGCTCATTTTCACCAATGTTTGGCAAACATCAATTGAGTCAGAGAAGCAAGTCCCTTTTTCCCCAGCCAGCTTCCCTTTCTCCCTGCAGGGTGCCTGGGGCTGTCAAGTATCGCATATATTGTATCGCATTCGCGCATCTCGCAGCCTTGTCACGCGTTCCTGCGGGCCAACAGTGCCACAGGCTGAGCTGGGCTTTCAGGTGGCAGCTTAAAGCTGCCTGTCCTGGCTCTCTGGGGACATCGGGGTCCGTGCTGGAGGCAGCCACGTGCGCTCTGTCTGCCTCCCCTCCTCCTGGTTATGCTGCAGCGTGTGTATGATGGAAGAGCATCTGGGAGAAGGGTTTTAGCAACAAGATAGGTCAGTGAGAAGGTCTGAAACTTATAAATATACCCGTAGTGAGTGTTCTGTTTGGTCTTCTGTAGTTTTTTTTTTGGTTTGCTTTTTGAAATGTTACCTATTGAGCCAACACCGGACCATTTCTCTCTTCAGGGAGTCACCGTTCAGCGAGATGTGTACACAATGTCTGGCTATTCAGCTGACTTGAGCAGCAGTCTGGGGGTATATTGGCACCCTCTCGGGTTCTCTGCCTCTCTTACTTGCCTGTCCCTATCAGAGATGCCGTGTTTTGTGCAGCTGTGTCCCTGCGTCCACTGGGCATGGTATGTTTTTGTTGTAGATTGCGTTTCTGGCTAGGAAAGTTTTTCCACTCCACAAATTGAGACTGACATATGCAGCACGTAGATATTTAGGCTAGACATTGGGAACCCTGGAGCTCTGAAATGCAAGGAACAGAGGGAGGCCAAGAAAATAGTAAGATGGCTAGGGGCTCTTACATCCTCATTTATTTGCAGGAATTAATTATTTCAAAATCTTTCCTAGCTGATTAAGTGGGTTGCTTTTGTCCGGGTGACAGAAATTGCTGAGCTGAAAGTTTGAACTCACTGTTAGTATTTCTACACTGTGTAGGAATAATTCAGTATTTCCATACTTAGGTTCCAGTAGAAATCTGCTATACTGTTATTCATTTGGTGTGATCCTAGTCATTTTGCATTTTCTCGTTTACTTCCACTTGTTTTCATTGTGCTCTGGCACCAGATACAGGAGGGGAAAAAATGTTTACAAAGTAGATGGAGGTGGGCCAGTGTTTAAGGTTCCCTCAGAGTAGTTTCTAAAATTGCATGAGAGAGGCAGTGACTTGCTTCAGGTCACTTTTTTGTCAAAAATTCCTACTTGAAAATACATGTAATTAATTTTCCAATGAATCTTTCTCTCTTGTGAGTGTGATTTTGGAGGATGGAAATGTAGTATTACATCTTTGCCTTTTAAACAAAAAGGCAGTGTATCCTTACAGGCATTGCAAGTCAAATGTATGGGCATTGATTAGTCTTCCCCAAACCTTCTTGAAACAAAAATGTTCCTTGAGCACACAGCAATTTAGGGAGTGAAGGTAGATGCCTACCCATATTATCTCACCTGTTCTGTGGCTGCTTCTACCTAGCCTGCAGTTGGGTTACATGCAGGGAAACAAATTGTAACCTACTTCTATTTTCTCTCAGGTTAGCTCTCACACACACACACACACACACACACAGTTTTAGTCCATGAATGAAGTGCTCTCTGGAGAATAGGATCGGCTCCTAAGGAAACGATAAGAGTAAATGGCAGTAATTGCAGTTTAAACAGATTTTTAGGTTAAATAGCATATAGGTTTCTGCCACAGGCAAAGTATTTCAGAAGTGCTTGGTTGCTTTTATTTGTTTAATCCAGTCTTGGATGGCATGCGTTTATATTATGCTGTAGTACTGGATCTGAGCAAACAGACTGTATGGATTTAAATTGACACCAGGAATGCTCAGATTCCTGTGACACTTTAGCTTCATGATCAATTAAATCTGCTAATTGTTCCACTACTAGGCTTTCTTTATAAGGCAGTGTTTGAAGTATCTGTCGACATAGTCGAGGCAGTGAAGAACATTGGTGATAGTTTTGAAATACATAAATGAAAGTGTGAACTGATGAAGTTTATAAACAATTTATACCCTTCTATAGAAGATATGATTCTGAACCTTGTTTGTCTCTTCCTGTATTAAAAATTGTGCCACTTTCCTGTGACTGAAAGATTCTGCTAGTCCCTCTTTCTTCAATGTTTTAAACATCTAATACGCCTGGCAGCTTTCAATATCAGAGATCAGATGTCAACATACAAATGTCAAGAAACAGTGGCAGTCATTCATCATGCAAACCCTTAGAAGCCTAATCTGACTGTCCTGGTAGATACATTGCTACGATCCAATCAAAAAATGAATGAATAGGCGTAAACATCAGGAGAAGCAGGCCATGGGTTGTGTATGTATGCGTTTGGGTATGTGTTGTTATGCCGTATCTCAGCCTGTTTGTGCATGTTTTTTTCCAGTGCATGGCAACTGAACACAGTGGGCCATAGTCTCTGCTGGATGTCAGTGTAGGTTTGTTACAGCCAGCGGGGGCTCTGCCAGCTTTCATCAGCTGAGGATCTGGTCTCTTGTTGCTGTGTACCTATGCAACAGAGCAGAGTGTGGTGAATATCAGAAAACAGAAGCGCTGGAATGGGCGCAGATTTTCCAATCAATCTATGATTCATGCTCATTAGCTTTGAAACACTGAAGAAAGGCGCTTTATGAGCTGGCATTTCCATTTGCGCTTTAACTGCTTTACTCACGCTGAAGACAGAGTGATGACTACAGCATTCGCAAAAACAAGTGAAAGAGTAAGATGGGAAATACATTCTGTGCCTTGTCTAAAGGTCACCGCCCTGCCAAAGGCTGACTGCTCTGGTTAGAGATCACGGCCTCCAACTCAGTCATTGGAACGACTGATACTGTGTTATTTTGTGTAAAAATGCAAGTTAAATGGATTAAGTGTAGAGTTGAGTTACACATTTCCTTTGGTGTGCTCCAGAGTTGGGGAGGAAAGGTGTAAGTATCCTCCCCATGTACCTTGTGCTCCCCGCCTGAAAGACAAGCACAGCTTTTGTTGTTGCATTTATTTTTAATTAACTGTTTCTAATGGTGCAGAAGGTGTTTTCCAAGGAAGCCCTGGCACTTGCAGAGCTTGCGATCACTGTGACTGGGTTTGGAGGTGTAAGTGTGTGGGGGCTTATGGTTAATTATATTTGACACTGTGTATTTGTACACGCCTCTCTCCCCCCAGTTGTCAGCATAACTGCTTTTTTCACAGCAACATCACCAACAGAAGCAGCAGGCAATGGCTTTCAATTGTAAAACAGCTGCCATGAACTCATTATGCACTAATGTATACTTTAAGATGCAAGATTGTTCCTTTGCAGTGTAAGCTTAGGAGTGTAGCTGACAGCAATTAGGATAGTGGTGTACAACATGCAGTTCCTAGAAATCATTGTTATAAACCAGTTGCTACCTCTGAACAGAAATAATACAGTCTGGCTCATATTTATACGTCAGTTACATGAATGGAATCCCAATTTTTTTAGGGAATGAACAGAAAAAATCCTGCTGGAAATCTCTTCTGCACAATGTAGCCTCATGCAAATGGAAACCAAATACACTTAATTAAGAAAACAATCACTAAATGAAAGCGGTAAATACAATTAATGCAAGTCACTTTTTAATTGACATAATTGAAGTGACGAAGATACGGTTACAAACCAGTCAAGTATGAGTTGGAGTCAGTGAAACTTTATGCATTGGGTGTTGATGGTGGTGACCAGAGTTAATGGATCATTTGTGTGGGTAAGTGACGTTTGGACTGGGACCTTTGTTTATTTTCTCCCAACCGTCCTCTTGGGAGGATTAATGTGATGATGAATTTTTTTTTTTTTTTCCCCCCACCCCTGAAGGAGGGAACAAATGGTTAACCTTTTGCTGAAACTTTTTGAGAAAATAGATGTAGTTAATCTCCCTGAAAGAGAAGTCCTAGTTAATACAGAATGAAATCAAACACTTTGGATTGGGTTAGTTTCCAGTCTCCAAAGTCTGTAACGCAGCTGTAGCACTTGTAGTCTTGTTTAGAAATGAGTTCTGAAACAGATGGTGTTACGGGTTTGTGTTTTTCTGTTCCAAGACTGAGGCCACAGTTTGACGAGTGGTGTAAGATGGCGCTGCGACCAGTTGAATGGGGCATGGCTTGTCCTTCCTGGGAACCAGAGTAAGAAACTGATGTCTGTTTGACCTCCCTTCTTTCTTTCTGTAGAGGAGATGGGATGGGAAGGGATGGAAAGGAGCAACTGGGAGGGGAGAGAAAGTGGAGCTGTTTCTTGTGTGACAGTTTCAGTGCTTGACTAGATCATCAGAGAGAAAATTCTGGATCTTTTTCACTATTATGTACTTATAAAAAATGTTTATTGGAACAGTATGAAAAGCACATAATTATTTGGTGCTTTTTTCTGTCTAAAATGTGATTTGTAGGAATACAAATGAAATGAGAGTGCTATTTACATTACTGTAATGCACGGTTCAACCAAGTGAGGTTGGGCTGCCACTCTAATAATGGTGATATTAATATACAGTCATTTTCTCAAATAGCATTTTTCATCATTTCAGCTAATGTGCTTTATAGAGTAAAATTGGTATTACTGCCTCATGCTGTAGTCAGTCGCTTTGCAGTGGTTTGCCCAGGGCAGCCTCAGGTGCAAATGCCAGAACAAGGCTGAGAACCCAGTGATCCTCAGTTCTCCTGCCTCTCTTCCGCTGCTAGGGACCAGCTTCAAGGGCTTTTATTCCCCACATCACCCCCCCCCTTTTTAAAACCCTGCCTCTTTTCTTTGCTCTCTGTGCCTTGTACTTTTCACCTGAAGACCTTCTGAGCCCAAAGTCTTTTCTAAGAGGTTACGCAAAGCATTTGGGGACTCATTCAGATTGATTTGAACATTAATATCTTGAGATGTGCCCTGGAAAGCATACCCGTATCTTAGCTGCATTCAGACAAACCCCACAACTCATTTTTACAGCCTGAGTCAAAGCTTGCTGAAATAAATGGAAGGATTTCTGTTGATTTTAGTAATTTTACTGCCTTCAGTAATTTTGACTGCCTTTTAATGGCTTTGAGATTGAGACCATCAGGAATGAGTTGAATATTTCCTTGTTTACCCTTGATGTTTATGGCATGTAGCTACGTTAGTAGCTGAATTAGGGCTAATCTTCAATATACTTAGAGCTTGGATTGATAAATTTTGGGGCCAAGTCTTTAATCCTTTTCTGGAAAATTTTTCCTTATTACTTAGTAAAGTTGTCTGGATGGTTTTATTGCAGTAGTAATGATGACCACTAGTATATATTGATGTTTTTGGAAAACATATAATACCATCAGTCCATTTCCCAGCTTGTGCCATAAGATTCAGCAAACAGATACCTGTAGAAACATACAGATACTTATCTTGCTGAAGCATGTAAATTCACCTTTAAATAGAAAAGCAGTGGTCAGCTATGACCTACCTGTATCTCAGCAGTAAGGACTGAGTAAGTCTGTCATGTATTGCCTTGAGGTGGTGAAATGTATGGGTGGATTTTTTATTCCAGATGGTATTAAAACAGTTTCTTCTGGGGAGAGTTGATTATTTTCACTGATTTTTTTTTTTTTTTTTTTTTTTTTTTTTTTTTTTTAAGGACCATGCATCAAACAGCAACTCTCACTTCTGACTGCCTATCATCAATTCTTTTGTATTTCACTTTATGCCGTTGTCAAGACCCAGGGATATATTTCCCCTGTTGTAGTCCATAGTGAAGCATCAGTGCTCATCAGTGTTCCATCGCATGTGGCACTGAAGGATCTTGCTTCTTTTTGAAGGCATTATTAAACTTGCAAGATATGGCAGTAGCATGATTTTACTGAAGGTTGCTGGAGCTCTGGTTAATGAGCAGTAAGAAGAAAGCTGGAATTAGACGCCAGCAAGCACATTGATTAAATGAGCCATTATTTTGCTGGAAATTCAGTTCTTCTGTTGCCTAGTGTAGTATTGTCATTTTAAATATTGGCACTGAGGTCAATATGTGAACAATTAGTTTTTCCAGCAGTAAGGACAGTCTGTATAAATTTGTAACAAACATTAACATTAAGATTAGCGTGACATGATAACTTTAAGATTAGCGTGAATGAAATATGAATGGAAACATATAGCGGTGTGGTGGGAAACACCAGAAACAATTGTGACAAGAAAATAAGGGTTCAAAGAATAGCCTCTATTGGTAATGCAGCAAAATGGAAAAAACGTGCCATTTAAGTCCAGGCCAGAAGGACTGTGCTATGAAAAGCCCGCTGCAAAGATCACTTGGCCCCAGAAGACCCTGCATCCATTGACTGCAGGATAGCAAAAGAGTTGCTGCAAATCATATCTATCTGCTGCTTCTTTTCCTGTTAGCCCACCAAGAGAACAGACCTACATTTTAGACAGAAAAAAGGAAAACCAGACAACAAGCAGCAATGCTTTGACTTAGATTTATGGAAGCTAAAGTAAGCAGGATTCTTACCACCCTGTGACAAGTGTTTGACATGTAACGAGTACAAAAGATCTCCCCAAAGCTTGTTCACTGTCACCAATAAAGAGGTATGGGTGGCTGCCCTCCCTTGTCCTGTGTTGCAGGTGATGCTGTCCAGACTGCTCTGCACACCCACCTTGGTGCTTGTGAAGATGTGAGTGTAAGACTGCAAGTGAATGAAATTTGTAAGAAAATGAATAGGAGTGGTAAAACAAACTTACTTAAAGTTTTTTTAAAATAAGTATCAGGTTCCCTCTTCGTAGCCCACAGAGTTCTGTTTCACTAGTTTCCTACAAGGCTCCCACTGTTGCTGGAAATAAGGATCAGGTTTTGGAAAATCAGGCTGTGTGATTGCTTCTAAAATACAAACTGAGGTGCACGTTTATTGTGCCTGAATTTGCAAATTCTGATGCTACCTTGTTATGTCATACAAAGCCCCCAACCTATGAAAGGTTTAGTGTGACTGTTTTGAGGGGTTTGTTTCACGCAGTCAGAAGGTGACTTCAGCAAAATTGTTATGCTGTTCTGCATTGCTGAAAGCCTTCATCAGAGTTTTTGGTGTGCAGGTGTTGCAGTCGTAAGGATAATCTAAAATGTGGTACATAAATGTAGTGCTCCAAGGACAACAGGGAGGGCACATTAATTGCGAGAAGCTTTTGCAACAGCTTCACTTATGACAGAGATTTCATTTTAAGAAAGACAATGAGCTTCTCATTACAGGAGTAATGTCAAAGGATACAGATGATGTTATTGGATGCTTGTGCTAACTGAGAATAAGACTTGGGTTTCATTGTAGCTCTGTGTCGTGGTGTAACCCTAGCCAGCAATTAAGCCCCACGCTCCCCCGTGGTGGGATGCGGGAGAGAATCGGAAAAGTAAAAGCAAGAAAACTTTTGGGTTGAAATAAAGACAGTTTAAGTAGTAATGCAAAAACCGTGCACGCAAGCAAAGCAAAACAAGGAATTCGTTCACCACTTCCCATCGGCACTTTCTGTGTTCAGCCGTCCCCAGGAAAGCAGGGCTCCATCATGCGTAACCGTTACTTGGGAAGACAAATGCCATCACTCTGAAGGTCCCCCCTTCTTCCCCCAGCTTTATACGCTGAGCATTATGTCCTATGGTCCGGAATATCCCTTGGGTCAGTTGGGGTCAGCTGTCCTGGCTGTGTCCCCTCCCAACTTCTTGTGCCCTCCCAGCCTCCTCGCTGCTGGGGTGGGCTGAGAAGCAGAAAAGGCCTTGACTCTGGGTAGGCACTGCTCAGTAGTAACTAAAACATCCCTGTGTTATCAACACTGTTTTCAGCACAAATCCAAAACATAGCCCCATGCTAGCTACTGTGAAGAAAATTAAGTTTATGCCAGCCAAAACCAGCACACTCTGACATGTTTTCCTGTGATCGGTGTCCAGAATTTCAATCTCCCGTTGGCTGCGGTTGAGAGTAGCGGGAAGGGCAATGCTATGTGAAGGCAGCTGTTAGCATTAGATGAGTGTGGAGGGGACGAGCTCTAGAGCTGCCCTGGGGCTGCATTTGCAGAGTGAGGTTCTGATGCAGAAGAGCTACAAAGAAATTCTGGGTGCGGAAAACCCTTACAAATAATGGCAGGGATTATTCGGGGGCAGTGGTACCCGGTGCGATTGTAAGGAATGAAAAACTCTCTTAGGCAAATAAATTAGTGTACCAGTAGCTTTACTGACAAATGAGTAAATTTCTATTCTGAAGAGAATGCTGCCCTTTATGAATGTGGTTGTATGCCAAAACTCACTCTACAGTCTTTGTTTTCAGAACAGCAGAGAGAGTATATGTTTCAGTGTGTTTCAAAAAACTCTGGAGACCTTAGCAGGAAATGTCAGTATGATCCCTTCCCTCTTTCAAATTTCTTTTTAAAAGCATTGTTTCATTTTTGATCTCATAAATACAACTATAAATATAAATATTTGTGCTGTTACTCATAGGTAGTGCTGAACAAAATTTTAAAGTTCCATTTTAATTACATTTTGTCTTACAAACATTTCAGAACAGAGGTGGAAGAAACATGCTTTCTTTACATAGATCTCACTCAGCATCTGTTGAAGTTGACATGAATTTTCAGGTTTGGCCACAAACTAGGTTCAAATGATTGCTGAAGTCCTTTGTCCACTCCATGTGCAACGTGTCACTTCATGTAGTGCTCAGTGAATTTTTTTCTTAGGTTGTTAAATGCCTTCAGTGTATCTGTCTGCTCGAATAAAGAAATATTTCTTTATTGTTCTAAATGAAGAAATGTTTCTCTAGCCTCTGGGAATTTACTAACTGCAGAGGTTTCACAGCTGGATTGCTGGCACGTAATATAATATCAGTGAAATAAAATGGAGACCCACAGAAGAAAAAATTATGGGAAGGTTTTCAGGAAAATAACTTGAAATTCAGAAAGGAACAACTCTTGGAAAAGAACTGCATTTTGTTTCTAAAAAACAAACAGGGTTTTTGTCAGCAACTCTCCGTTCTTTAGACGTCATTTTGAAAATAAGGTTTATCGTTCTCTTCATCTCTTCTCTTGATATTTATAAAGAGTATGCCTAAAATCTCTCGTCTCGCTTGACTTGGCTGCTAGCCAAGTATTTAGTTCAGAATTTATTCAAGCTTTTGTCCTTGTGCCAGTTGCATTGTTACCCCTGTGCAGGTGCTGGGCTTCCTGATAGCAGGCAAAACAGCAGGTGGTAGCGGTCTGGGCATCGGTGACCACACTGCCAAAATTAATGAGCAGCGGCTCCACAACCCAGCAGCAGCTTCCCCGCTCACCTTTTCAGTGTTTAGTAGAAGAGGTTCCCTTCCCCCACCTCGTCCCATGTCTTTTATAAGATGACCTTTATAAATGTGAGATGTCTGCTAATTTCTGCGTATTTGATGCTAGGTCTTGATGTATGCGTTTTTATACAGGTCATGAAATTTTATGTCATTGATGTAAAGCACGCTAGTTGTAAAGAGTTGAGGATTCGTTCTGAGTATGAGAAACATAGACATAACATTTAGACATTATGCTTAACTGTTCTTTAGCGATCTTGATATGTACAGGAACAACAGTAAAACTACTAGCAGTATTAAGTTATTCGGTTGGTATAATGGATGTGTCTCTGGCAACAGCGTAATGTTAAAGATTTCCTCTTGAAACAAGATGTAGGTGCTTTCCATTTTGCAATAGTTATATTAACAAGGAGGAATTGTCAAGGAGACAGAACAGCATGATGGCTTTTGTTACTTGAAGTTTCACTCGGTCTCTAAAATCAGGGTTTGATCTAATATGATGCTGAGCTCTTGCTTTCCCACTGAGAATACAAAGTTGTGGATTAGGTTTCAAACATATATTGGGATAAGGGCTTAATTGCCCACATCCCTCTTGGCATGCATATCAACTGTTCATAGAAAGCAGTGAGCATCCAGCAGGGAATGAAAGAGTTCTTGGGTTTCAGGGACATGAGCAAATATGAAATTAAAAATGTATGTGCGGTTTCTCTCACCTTTTCAAGGCTTTGGTGTTAACCTTTTATGCAGGACAAATTGCAGAGCTCTCTCAGCTGCTCGGGCAGTGCCTCCAGCTACAAATATTTTGAAGAAACGTCTTTTATTATCCTAAACAGTTAGTTCAGAAGGGACAGAAAAAAGTTGCAGACTGTCACAGATGAGACCACCTCGCATTCAGTGCTGTGCTGTCACAGGGATAGCCTGTGAGTAATTTTACATCTGTAACATTCTTGCTAATTATCAGAATTTATGTTCTGTTGTGATGAAATATTTTAAAAATATCCCATTTTGTGTTAGAATATAAAGAAGAAATTAAAAAACAATGCCTTATGTAATAAATTTTCAGAAGACTTTAGGTATGGGAACTCAAAGCTCTTGTTTCCTTCTGGCAGTTAGTGACTGAGAGGGAGCAGGAACCGTGTCTGAATTGACCTCTGGGTTTGGAAATCAAAATTCCCAGGACTCCAGACAGCCAAAAGAGAGTAGCCTGAAGGTAGGAACTGCAGGTACCTGGGCTGAACAATGACCATAAGAGATAGGAAGGAAACGAGCAAGATTTGCCATTTTTTGAGTAGTAATCAATATAAATGGGACTTCTTTGGCAGGAAAATTCCCAACCAGCTCTCTGTGTAACCCCTTTGACTATATATACAGGTAAAGCACTAAAGCCACCTGTGCTTTCATGTTTAGTTTTAATATTTTTGCTGAGTCTGGGTAGAACTCACTTGCCACCTTGGCAATAAGGACTTGGCTGAAGCAGACATGATAGTGAGTTGCATTTGAAGGGAACCTGACAGATAAGGCTGAACCAGAAGACTGATGACTTCCTCAGAGTTTGATATTTGGGAATAATTTCATCCTGACACTAGAAATAGGAACTTGCTGATGAAATCTGCAGGGCCGAGAAGGGTTGAAGGCGGGAAGAATGAATAGTGCTCAAGAGGTGTTATAGAAGAGGGATGAAAGGTACTAGTATAAAATATCAGATCATTCAATTGTGGCCTAATAAAGTTTTCTGCTACAGTCTTGGATCTTGATGTTTTGGAAGTCAAAGGTGAGAAGGACCTTGATGCAATATAGTTGGTTGCAGGACAAAGATGAGCCACAAATTTGGAATAGGCACAAAAAGACAAATCAATGGTAATATCAAGTGTAGCCTTGTCAGTAGCGATCATGAATGTCAGTGGTGGTGTATAAAACACTGCTGACATCTCATCTGTAAGAATATGCAAAATTTGATAACCCAGACGTTACAAAGATGATCTCAAACTGGAACGGGGCAGAAAAGGCCGTTGGGGGGACTTGGGAAAAGGAGCCTGTTTTGTAAGAGATGAAAACATTGGCACAGACAGCAAATGGATATACGTTTTCTGTGATTAAATTTAGGCCTGAAGTCACAGTGTTTGTAACCATTTGAGTAATGAGCTTTTGGAAGAGCTCTCTGCTAAGAGAGTAGGGGCAAGTAAGTTCTTTATTTTAGCATGGAGTTAAATTAATGTATGGCTAGGAGTGGATGATGTGTTGCTTGCGATATCAAGAGGCTGGACCTGAGGACCAAAGACACCCCGTGCGTGTGAAGTCAGAAATCTTCTGGGAACAAATAGGTTAGAGCAGATGTCCCTGACTAGAAGACCTATTGTACTTTTTGTTTTGGCTGTGGGCAGCTGTTGTAGGCAATAGAGTGCTTTTTTTTTCTTTCTTTTTTTTTTTTTTTTTTTTCTTCAGGTTTATCAGGAGGCCTAATTCCTTCATGTCTGTTGAGTCTGGATAGAATCGAAAGGAAATGTCTTTATAGGTCAACCACTTGAGATAAAGGCCTTAATCCATGCCATAACCCAATACAGTTGAGGTCGTCTTCCTTTCCTACCTTTGCTGATATTTTTGTTTGACAGGGTATACTTGCCAGTCTTTTTTGCTTTGTTTTGTTTTCCTCAGTCTATCAGAAATCCTTTAGCAAGAGGTTGGTTGGTTTGTTTGTTTGGTTTTTTTCCCTTCATTCTGAGGGGCAAAGTTACCTGTAGTTCTCCCCCTCTGCCAAGGGTTTTTTATGTTGAGGTATACTAGTAGCATTTGAAATATATTCCTGTTGCACTGGTCATTTTCTAGGCACAGCAACTACCAAACACTTAGTCCTGCTTCTCTTTGCAAAAAGCCTGTTCTGAAGTACTTTAACAGAGTACTTGTATTTCTGTCACAGATTTGCAAAATCCAATCTTCACAGACCTAAAAAGTGAAGTCCCAATCACTGTCATTATGGAAAGTCTGTCTTTTAAAACAATTTTAAATTATATAGGCCCTCTTTCTATTGAGTGTTTTACTTTGGATTTTGAAATGCAGGAGGGAAAAACTGGGGTGAATAGAAAAATTAAATGAAGCCGGGTTCATCTGGGTAGAGTCCTAACACATACCTGCTGCGTGGCACTCGTGGCTGCTGTGGTGCTGGTGGCCGTTGCTTTGTTCTCTGTGCCTGCCAAGGCCAGGCCTGCTCCAGAAAATCTCCTCAGAAAAGAGGGATCGTATCATCTGTATTGATCCAAGTGCATGTTTTTCTACATTTGGTATTACATTTCAAGTTGTTTGGACTCACGGTGTTCAGAATAATACTGCCTGCTATTTTTCAAAATCCCTTTCTCCTTCTGTTGAGAAGAGGTGGCTGTGTCTGGGGCAGGCCTAGAATTTCAGCTCCTCCATAATGAGCGACGTAATTTCAGTAGTGCTCAATTAAGTCAGGTGGTGTTTTATTTGATAGTATGCCAATGAGGGCAAATAGCATTTGAATTAATTTGGACTGCTGCTTTAAAAAAGAGGAAGGCTATAAAACAGCATGCTATTTTATTTCTTTTGGTATTTAATGAGTTGATGGTTTGAAAAGTATCTAATTCTCTCTCGGGGTCACTAGTTTTCTTTATTTCTGTATTACAGCTAGCAAGATGTTATTGTTCAGAGTAGCTTAGGCATGACTTTTCAGCTTCTTATCGTCTACTCTGTATTTGCCTTTGTGTATTAATATGAAACCCTATACATATTAAATTCTCATGGTTTACATTTAAAAAAAAAAGTAATTCATATTTAAAAGGCCTAAGAGTTTTCAGAAGGGTTTACATCAGCTTAGCTACATTTATTTAAATATTCCCTGGTAGCTCAATTGGTACACATTTATGTGTGTACATCACCTCAGTATATCACTTGTATTGCTGAAGATGCTGAGAATATTGGGTAAGGGTAACCTGCTAATCACACCAAGTTTAAAGGATATTATGTCACGGAGACTTTTCTTAAATCCCAGGCTGTAATCTTTCAATTCCCTTTGGTAAAATGATATTTAAGTGATTTTGCGATGCCATTTTAGCATGAGTAATGGTGTTTTTGAAGTGTATCTTGGAGATAAACTCTATTATTTGATAATGGCTTTCATAGTGAGGTATGAACATGCTGATTTTGGTTGTTATTTGGAGACAAGAAGTGGAGAGATTGGCTTTGGATAACTGTAATGAAAGTTACAAATAGGGAAGACCAAGGAATGTTCAGAAATAATTAACAGCTTTCCTAAAATACTTACGTAGTGGGGATGGCAGGGGTGTGTGTAGTTTTTTCCTGTAGGCGATTTGGTTCAAGAGATTTCTGCAGCTCACCTACTTTAGGATCTTGTGCCATTTAAAACCATTGTTGTAAAATATGCGCCCGTTATTTCTGCATAACTGTCCAAACAGTGTATCAAGCCTTCCAAAGGGTGTCAAGAAGGAAGCAGTGTCTTCATTTTCAAGGTGAAAAATTCAGTGACAGAGCCTGGGGTCATGCCTTAGCAGAATGTTGAGTTTTAGTCTCAGCTTGAAAACATATTGGGGTACGCACCTACCTAAATGCTTTGCTGAAGTAGGACAGAGCAGTTCCGAGCTGAATTTGTTATAAATTAGCACCAGAATCATACAAGAAACCTGTAGCAGCTTTGGAAGTGGAATTCAAACCATCTCAGTTTGATCAGCCTCACTGTGAATTAATCACGAGGCTGGTCTTCCACACTGTATGCTTTTCACAGGGGAAAAGAGTTCCGGGAGTTCCATAGAGCTAAAATCATGCCCACATGCATGACTATTTCCTAAACCCTGTGACCAGCAAGCAGAGCGGAACCTCCACTTGGAATGGACGGCCTGGGAAATTTCATTGCCTTGTGTCTGGTTTTGGTAGCTGTTATGAGCAGGATCAGATCTATTCACCCGCCTCATAGAATAGCTTATAGATTTAGGGCGAAAGCCCTCTCCCACACAGCATCAAAGGGTACTGCCATCAACAGCTCTCTGATGAAGCCTCGAGGTGCTTATTTGCTCTTAGAACTTGCTGTGGGAATGGTGACATACAACGATGATGTATTTGGTCTCATTTTGCGTTCCCTGGACGCTGCAAGACGTGTTTTGTTTGCTACCCTGTGACAACTCCCGAGGCACGGGCTGTTGTAGAAGAGAAAACAGAAGAGAAAACGTAATATTTTTCTCTGAATGCTTATTTTATTGCTTGTGAAAAAAGGACAAAGTTTAGGGTGATAAATATTCAAGTTAAGGCTTTATGATTACTAATTACTAGGAAGAGCAGTTAAGTAAATAAATCTCAGTGACAGGCATGAAAAATTTATATGGCCAGTGGGATGACTGTCCTTTGTCGAGAAAGACTGTCACTGAACTCAATAAGAGTTTTGCCTAATAAAAAAAGACTAAAAGATCGGGTTGAAAATGTCTAAGTATTAGCATAATAATGCAAATTTGAAATCCAGTCTAGACATTTTTGTAAAACAACAAATCAGGTTCAGTGAACTTTAGACCATTGCTGTACAGCAAAATTGGCTTTGTCCTCCAACCGTATTTTCAGATATGGTGTCCTCATAAATCTAAATTGATAGCAGATTTTGAGAGTACTTAACTAGAGAAGCTAGAGAAATATTGGGAAAATAGAGCAAATAGAGCATCCAAAAGGGAGCAGTTTAAAATATTTCTGTTGCAGAAATTAGTAAATAATTCATTAATAGAAAATAATTAGTTCTGCTAAGAAGAGTTGTTGTGCCAAGATAGGCATTCAAAGCAAAATTTTCAAGTTCTGTCACAACCAGGTCTGAAAACAACATACCTCAAACTCAAGTTTCCTCTTTAAGAATTGTAAGTTTCTTTTGCTTTCCCCATAGGGTACCCGGTTGCATGTAATTGTCATCACTGGAGTTCTATAAAAATTTGCTGGTTTGGATGAGTGGCAACCATGTGGGCTCAACGCATTTGCATGCATTTCATCGATGTGGGTGTGTGTGGTTTTTATCTTGAATTTTAACTTGGGAGCATAGTGAATATGGTGGAATATTGCTTGCTGTTGACAAAAACATTATTGCTGTGAACAAGGCACTGTCTTCTTTCTACATATAAAAGCATTAAATGCAGAAGGGAAAAGCCAGCAGAAAAGAGCTGCTATGTGATCAGAATGGGTATTGGTGAGCTTTACAATTCAAACCCTTCTTCCTTGACAACATGGAAAAACACCACGTGAGAAGGTGCAACTCCAAGGGAAAACAATATTAATTTGCCTTTCAAGGAGGTAGTTAAGACGAATGGAGAACAATCATTAAGGGGAACCGGTTTTAGTGTGAGTTGGAAAACACTTCTTGGAAGAGCAGTGATTTCAAAGCCTGTTATCTCACAGAAAATTCATATGAGTATGAAGGATTTATAATTATGAACAAGACAGGTAAACAGTCTTATATGGTGGTCTAAATGGAAGTTCTAGTTCCAATACAGAGAAGGGTATTCAGTTCTTATACAACTTTATATAGTTCTGCCTGTGTGGCTGTTAAGATTATTTTGGCTCTTTGAGATTTATGTGGATTTCTGTCAGTGCTGTGTTCAGCACCTCTGAACATTAAGTCTACGGAGCCCTAATTTTTGAAGGGGTGGAAAATAATTTGTCAAGAAATGCAGTGGAGAGGAGATTCTAAGAGGGTGTACTAGTGTAAGCTACTCCATACTGGATTCTGCATCTGACACCTTTCTCCAGTGTACAGCATGTGAGATGCACCAACATCCCCTTGTGTTGGTAGCGGGATGGAAAGAGAGCTGAAGAATAAATCTGGATGTTACACCTTACTTTGTATCTTGGGTCTCCATTTCTCCCTCCCTTAATAATATACAATTGTAATGTTAACGTTAGAAGTATAACTTTGTAGCAGAAGATTTTTGTATATATTCGGTCTTACCTTGCAAGTTCTTAAATCCATGTCTTGCTTTCACTGTGGTGATGTCCGGAGAGGACGCTTCCATCTGCTCCGACTGTGGAGCACAGTTACCCATAGGTCCTGTGGATGTTGGATGTCAGTCCTAGCCTTAGTGCTCGTCTTTAGCGCTGCTTAAAACATCCTTCACGTTATTATGAAAGCATGTGCTTGTATTTTCTCAAATACTATCTTTAAAAGGATAAAATAGCGATGGTAGGTTACTGCACAAACATTACCAATTAAAGCTAGAAGATAGCGATTCTCAAAAGCAAACTGTCTTGTGAACTCTGAGCAGTAAATGTTTTAGCAAAATATTTATGGAAAATCGAATAATTTTTGTTGTTCTAGAAATTACAATTAAATAGCCCTTAAAAGAAGCTGTTCTCCTATGACTGGCTATGCGCAGTGCATAACTTTGTGGCATATCAAATCTACTGTGAATTTATAGCCTGGCAGGCAATCTGTCTTGCAAATGAATTTAATTACTGGCCACAAACTACTATTTGCACAGATTTTATTGGCCTCAGTTGGAGCTGAAGATGCTCACCTTCAGTTAAGGCAGCCGGTGCGTGCCCTGGCTGGGAGGAACTCTGCCATGCCAGGGCAGAGGCGTATGTGGGGAGGGCTTGTTTCTTTGTTGTTTTGTTTGTATTCCTTAACACGAACATTGGCAAAACATCAAATAAACAGAGCTCTTGCCCACACTGGGCCATCGAGCCTTTCAATCCCTCTCCTACGGATTCGGCCTCAGCTGTTTCTTTCCTGCATCTCTGTGAGCTGCTTCATAGGCAATGCTGGATCTGTAGGGCTACTACTACCCACTGCCTGAGGGTAGCTGGCTGAGGCGTTTTAGCTTTTAAAGAAGCATCTCTCTCAGCTATGTGGCTTACTGAGATAAATTTTAAGGCATTTTAATAACGTGAACAGAATTCTGTGCTCGTTTTGGCAAGCAACAAATAATTTTGTATAATTTGACTCAAGCAATATTTAAAGCTCATTTTTCAGAATAGGAAGACCCACTATATTGCTAGGCTTTTTAAAACAGTAACCCGTTGCAAACTAATGAACCTCTGCAGCAGACTTTGTAACACCCTCTGTGTGTCAACAAAGGGGCCAGAGTATGTTAACAAAGTGATCATCCATTTTATGCTGCAGGGCAAAAGCCACTTTAGATGGCACCAAAATTCACCTGACAAAAAATGATAGTTGGTGTGTGAAAGACACCAGTCCCCATTTTGCAATCCATGTAACACAGAACTTCCAATGTTCTGACTGGAAATAAAGGCGGGGGGGGGGGGGGGAAGACAGAAATGTTAAATTAATTTTTTCCTTTGTCTTATCTAAGATACTTTCTGTGTTGTATGTTAATTTTCTTGAAACAAGTGTCCAAATCAAAGGCAAATCTTCATAACTAAGACGTACACTGCAATTAGCATATCTGCAGCAGGCTTAGATTTTTTGCCTCTGATTATTTTCAGAGGAAGGCTTTTTATGTAAAACTAGGCAATGCTTTCAAAGAGACAAATGGAGTAAGAAGATATGTGTGTTTTGTATTTGTGTTGGAAATATCCACTAATACAAATAATAGATGACTGCGTAAACACTACCAATTAGAGCAGAAGAATATATGAAATCTGTATCATGGGGAAGAGTGTCCGTGTAGCGCCGTATTTCTGTATTATCTGTTCTGTTAGAAAATCCGAAAGACTCCACTGAGATTAGTAGAATTAGTGATTGATGTGTGCTTGTTTTAAAGAAACTTATTTGTGTAATTTTGCCCAGTTCTGATTTTTGAAGTTTAAACCAGCAGTGGAGAAGTAGCTAAGATATACCTGTAGAAGCTCTTGAGAAATCACCTTATGGACTCAGGGTTTTGGCAGTATGATGAATAGGGAAAATCTGATTCCATCCCCTTCTCTTTTAACTGATGGAGCTCCCCACCTATGTTTTACCTTCCAAGCTGCTGAAATTTCTGCAAACTCATCGTTTTTACTGAGGTTCTCGCTGTGGTTTCTGACACTGACCGTGTTCAGCCTTGAATTTGTGCCCATAAATTACACAGGGGGGATCCCTGTCCAGAAACACAAAACCATATTCCAAGTTAGCACAACAGGACAATGCGTGCTTTCTGAGTGTTACCTTCCTTTGCTGCTGCTGCGTAATTTCAGCCGCTTTGAAATATCTTCCTTCAACAGTGGCACAATTTGAGGGCTGTTGTTTTTGTCCACAGAAATGCTTTGTTGTAGGTCTTCATGTTCATGAAGAAGTCCTCGTGGTGTGCGACAGTTGCATCTCTGGTGGATTTATTAATCTTATCCCTTTTGTTTTCTTTACTCAGTTCTGAAACAAAGGTTGGGTGCTAGTTCCCAGGAACAAGAACCATTTTTGCACAACTTTTCTTTTGAAATATTTTTAAGCTAGCAGGGTTGTTCTAAATTGTGGTTTTACTGAGTAGGTTAATCCACTTGAGAAGCATGGTTATTTTTCCTGTTCTGTATTTAACTGGTATTTTGGACTTTGGTGTTTCTAGATAAACAGGACTTTCTGTAGCTAATACAGGCTTATTACCTTTCAAATGATTTGGAGGAATGGTACAGCCCTGTATTTTTCCTATGCCAAGAAAAGCTTTGACTTACTCTCTGAAGGTTCAGAATTTCTGTATGTAAGAACTGTGTACATGGCCGATGAAAGGTTTTTTCGATCCAATATCTCGTCTCTAGCATTCACGGGTCAGAGATGCATAGCAAAGAATGGTTTTCTCTCTTCTGCTAGCAAACATCCTTATTTTTGTAATTTTTATCTCTATCTATGCGATACCAGTTTGCTTATGAAGGTCCATTTGAAAGGCCTTATTAAAATAAAACTGCCCCCCGAAATTGTCATTTATTTGACATGATTGGTTCTTAACAAATTCATGTTGGCTGCTCCTTATGATCATTATTCCCTTTATGTCAGGGCTACTCCGATGTTATTGAAGTCCTCTGGGTAATTTTGTGAAGGTTATCCAATTTTTCCTGAGATCCAGTCAGCAGGAAGCTGTTTGCCAGTTCCAGTTCTGCTGAGCCATGCAGGTGTCATTAAGCCAGCTTTACAGCTGCCTGGGAGGCCAAGTGGACAATAGGATAGCGCAGGTCTTGCAGAAGTGTGACAGTCACCATGTACTTGAGATTTCAAAGGGCAAAAATGTTTCAGAGGTAGGTTAACAGAGCCTTGCTCAAAATCCTTACAATTTGCCTGTTTCATAGGGTTTTTGAGTATTTTTCTGTGTATGAAAGATGTTGGCTGATCAGTCAGAAACTCTTCCTTCTCCGCCCTTATCTGAGCTCGATGTGCAAGTCTATTCTTTGTGTTCCAGTCATCATGTTACTTAAAAATGGAGATAGCAATGCTCGTGGTTAATCACCTCTTCTGTCTTGCCCTGAGGAGGTCCCTCCACAGCATTTTTCCGAGCAGCAAATTGCAGCCTGCCACCAATGGCTTCCAATGCTCTTCTCTAGTTGCGTGGATCACCTTTCCCTGGGACTAAATACAGGTATGTAGGCACCTGAATAATGTCGTAGGAAGGCATTGTGCATAGGAACCTGATTGCTGGCGCAGATAATTTCTGAATTCAGGCACAATGCTGGTTCTGGGAGGTTTTTTTCTTAGTTCTAGGACTTTGGTACAAATTGCTGAAGCATACGGGTCAGATGACCAGACTGCCAATTTTCAAGTTGGGTTAAAGCAAAACTCAACCTCTGGTATATTTTGTTGCTTTCAAATTGTAACTATGTTTTCCACAGCTTGGTTAGCAATCTATTTGACTGCTATTGGTATTTATGCTATCTGAATCTTAAGACAAATGTAGACAAAGGAAATAAACATTAGTTACAGATGCTGGTACTGAGCGTACCCAGTTTATCAATATAAAGAGACTTTGTCCTTAAGCCTATTGTCACTCTGTCACCAGTTCCAGTCTCTTGAGATTTTGCCACATCAGTAACACTGCAGAGGATTATAGTAATTAGCCCAGTCTTTCAAAGAAAACTCTTCAGCCTCCTAGAACAGCTTGGCCAAATTTTGGATCAGCGATGTTACTACCCCAGAATGGAGGAGAATTACTAAGGTAGTATATCTCTGTTTGTTTTATAAATGACCAAATGTGTCTGACAGAGGAATGAAATTATATAGAAAGAAACTGTCCTAATTACCTGTCGTGGTTTAACCCCAGCCAGCAACTAAGCACCACGCAGCCGCTCACTCACTCCCCCCCCCACCCAGTGGGATGGGGGAGAAAATCGGGAAAAAGAAGCAAAACCCACGGGTTGAGATAAGAACAGTTTAATAGAACAGAAAAGAAGAAACGGATAATGATAATGATAACACTAATAAAATGACAACAGCAATAATGAAAGGATTGGAATGTACAAATGATGCGCAGTGCAATTGCTCACCACCCGCCGACCGGCACCCAGCTAGTCCCCCGAGCGGCGATTCCCCGCCCCCACTTCCCAGTTCCTATACTAGATGGGACGTCATATGGTATGGAATACCCTGTTGGCCAGTTTGGGTCAGCTGCCCTGGCTGTGTCCTGTGCCAACTTCTTGTGCCCCTCCAGCTTTCTCGCTGGCTGGGCATGAGAAGCTGAAAAATCCTTGACATTAGTCTAAACACTACTAGCAGCAACTGAAAACATCAGTGTTATCAACATTCTTCTCATACTGAACTCAAAACATAGCACCGTACCAGCTACTAGGAAGACAGTTAACTCTATCCCAGCTGAAACTAGGACAGTATCCACCCCTTATTCTATACCATTGACGTCATGCTCAGTTCCCATACCTTTAGTTACATCCTGGTCAATCATCAACACCTTATCTATCACTTTGAGACATATGAACAATGATATATATATATATATATACATACACAGAGATATCATTCCTTTAGTTTATGGGTTATGTTCATTAAATGTTCATTGAGTTCATTTAGTTTCCTGACTCTGGGCTCCATCCGTCATACCAGTCTTTCTGGGCAGGAGGGATGGTGCAAAGTCCTCTCAGTCGGTAGAGCAGAGTTGGGCTTCAGTGCAGTATGACGAGCAGTTGACATTGGACGCAGCAGGAGGATGGTGTGCACCGTTGGATTGTTGCATGCTGGAGTCAGTTCTGGTTCCATCACTACTGTGCTTCGCTCAGTTTTATCACAGTTTTTCTTGCTTGATCTAAGTGATTCTTACTATAGTACTATGGATATAGCATATAACAATTATAGTAATGATAATATATAGTAGCAGGGTTATATAGCAACTAGTATCATACAGTTTAATTCTGGCTATTCTCACCTAAAATTAAATCCCCTTGAGGCACACATCGGACTTCCCCATCTTTTCGCATCACCCACCAAGTGCACCCAGGCCCTTGAGCAAAAGCAATCCCACGAATGGGTTTACCTTTGCCTGAGGCAGGAGTAACCCAGACTGTCTTCCCTAACATATTTTTTTGTGTGCACTACAGGGACTTTATCCCCTTCTACAGTACGTAAAAATTCTGACTGGGCAGGGCCACCCCGATTGGCAGATCCTCTGGTGTTGACTAACCAGGTGGCTTTTGCTAAATGTGTATCCCAATGTTTGAAAGTTCCACCCCCCATTGCTCTCAATGTAGTCTTTAACAGTCCATTGTATCGCTCAATTTTCCCAGAGGCTGGTGCGTGATAGGGGATGTGATACACCCACTCAATGCCATGCTCTTTGGCCCAGGTGTCTATGAGGTTGTTTCGGAAATGAGTCCCGTTGTCTGACTCAATTCTCTCTGGGGTGCCATGTCGCCACAAGACCTGCTTTTCAAGGCCCAGGATAGTGTTCCGGGCAGTGGCATGGGGTACAGAATATGTTTCCAGCCATCCGGTGGTTGTTTCCACCATTGTGAGCACATAGCGCTTGCCTTGGCGAGTTTGTGGGAGTGTGATATAGTCAATCTGCCAGGCTTCCCCAAATTTATATTTCAGCCATCGTCCTCCATACCACAGGGGTTTTAACCGTTTGGCTTGCTTAATTGCAGCACATGTTTCACATTCATGGATAACCTGTGCAATAGTGTCCATGCTCAAGTCCACCCCTCGGTCACGAGCCCATCTATATGTTGCATCTCTTCCCTGATGGCCTGAAGCATCATGGGCCCATCGAGCCATAAATAGCTCACCCTTATGTTGCCAGTCCAAGTCCACCTGAGCCACTTCAATCTTGGCAGCCTGATCCACCTGTTGGTTATTTTGATGTTCTTCAGTGGCCCGACTCTTGGGTACGTGAGCATCTACGTGACGTACTTTTACAACCAGATTCTCTAGCCGGGATGCGATATCTTGCCACAGTGCGGCAGCCCAAATGGGTTTACCTCTGCGCTGCCAGTTGCTCTGCTTCCACTGCTGTAACCACCCCCACAGGGCATTTGCCACCATCCATGAGTCAGTATAGAGATAGAGCACTGGCCACTTTTCTCTTTCAGCAATGTCTAACGCTAGCTGGATGGCTTTCACCTCTGCAAACTGACTCGATTCACCTTCTCCTTCAGCAGTTTCTGCGACTTGTCGTGTAGGACTCCATACAGCAGCCTTCCACCTCCGATGCTTTCCCACAATGCGACAGGACCCATCAGTGAACAGAGCATATTGCCTCTCATTTTCTGGCAGTTTATTATACAGCGGGGCTTCTTCAGCACGCGTTACCTCCTCCTCTGGCGACATTCCAAAATCTTTGCCTTCTGGCCAGTCCGTGATCACTTCTAAAATTCCTGGGCGACTGGGGTTTCCTATGCGAGCCCGTTGTGTGATCAGTGCAATCCACTTACTCCACGTGGCATCAGTCGCGTGATGTGTAGAGGAGACCCTCCCTTTGAACATCCAGCCCAGCACTGGCAGTCGGGGTGCTAAGAGGAGCTGTGTTTCAGTACCAACCACTTCTGAGGCAGCTCGAACTCCTTCATATGCTGCCAATATCTCTTTTTCAGTTGGAGTATAGCGAGCCTCGGATCCTCTGTATCCTCGACTCCAAAACCCCAGGGGTCGACCTCGGGTCTCCCCGGGTGCTTTCTGCCAGAGGCTCCAGGTAGGGCCATTCTCCCCGGCTGCAGTATAAAGCACATTTTTAACATCTTGTCCTGCCCGGACTGGTCCAAGGGCTACTGCATGAACAATCTCCCGTTTAATTTGTTCAAAGGCTTGCTGTTGCTCAGGGCCCCATTTAAAATCATTCTTCTTCCGGGTCACTTGATAGAGAGGGCTTACAATCAGACTGTAATTTGGAATATGCATTCTCCAAAAACCCACAACACCTAAGAAAGCCTGTGTTTCCTTTTTATTAGTCGGTGGAGACATAGCTGCTATTTTGTTGATCACATCCATTGGGATCTGACGACGTCCATCTTGCCATTTTATTCCTAAAAACTGGATCTCCTGTGCAGGTCCCTTGACCTTACTTTCTTTTATGGCAAAACCGGCTTTCAGAAGGATTTGGATTATCTTCTTCCCTTTCTCAAAGACTTCTTCTGCCGTGTTGCCCCATACAATGATGTCATCAATGTATTGCAGGTGTTCCGGAGCTTCACCTTTTTCCAGTGCAGTCTGGATTAGTCCATGGCAAATGGTGGGGCTGTGTTTCCACCCCTGGGGCAATCGATTCCAAGTGTACTGGACACCCCTCCAAGTAAAGGCAAACTGTGGACGACACTCTGCTGCCAGAGGGATTGAGAAAAACGCATTAGCAATGTCAATTGTAGCATACCACTTGGCTGCCTTTGACTCTAGTTCGTATTGAAGTTCTAGCATATCTGGAACGGCAGCACTCAGCGGTGGCGTAACTTCATTCAGGCCACGATAGTCAACTGTTAGTCTCCACTCCCCATTAGACTTTCGCACTGGCCATATGGGACTATTAAAGGGTGAGCGAGTTTTGCTGATCACTCCTTGGCTCTCCAGTTGGCGAATCAACTTGTGGATGGGAATCAGAGAGTCTCGGTTGGTGCGATATTGCCGCCGGTGCACCGTCGTGGTAGCAATTGGCACTTGTTGTTCTTCAACCCTCAGCAACCCCACAATCGAAGGGTCTTGAGAGAGACCAGGCAGGGTAGACAGCTGTTCAGTGCCCTCCGTCTCCAAGGCAGCTATACCAAAAGCCCATCGATACCCCTTCGGATCCTTAAAATACCCTCTCCTGAGATAGTCTATGCCAAGGATACACGGAGCCTCCGGACCAGTCACAATGGGGTGTTTCTGCCATTCATTCCCAGTTAGGCTTACTTCAGCTTCCAATACAGTTAACTCTTGGGATCCCCCTGTCACACCAGAAATACAGATGGGTTCTGCCCCTTTATAACTTGATGGCATTAGAGTGCACTGTGCGCCGGTGTCTACTAGAGCCTTATACTCCTGTGGGTCTAACGTGCCAGGCCATCGAATCCACACAGTCCAATAGACCCGGTTATCCCTTTCCTCCACCTGGCTGGAGGCAGGGCCCCTCTAATTCTGGCCAGAGTATCCGGTATTCACTTCTCGTAAAATTGGCTCAGAAGTCCCTTCAAGAGGATCAGAAATAAGATCAGCCCTTCTGCTCTGTTTGGAAACTGGAGCGGCATTTTTCCTAGTAGAATCCCCTTTTGTGGTGGTTTTTCCTCGCAGCTCACGTACCCGTGCATTTAGGACCGAGGTAGGTTTTCCATCCCATTTCCTCATGTCCTCTCCATGATCACATAGGTAAAACCACAGGGCACCTCGCGGTGTGTACCTTCTATATTCTCTCTCTTGGGCAGAGGAGCGCTCACTCCTAATAGCTGAGACATTGGTCCTTACAGGTGGGCAATAGGACATATCCTCTTTGAATTGTTGGAAATCCTCGGACAGCTTCTCCACAGCCGAAATGCAGGCTTGTAGGGAGGAGGAGAGATTTTCTTCGTATTGACGGAGTTGGCGAGCCACTTCATCCACTGTCGGTGCCTCTTCGTCTTTCCAGGTCATTATTGCCAGTGAGTTGGCATAGGACGATGGTGCGCTCCGTACAAATTTCCGCCACATGGGTCGTGTGCATTGGACTTCGTCTGGATCTTTGGGTAATTGTGGGTTGTCCGGGTCATGATGAATCGTCTCTAGCACAGCTAATTCCCTCAGATATTGGATACCTTTTTCCATGGTGGTCCACTTGCTTGATTGACATATAACATCTTCCTTAAAGGGGTACCTTTCCTTCACACTTGACAAGAGTCGCCTCCAGAGGCTGATGGCTTGTGTTCCTCTTCCAATTGCCTTGTCAATGCCACCTTCCCTGGCAAGCGATCCCAGCTGCTTGGCTTCCCTACCTTCTAATTCCAAGCTATTAGCCCCATTGTCCCAGCATCGGAGAAGCCAGGTGATAATATGCTCACCTATACGGCGGCCAAAATCTTTTCGCATATCTCGCAGCTCACTCAAGGATAGGGACCGGGTTATTACCTCTGGTTCTGCCTCTTCCTCCTGTTCCCGTGATGGCCCTGGTTCACCTTCATCCTTTGCTAAGCGAGCTGATTTTTTATATTTCTTTTTCTGTACGGGGGCAACTGATACTGGTGCAGGTTGATCCACTGGTTCAGTTGCAGTATCACTCGCCGGGTTTTGGATATCCGCAGCGTCTGTCGCCAAGGTTTGGGTAGCAGCATCTGTCGCCAAGGTTTGGGTAGCAGCAGTGCTCGTCGCTGGGGCTGGAGGGACCGCAGTGCCTGTTGCCAAGGTTTGGGTAGCTGCTGTGCTCGTTGCTGCGGCTGGAGGGGCTGCAGTGCCTGTTGCTGAGGTTTGGGTAGCCACAGTTCTCATTGCCAGGGCTGGAGGGGTCACGGTACCTGTCACCAAGGTCTGGGTGGCCGCAATGCTCGTCGCCGGGGCTGGAGGGGCCGCAGCGCCCATTGCCGGGGTTTGGGTGACCGCAGTGCTCATTGCTTTGTTGTTAGGTCCAGAGACCTTCTCTTCCCCTTGGGGGTGCTGAGTTGTGTCGAACAGGGCTCGATAGGCATGGGCCAGGCCCCAGCACGTTGCAGTGATTTGTATCTCTCTGGAGCTGCCAGGGTGACAGCATACCTTTTCCAAATATTTTACTAGTTCTTCTGGATTCTGCATTTGTTCAGGGGTGAATTTCCAAAACACTGGAGGTGCCCACTTTTCTAGGTACTTGCCCATACTACCCCACACACCCTGCCACTCATAATTATCCAGCCTCGGGGCAGACCTCTGGGTGATCTTCTTAAATAGTTGTTTAACCTTAAACAAGAGCTGAACCACATTCAGAAGCATGCTAATTCCCAGCAGTAGGGCTAGGACCGTGCTGGTATCAACATCCCAAGAGTATTCAAATTTTTCAAAATTCCCAAACACCATTGTAACTGGACTGAAGGAGAAAGGAGAGGGGAAGAAAGGTATCCCACTCATAGACTGGTTTTCCAAGGAGGAAAGGTAAATGGTATAATTATTAATAGTTTCCCACAGATGGCTCCCGCAGTATAAAGGTGACAATGCTGAGTGCAAATACCGGATTAATTCCACAACTGATGACTTTATCATACCATAAACCAGTGTTATACAATACATCAAAGCAAAAACCTTAATCCACCTCCCACGGATGATAAGCAGGAGAAGAGGGACTACATACAGCAAGCGAGGTGATACATAACAGAACTTTAAAAACCAGAGCAACAACTCTAAGAACACATAAATCAACATAATGACCAGCGACTATAAGACCAATATAATGAATGCTTATAACAAATTTGTTTTAACGAGCTCTGGTCAGGTTTGTCATTATCTCAACCCTTCGGGCCCCACGTTGGGCGCCAAAATGGACTGTCGTGGTTTAACCCCAGCCAGCAACTAAGCACCACGCAGCCGCTCACTCACTCCCCCCCCACCCAGTGGGATGGGGGAGAAAATCGGGAAAAAGAAGCAAAACCCACGGGTTGAGATAAGAACAGTTTAATAGAACAGAAAAGAAGAAACGGATAATGATAATGATAACACTAATAAAATGACAACAGCAATAATGAAAGGATTGGAATGTACAAATGATGCGCAGTGCAATTGCTCACCACCCGCCGACCGGCACCCAGCTAGTCCCCCGAGCGGCGATTCCCCGCCCCCACTTCCCAGTTCCTATACTAGATGGGACGTCATATGGTATGGAATACCCTGTTGGCCAGTTTGGGTCAGCTGCCCTGGCTGTGTCCTGTGCCAACTTCTTGTGCCCCTCCAGCTTTCTCGCTGGCTGGGCATGAGAAGCTGAAAAATCCTTGACATTAGTCTAAACACTACTAGCAGCAACTGAAAACATCAGTGTTATCAACATTCTTCTCATACTGAACTCAAAACATAGCACCGTACCAGCTACTAGGAAGACAGTTAACTCTATCCCAGCTGAAACTAGGACATTACCACATTCCTTTTACTTTAGGACCACTTCAAAGAACAGGTCTTCATCAAGCTCTAATCAGCAGGATTCCTTTGACTTCCCGAACAGATCCCCATCAGGTGATAACAGAGGGCTGGCCTTTCATGAATTCCTGGTGCAGTGTAATTTTAAAATAAAACAAAAATAGGTAATGCCAGTTACAGTAGCTCAGACTGTAATGTTTAAAAAGGCATTGCTACTTCGTAGCTAGCTGAAGATGCACCTTCACCTTTGAATAATTTACCTGCTAATTTTATACAAGCTGCAAACTTAATTCTTATTTAATGTGCTTTTAGTGGGAAAAAGAAAGAAAGGAAGACAGTTTAGTAGTCATAACTTTGACCCTACAGTGGGCTCGCCCTGCAGCATATGCGCTCCTATGTGTATCAGAGTCAGTGCCCGTGCAGCATAGGGTATGGGTTTTTATTTTATGTGCGATACAAGAAATTTAATCTGTACATAAAAGTATGGCAGATTATCCACTGACTGTTGCTATTTCATCTCCTATGTGCTTCCTTCCTAGAGGAGTGGTTCAGGCATCAAAGTGAAGTCTTTTGTCACTTTTTGTGTTTTACTTTGTAGTTTAAAGCTGCTTATTTCTGGAAGAAAATCAAATCCTTTAATGTACATTTAGCCTTCAAGTGAAACCTGGTGCAGCAAAGCGTGGTTCATCAGGTTTACAAAGAGCACAGTGGTGTTCTGCATTTCTGCCATTTTGAGATGTGATCTAGTCCAGTGTCGTGATATAATTGGGATTTTTCAGAGAAGCACTTAGGCAGCAGGCTATGGATGAAAACTGAAGGGCTTCAAGAAGCTGTCTGTCAGTAGGTGATGCTTTCCCCCTTGGTAGTGCATGCTGCTCCAGGATATTGTTCATACAAGTGGTGAAGAGATGAACAAAACAATTCTGGCCACTTGTTGTAATCTCAAGTTTTATGGCTCTTTTGCAAGAGCAGGAGGTGGCTGGCTGTGGGCCAAACAGTTGATCACGCTCTGCTGATCTGACATGCCCCTCCAGTCGCAGCAGTTTAAGCTACTTTTGCTTTTTGCTGCTCTGCACTGCTGCCGCTTTCTGTGTTCTTGTTTGAGCTACTCAAAACTGCAGGGAAAAATCTTGAGTTGGCAAAGAAGGGAGGGGGTGCCTTTGTAGGCAGCTGTAAACACATTAACCTGCAGAAATACAAACTGGAGGCTAAATGCAGATAGTTTTGTTTTAAAATGATGGTAAAATAGAGATCCAGGTGAATAACGATAGTCAAATACTTGGAATGTTATATATATGTAAAGATCTTAATTGTGTGATACATACAAAAAATAACTGTATTTTACCTCTTGCCTCTCAGGATGTCTTGGCATGTTTATTGTTTTCTCTTGTACTTGGTTGGCCGCATGGGTTGAAAAGAGACAGATTTTCATTTATCCTTCGCAGATGGGGATGCCAGCAGTGCAGCACTGAGCAACTGACTCTTTTGCTGTGCTTGATATCTTAAATATCTTGGCAATTAGTAATGTAACACTGACTTTGTAAGTTGTCCTCCGTGAACATAATTTGGCCAAACTCCTGCATACGCGGCTTCGTTAAAATGAAGAGGAAATCTGTTCCTACCAAGCAATCTTTTGTTTGCACTGCAGTATGCAAACAAACCTGCAATTGCTTTGCCCCTTATGCGTTACCTCACCAAAACGGACCCCCTACTCCAACCCAGAAATAGCTATATTATGGTGGCAGGTAGTTTTGTTCTTTACTCTGGTATCTGTTTGGTAGCTCATTCTGTCAAGTGGTTTCTCTGCTTGGCACTTGTCTCAAACTGGAGGAAGTCGTGATGGGGAATAAAGCAGCACTGAGGGCTGCTTTTAGAAAGTGGTGTTTGCGGAAGGTAAATGTGTCTTGTTACAAGTGCCCTGCCGTGGTTCCTAAAATACATTCAGACAGAGCAGCACAGCTCAAGGTTTATTTTTTAATAGAACGTGTACTATCATTGGCTTCTTGCAAACATTGAAAAAAAATATTATGATGACACATGCTTTTTGAATTATTTTTCATGGTTATTGGAGCCAAAATCATCATTGTCCACGATGCATGTTTCTTGCATGGTAATTCTGTGGAAAAGTGCGGGAACAGTGTTTAGGCTTATTTATAGAGATATCCTGAGGCAAATCAAGGTAAAACAACAAAACAAGTGATATCAAAACGGATAACTTAGAGCATGTTAAGCAACCTGCACATAAATAGACTCACAGGTTGTGTGACTGTTTATGCCTCAGTGAAGACTGCTTTGAGGAGCTCTGGATACTTCTAGAGATTAGTATCCAAATATAGTTTTTGCTTGGGGATTTTTTTTTTTTGTTCCATCCCTAGGTTCCTTGTTAATTTTGAGTCCTGCCTGGCAGTGATTGCTGTTGTTGAAAACTATGGTTTCCCCTGCAGAAATGTTTCAGATATTTTTTGTGCTGTTCTCTCTCTCTTTTCTTCTTCTTTTTTTCCTCCCCATCTGTAAGCAAGGCCAACTTTTTCAGTGGAAAATAAATATTTTTGTGATCAGTGCTAAGATGCCTTATTAAGAGTGTTGTATTGACAAGTCATTTTCCACCTGAAAAAGTTTCAATAGGAATTTTTTATAACAACAGAGAGATGTTTAAATATGGAGACACTGAAAGTTATCTAAAGAACTCGGGAGTTTCTATCTGAAGCGATTTGGTGATCTGATTCTACACAGTGTGCAAATACCCATCCCAAGCACTAACGTTTCACTTCTCCCCGGGCACCAAAAGTCTCATAGCTTGGATTGCCTTTCTGGCTTTGTTAGAAGTGTCAGACTTGAGACAGGCTTGCAGAGCAGGATAGGAAGCCAATTATTTCTGGTTCAGTTCTGAGAAGTGCTTATTTCTGTCTGCATTTTGGATATAGAGTTGTCAGTTTGTAGGGCTGTTGGTGCCTTTAACAAGCAGTGAAAACTCTCAGAATAAAACTATTAATTTGCTATAACCTTCCTGTCGTGAAGTCTTGGTGCTGGGAAAACTGTGACTATTACATTAAGAGAAATGACCCCAGTAAAATGGATTGTAGTCGAGTGTAAATCGAGCGCTTCGAGTGCTGCAGTTATTTCATACCCACTGAAAACTCCTTTTGTTTTCAACCCCTCCGATTGCAGTCCAAGAGACCTCCCAAACACACGGTCCCCATTCAGCCGTGTCTGTGGTAACTTGTTGTTGGCGTCGTGTTCTGGGTCGGTTTCTGAGAAGTACAGAGACCCTGCCCCGCAGAGTTTGGGGTTTTGGCTGAAGTTCCCAATCAGGACGTGTACATTTACAGAAGAGTTGTCAGTCTGCTAATTTATGTACTTGCAAAATACAGATTTGCTAAGAGACCATTAATATCTTGCTGACATATGATAATGGTAAAGATTACTGGAAAGAAACCCTTTATTTTTGATGGTGAAGAAGCACTTTTGTAGTATTGAGAACAGTAGTAGCCCTACAGTTATTCCACTTCTGCACAGCAGCTTCTCTGCACCAAATCTGTCCCAGCTCCTCCCATCTAGCTTCCCACTGCCAGCTTTCAGAGAGAGTGTATTTACCCTTGCAGCAGGGATAAACTGAGCAAAGCCTCCATAAAAAAACCCAAACCAACACAATAGATGGCTTACTGCAGTGGATTACTAGCATTTGTTATATACATGCCACCTTTGTTATTGGGGAATTAGTGTGGTTAATTGTTGCTAAATGTAATAACCGATTTGAGCAGAGTTCAGAGTAAAAGTTCGGGCAAGGTCTAAAGGTATCTGGCTGCAAGGGCTCTCCCTTTCCACCAGAGTAAGTTATCACACCTGTTGTTATAGATACAATACAAAATTCATGTGGACTACTTTTATACTTATGGAGAGTATGAGAAGTCTAGAACAATTATTTTTTTTAAAGTGTTTTAAGCCTCTGGGTGGTTCTTTCAAAAAGCATAAGGTAAGAAGAATGCATGTAGCCTGAAGATGCATGCATTTAATTTTTACTTCTGTTTACTGTTCTCAAAATTGTATGTGTGTGTCTGAGATTTTTTTTTTTTAATTTTATTATTGATTTAAAGACAAAACTAAGATGACTTGCATACAGTCACAACACAGAAATGCATTGAAATCCCGGAGAAACAGAGTATCGACACTGTTCCTAGAGCCTAATTAGCTGTCACAACGCTGGGCCATGTAGTCTATTGCAGTTAGGAAAAAATGTTGTTGTGGTAAAAATGATTAGTTTAATTTAATTTGCAAAACTGTTCTAAGTCTTGCTCTTTTTGTACTGAAGAATTAGGACATGAGACACCAACGCTAAGGTCACCAAAGTGCATGTAGGTGTACTTGAGTTAATGTTTAAGGTACATAAGCTTACACAATGTGTATGTGTGTTTAAAAAACATTTACCATAAGCCAACTATTTTGGGCAGATTCTTTTTACCAGGTGAGTGATGCGGCTATGCGCTGTGTCAGTACTTGACCTAGCTGCTTTGGGAGTGGCTTTAATTCATCTGAATGAGCTCCTGTGTCACCAATGACTGTGAAATAGAGCTATCTTCTCACTTCTTGCTGCTTAGACTGAGCTGTCTTTCTTGCACATGCTCTCCTGGTATACAGAACGATGTTCACCGAGACTTCCCCCCACACATTGTTTGTTCTCGTGTGGATTCACACAATGCCTTTGCTTAAGCAGGAACATTTTGTTCGGCATTTGGATAACCCTTTTCTTCATCGGTGATGGCTCAGGAGAATTCTTCAGAGAAGTTCCTTGGTAGAAATAACAGTTTAGTATGAACCCATCTGCAGCAGTAAGTTTGCATTGTTATGAGGTTTTTTGCTCATGCTTGGCCCTGTGAAAGTCCTTCTAAAGGAAAATTCAGGAAGTTTTTTCCTTGGTGAAACATCGGCTTCTCATTTTTCCTTTACGAACACAATTCCTGTTAGCATCAGTGAAAATTATAGGGAGATTCTCCAAAGCCTTCTAAGTCAATGGAAGCCTTTCTTCGACTTAGTCGGATTTTAATTTGTAAGCATGTAAAAGGGATAAGAGATGCCTAATTATAATTTACTAATGCGTTTTAAGAATCTTGTTACAGCAGGCTTCTGTAGAAATATAATTTGATAGAGCTGGTAAAGCTGCAAGAACTCATTTTTTTTCTGGATTGAGTGCTGGGTCAATTAGAAGTAAGCTGACTTATGTATTGTTGTACTTTACGACAGCTCCGTACCCCAACTGTCTTGTTCTTGAGACTCTTTCCAGATGGCACTCCTTGATGGATCTTCATCCATCAGAGCTTTTGCAGAATTGGTTATTTCGGTCTTCCGTTGGGCCCATGACATGAGGGTAGCGAGCTCCCTGCCATGAACAGCTGTCTTACAGGGAATGGAACAGCTTAAGCCCAATAGGACATCCTTCAGAGGTTTCTGTGTTGCTCCACTGCTTTTTTATCCTGCTCAGTGATTATTTAGCAGAGACTTGTAAGAAGAACGGTATAGTTTTGAAAGACATGAGGACATTGCTGTGCTTTCATGATCTTTTATGTAGCAGCTAGGAAGGTACCAGTGATAAATGGTAGCTACTCTTTTGTGTAAAATGGGAGGGGATCATTGAGCATTTTCACAGACTCACAGAAAATTGAGGTTGGAAGGAACCTCTGGACATCATCTAGTTGACTCCTTGCTCAAAGCAGAGCACAATCCAAAGAAAATGTTAACTTTTGACTTAATAACGTTTGCGTGCATTATGTCGGTATGAGGACATGGAAGCTATTTACTTATCTCTCCAACAGATCATCAGCACCAAGTGCGTTCAGTATTCTCTGCATAAAATCTGAGCTGTGGTTATACCCTGCGGCTCGAAAGGCACCAAAGGGAGCAAAGCTGCCACAGCAGTTCTCTGGAGGCGGTGCAGTGCCTCCTTCACTGCCTGCTGTTCAGGGGACCGCTCACCGGATCTCACCTGCCTAAAGAATCATCTTAGCCTTTTCTTTCCCCCTGGAGTCTCTTTCTAAGTGTGCATAGGTGTCTGGTGAGCTATGCAGCTTATTTCATATAAATGGATAATTGATGCTCTTGCAACAGTTCCTTCCCAAATTCTTGTCCATTATTGTTATTTGTAGCACTACTGTGCTTTTATGTTTCTAGCACATCTACTGTTATCCCATGAATGCTGTTCTCTAATTCTTGCTGTCCTCGGACTCAACTTTGCTTACATATTCAAAAGGGAATCCTTGGATTGAGCTTTTCTATAACATTTAGCGTATCACTTGATACCATCTCCCACATCGCCTATTACAGTTCCAGTTTAGATGACATGTCTAGGAAAACGCATAATCAGATATTATAGTAGACCAGATGGCTAGTACCTACAGCTTTTATACTCTGCAGAAGTATCTTCTTAACATAGAAATGACTGTGTTCTTGATAAAGCAGTTTTGTGTGGACTATGTTAGAATGAATTTAAGGATTACATGGGAAATTATCAGGATTTGGGATGCTTGTATGAAAATCATGGCAGCAAAGTATTTATAGTTTTAAATTTTATAATGTAACATGCTTTACCTTTCAGAGCTTAAGTTATTGGCAAATGGGGAGCTAAAGCTCTCTAATAATGTTTCAGGTGATCTGTTGACTCGGGGTCACACTGCTGTATTGTTTACTCTGGTTTGATAGCTACAAGGTTATTTTTTCAGCCAGGAGGGTTAAAAATTACTTGAAGGCCGTGGTTCTTTCAACAAAAGATGAATTCCACAACAAATCCACTGGCCACAGAATGCACAGGGCGCCAGTTACAATTGATGTCTTCCAGATAACCGGACTGCTGCTTTTTTTTTTTCTTTTTTTCTTTATTCTGGCTCCATATCCCACTCTTTTCAAGCTGATTTACATCTCAGTTTTGGTCTTTTTTTCTGTCTTTTTTCTAGCAAGACTTTACTGATAACTTATTGTGATTGAGTTGCATCCATTCTTGTGGTTTTGTCATCTAACATCAGTCTTGTATTGTCATTGTTGTTTATGAGAATAGTGACAACAGTAGTGACAACATTTGCATTTTGAGTAGTGTGTAACAAACTGCCAATCCACAACAAATAATTAATATTTTTTTAACAATTCCTTGTAGATTGACCTTGCTTGATGGAGTTTATTCATAATCCGTTTTCTGTTCAGTTCCTGTGCATGAAATGCTTCGCTATCCTCCACATGCCCAAGTGAAGTGGAATTGAGCAGTTCAAAAAAGTGCAATGAGTATAGACTGTCATACCTAAAACGATTATTAGTTTTATTTCACTGAGTTCATAGCGTTTTATATGGCATGTGCTTAAGCAGTTGTTTAGCTAGGATATTTCAGAAAATCATTAAGACTGCCAAGATTCTTAAATATTTGCCAATGTGCGCTGCTGGACGAGTGACACCTTTGTATCCTTTATTTTCTGTCAGCTAATTTTGTTTTCTTCATCTGCTGATCAGTGAGCCATGTGATATATCATAGCTGACCCAATTATAGCATGAACGTTTTGGCTGATCCTTGATCAGGATCCTCTACTTCTTACTCCAGATTACTACAGAGTTCTGTTAATGCAGTGTGGCCTATTTGCAGTGTTACAGTACTATTGTTCCTTGAATGCTGAATTTTATCCAAGTTTTTTCATATCTATGCACACTTTTTTTTCCTCATATATATACATATGTCTTCGTGTGTGCGTATAGGGAGATGGAGAGACAGAAACAGGCTTCTGTAGGTAATGAAACAAAATAATTTACATAATACTTAAGGCAAGAGAATCCAGCCTGCAAGTACATTTTAAATCGGTACAAATTATACAGGAAGTTTACCAGGACTTGCACAGCTTCTGTCAGGAAAAAAAGTTCTGTGTCGTTATTCAATATCAATGAAACAATTTGTTTTATGATATTGTAAATAGTACAGTTACATGGAAGCTCAGACTATTTATGAGAAAGTAGGCAAAACAAAGGGAGAGGAGAAGTGTAGACAGTTTATTATTCTGTATATACGTTACAGTAAGTACTGTAATGTTCTGGATGGCATTGGACAGAGGGGAAAACACACTTTCTTCCCCCTACTTGCTGGCGAGTAGGGGAAAAAAAGAGTGTGGTGGGAAGTGGAGGTTTTTGCTAAAAAAATTAATCTGCATGGTGTTAGGTGCCTGGAACTTTAGTTTCCGCTTTTATCTGTGGGCATTAATATAATAACACATCTGCTGTCAGATAACTGTTTCTTACTTTTGTAGACATGTTTATCCGCTAAAGTTATCGGAGTCCTTGGCAAAACCACAGAGTGTATCGTTATACACGTTTTTACAGAATTTCAATGTGTTTTGCCTGAAGAAAAATAGAAAATGAGCAGATGAGCCAGAAATACCCTGCAAGTGTCTGTTCCCTCTCCAGCTTCTGGACCACAGTCCCTCCACGCTGTGTTTATACTTCGTACTATGCCAGTGTTTGCTGCGAGAGGCAGATTTGCAAAATTTGTAGGAGTGGCGCGTATTGATTTAGCAAAGCTTTTGTTATGCAGGTCCTTTCAGAAAGTCAGTTTGGAAATCCTGCAAACCTTATTCAGCTCATCCAATGTCAATCCGACAGCGTGCATGAGGATGCATTTTGCCCAACTTTTGGGTTTCTGCATGCAGAATGACAGCCTCTGTTGCTATGGAGACTGGGGCTTGCCGCACTAATGATCCGCGCTAACTGGCATTAATGATGCCGTGTAATCAGGGGTAGGGAATGGACACGCCAGCCGGAACTGAGGCCCATCACTGATCTCTGCTGAACCCATCTGCCGGTATCGACCGCAGCAAGTGAAGCGTGTCCTTGGCTCGCATGCTCCTGCCTTTTGTCGACACGTTTGCACGCTGCAGTAGCTGTGGCAGCGGCTCTGCAGGTCCCCAGGTGCCCTCGCTGGAAGTCGTGTGTATGCTGTGCTACACGGTGCACTGTGGCGTGCTGCTACCGGGAAGAGGGAAGGTATTTGAATTCAGGAAGGATGAACCTGAGCAGGCTTGCTGCCGAGCTGTCTCGATTTTCTACAAAGTACCAAGTGCAGCCTGGAGGTGGATCTGTCAAAAGCCCTACGGGCGGGATCGGAAAAGGGACACCCTGGGTGGAATGGGGCTAGAAGAAGGGGTGTGGGAAAATACTGCTGCATGGCAAGGCTAAGGCATTGGACAAGAGGTAAGATGATACTGGCCGCCAAAAGGCATAAGGAGATGTCAATAGATGACCCTTTAGTCCAGGAGCTTGTTTGGAAGGCAGGCAACAAACTGGCATTATGTACAGTGCTTGCTGATGGGTGATTTTTGCTTGCGAGTTCAGAAATACTGAGAGGCACAGAGGACCTTCAAGAGATTTGCTTGCTGCCAAGCATATGAATAAGGAGAGGCCTAAACTAGGGAGACTTACATAGGATGTATGTCCCTTATCTAATGATGGGAATGTTAAATATCCCCCCCTGTTGGATCAAGAAGATCCCTTCCTATGGAGATAACTAACTGTTAATTAGGGGACATGGTCTTCATCAGTGTATGTCCTCTGTAGATATATCACAATGCCTAATGGATTATCAGAGGAATCAAAAAAAGTTTCACGTCTCTAATTTGACCCCACTATCTGAATATGCAAGGTTAAAGCCCTGCACAATTCTTGAAAAATATAAGCTCTTGCCATACAGATTCAGTATTCACTGTCTGTAAGTGGTTTTTTTTTTTTTTTTTTTTAAACTGTCTCGTCAAAGGCACATTCTGTATTTCAGCAGTGCTTGTGTATCTGTGTACGTGGGCAAACGGTAATGTTGCTAGTGCTGGCTAGTGTTACCGTAGCCTGACACTTAATGTTTCAGGTGTGATAGGGTTCCTAAGCATTCAGACATTCCCAAGAGCAAGACTGGACAATTCTGCATAAAGATTAAGAAGTGCCAGAAACAAGGTGTGTGTGTTCTCAGATGCAGATTTCTGGTCACGGAGTTGTGCGCTTTTTCCGTAATATCTTTGATTTATTCAGGGCACAGGCTAGACCCAAGTTACATGTGAATCAGAGTTTAATAGTCAGGGGAGGGCAGCGTTCTTGCCTGGGTTGTGTTAGAAATGGGATGTTTGTGCTAAGACATGGGATCATGGGGAAGAGAGGAGAGCTGGCCATTTAGGAAATTGTGCACTGCCCTGGAGATGCGGGTTCTGACTTTCTTATTCTCCTCGGTCCTGCATGATGTTGCTTACATCAGAAAACTCAGGTTTTCAAGGGCTGCCAGCAGTTATGTGTTCCCTCCTTTTTTATTTGACAGCTTGACTTGTGATTCATGGTCTACCTGTAGAAATATCGAGCACCCATTATAGCAAATGAAGCTAATAGAAATGTCACTTTAGAATTACAAATGCTACATGTAATGTATATGTCCTGAAAAATAAGATCCAAAGTGTTGCTGGTGGGTGCAGCCAAAATTAGAGGATATGTTTGGCCTTGTAAATTGAAGATAAAGTGCCTTTCATTTCACAAAGCTATTCTTGAAAATAAATGTATCAGTACTTATTACAGATATAAATATAACAGAGAACTACAGAAAGGCCTATGAAGAAATTAATAATTTCATCTTCAGAGGTCAGGTTTATCACGCAGAATAAAAGTCCTTCTGCCACCCATTGAGCATCAAGGGAATATAAGCACTCAAAGCTTTGTTTCTTAAGTGTGTGCTGCCTGGCCTGCTCACTGAAAGAGACAGAGGTCTCATGAATATATAGTACATGATCCTTAATTACCAGCTATCTCACAGTGCATGCACATAAGGTGGTTGAATAAAGATTATCGTTGTAATTAGGAATTTTTTAGGTTTTAAGTGCTTGTCTTTGCAACCTAAATGATCTTACAGTACACACCGTTTCATGCACATTGGGCTAGAGGATAGATGCTAAAAATGTCAGTTTGAACCTTGTAACTCATTTGTTACAAAATTTGGTAGCCTGGCTTTCAGAACGCCCATTCTCTTAGTGCCTGAATTAGTCCAGATAGGTGGAATACACATGGCCGAAGAAATTGTTATTAACAAGAAGCTCTTCTAGCCATGCTCTTCGCAATAAAAAGGTGCACGTGGAATTTGGATCTGCCGTTCATCGGGATTTTTCTTGTGCAGTTGACTCCCTGCACTCGCTGAAAGGGTCCCGAGAAAGAACAGCAAAGAGCAACTCTAGGAGTCTTGTCAAGGAGCCTCATCGCTCTCATTTTCGCAGTGAACACCCGGTGTTGAGCTCCCAGAGCTCTGGGGTTATTTTCCCATTTGAGCCTGTAATGATGCAGAGATCACACAAGAAAAATGGCTGTAGGCGTGCCTCTTTATGCTCCTTACAATTAATAGGATTTTGCATTGTTTCCCGTCTGGATACCGTTTTCTTCCACAGCCCCCTCACACTTCTCCTAGGCTACCAGCTGCATCTTCCCCCACACGTCTCACCTTTGTTGCATTTCTGTTGTGGTGCTAGGTTGAGTACGTATTAGGCAGTTTAAGATGTTGTAGGATGTGAGACCATACATAGAATATTGCCAAACATATTTTTGTTTCTGTTGCAGGAGTTTCTGCTTTTCCCAGTATAGGAACAGGTTAAAACTGCAACAGTAAATGAATTGGGGAGAAGAAACTGAAGGGCAAAATACCAATAATCAGATTTCTTGTACTCTCCTGTACAAAATGACAGCTGAAGTGACTATTCCTGCACATGTGCACTTTGATGCGTGATTAATGTAGAAATAGTCCCCTTATACATGACTATGCAGCAGCACCTTATCTAAGATCATAAAAAGCAAAAGACAGCAGGAGTCTTTTCAAAGGTTACTGCAGTTTCTTCTCTATCCTCACAGGGCACTGTTTTCTCTCTGACTCTAGGAGATGATTAGGTTGTGGAAATCACCATTCTCTGAGGCACCTGTGTTGATGGCTAAATATAATATATTTTGCATTTGAAAGTGGAAGTTTTGTCCTTCCTGTGTGTTAAAAGACAGCATTAAATCCCAAATGCATTTCTGCTGATGGTAGGCAAGAAACCCCGTGCTGTTCTCTCTCATGTGGAAACTCTTGAGTTTAATGCTCTTCTGAATATTATGTGCAGAGTTACACCGTAGGTTGTGTGATGTAACCTCCTCAATGCGCCAGTATTAAACCACAACACAGCAGCAAATTTGGAGAAACGAGAAAGGTACCATGGTGCGAAAAAGCAGGAGGCACTCTGCTCTTTCCTGGGTGGTACAGAGGGTGGTGGAAACAGAGTGATTCATTTTAAATGCGATAGAAAGTCTCATGTGTCAAGGTCGTATGGCCTAGTCATGTTTGTGAGCATCTGTTACACTAAAATTAACACTAGCTTAATTTAGGGGATGGCTCTGATGAGCCGCATGCCGAGTTACGTGCCACTATTTGTGCTTGTTGCAGTGTAAAAGTTTTAGATAGAAAATGCAGCCGGGGAGCCCTGGGCGGCCGCTGCCAGGGAGAGCTCCAGGCACCGGGTGGTGAGACCAGCACCATCCTGCTGCCAGGAGGTCAGGGTATTGCCTGCAGGATTTCCTTGGATCCGCGTGTTTAAAATACCTTGGGTGTCATCATCATGACTATATAAAATTAAAGTAATTAAACGCTCTAGATCAGTCTCTCCTTAGTTTTACGGCAGGCTTTCTGCAAGGAGGAACTGGGGGAGGTTTGCTGTTTAGTTTTCCTCTCCCTGCTTGGTTCAAGGTGGGAGAAAAGAGAGCGGAGAGCCTTTGCCAGGAGCACCAGCCTGCCAGGGTTAGGGCCGGAGAGCGACGGGGTCACAGCAGTTGTGGCAATTGCTGCAGGCAAACAGAATTGCCATTTCTGTGCCCTGGACCAGACAGTCTGGAGGAGACCTTCCCCAAGAGAAGTGTAAAATTAGTGAACAAGTAGTTTGCTTTTTATTTCGAGCAGTAAAACCCAGTTGCCCAGTGGACACCTTTTTGTTCGTCTAAACTGTATTAAGCTATTAAACTGTATGAACTGTATCGAAGCCTGTTAACACAGTTTAAGGCAGACTGAAATGTTGGCTGGCACCCGGAGAGCAGGTCGCCTGCCTGCTTTGCCCGAGGCCGTCCCGGCTAGGAGGTTTGGGGCCGGCGAGGTGCGGCTGGTGGGGACAGCCGGGGCAGGAGTGCCACCGTGTGGTGCTCAGCCGGAGCTGGCCGCTCCTCTTACCGTCGCAGCCTCTACCTGGGGAAAAAAGAATTCGATTTATTGCCTATTAAAATGGATTCGGGTAGGGGGAAACAAAAAACCAAGCGTTAAAGCAAACCTGTCTTCCCCCTTCCCAGGCTCAGCTTCGCTCCTTCGCTCCCGACTCCTCTGCTCTCCTGGAGCAGTGCGGGAGGATGGTGCGGTGTTACAGGCAGTATGTAGTGGGTCCTCTCTGCCACTCCTTCCTTCTCCTATTTGAAAATACGCGTAACAAACTGCTATATCTGGTAAGACTGTAAGACCATTTCAAAATCTAAACATCCTTATCCTAAGACATGGACCTAATATTCCTATGTAAAATGCAACAGTTAGTACAGCATTGCTATAGATAATGAACGCTGTTCTCTGCTGGGTTGCAATACACCTCTGCATCTCTTTTTCTGTTTTAGTAATAATTCTACAAAATTACGTAAGTGCAGGGATCATGCAAATGATAAATCTTTCTGTTTTTTAAACCCAGCTTGGGGTGTAAACTTCTAGGGGGAGAAACGGGGAACACCTGGGATATGGTTCTGCAATTCTAGTTATTGTAAAAACTCCATATACCCAGGTAAACCCTTCCTTCTCACAAACCTCGCCTCTTGAGGGTGTGCAATTTCTGTTTTAGCTGTGGAAAGACAGAGGTGAAGCTTGCTTTTCCAGGACCCAGGACCAAAGCCCACTTGGAAACTATCATTTAACTCAGTAGAGACAAGTGTGGATCTGAGACTAGAATTTTGCTTAGCTAGTGAGCTTCATACACCCCTTGTACCTGCTTGAAACGGAGACGCTGTCTTCTGCCTGGGGGGTCCTTTTGTCTTGAAATGAATGCAGCGCATCAAAGGGGGGCTTGAATATTGCGAGCTAGACAGAAGAATGCGCAATGGCTCTGAAATACCTGAGAACAGAATTGCCCTTTAAGTTCACAGTAGTGCGTTTCTCTGAACCCAGACTTTTTTTTAACCTTCCTGAATTAAAAAATATTTAGACTCTTTGGCTCCTGTAGGATCTCCACCTGCTAGTAGTAGAGAAACATAACATAGTACTGCAGCATAGGCTTTACTTGAGTGCTTGCTGTTGTTTTGAATATCATTCACTGTTAGCCAAACACGAATTTCAGTCTCAGCTGATGAATTAAAGACTGATTTTTACTAAGAAAGCCCTTTGCAATGTGTCTTGGTGTCCTCAAAGAAAAGAGATGACAGCTAAAGGAGTGGAAGGGACTGGTAAATCCGCTTTGCTGGCTGGTTGCAGTTATGGAGAGGTGAATCCTAGAGATTTTATTGTTTTATTTAGGTTTGCAAATGCTTCCTTCAGTACGGAAAAGATGTCGTCTCAGGATATCTCTGCATTGTGCAATGGTGTACAATGCAGTGATCTTCAAGCCAGCACCAACAGAGACAAGATAAGTATGTCAGAACAAGGCTATAAATGAACCCAGCTAAAACATGGGGCACAACGTGCTGATGTGCCTTTCCTGTTTTTATGCCTGACCAGCATGCTCTACCATGCAGATGTGTTGGCTGACTCAGTACTTGTGACAGTGTGCTCCATTGCATGGTGTCGAGTGCCCATTGAAAGACTGGTGGTTAAGGCTCTACTTGGAGATTTTTGATTCAGAGAGGTTTCTGAATTCCCAGATGAATGTATTAGTGCCTGACTAGTCTGTTCTTCTTTTTTTTGGAGCTGTTCTACTTTACATAAATAATAGTGTTTTAATTGGGCCATTCATTCACTGAGGTGATAGGACACCTGGGATTTTGAATCTAGGTTTCTCATGTCCCCAGTGATGTGCTAAATGTTAGCTAGTGTTTGTCTTTGTTATTTCTCGCTGGAAAGTCCAGTATCTGCCTTTCCCATACAAGCCAGTTAACTCCTGCTTTGAAACTCATCTTCTGTAATTGTTAGTGTCATCAGAACCCGCATGCCTTGAAAGGTGTTCTCGGTCTGGCAGCTCTGTGCAGAGGAAGGAGGATAGCCTCTCTTCAGCGCTCTCCACACAGGTGCTCCAGGAGCGCTAACGTGGCAGAGTGGAATTAAAATGCTGCCTGTAATCCAGTGCTGTATGTTGTGGAGATACAAGCTTGTTTTGCTCTTTGCAGGGGCTTAAGGATGATAAATTGAGCTGTGAGGGACAGCCTGGGATGAAATATGTATTTGGTCTAGACCAAGACACTTACAGTTCTTTTTGTCCTCCTTTGACATGAAGTCTCTGTTGGCTGCCTTTATCTCTTTCCAATGTAAAGCACGGCTTTAACCCATGTGAATAAATCATCTGTCCTTTTGCAACATATATGCAAACTGATATGGCCAGCTCAAATTGAACTGGTCTGGCAGCCGAGGGGTAGTTTTGCTCAGATTTTTGCAGAAATATTTCTAGTACATTCCAGCCATGGTTCACTATCAACTTAACTGCAATCAGACAGATGTCTGATTTTCAAAGAAGATTCTGTGTATGCTCTTGGGAGCATCTTGTTCTACACATTGCAAACTTCCAGGGCTCCAAGCAACAGCATCCCATTTTTGACTTTCAGAGTAAGGTCGAGGAAATGGATAAATTGCCATACTCTTTATTCATTGTTTTTAATGCTACTCTTGGTGAAATGTAAAATTGCTAAGTATATAGTGATAGTCAAGGGGGATCATTTGATGAACTCAGCTGAGTTACAGCAAGGCTTCCAATTATATCAGGCATGTCAAATTACAGTACACTTTTGCAAGGATATGTTTTTTGGTAATGATCTCTGCAATGCATTTTCAAATCTCCGTAATAGCAAGAGGTTGTTTGGGTAAGTGGTTCAGACAGCTCCCTTTTTGTAAGGTCTTTATTCCCAATGCTCCCAAGAAGCCACAAAGTGTTTTTCAGAAATTATTCCTTTTAGAAAGACCCTGCTTTTAAAGTGAACATGATGATTAATCCAGACAGAGTGCTGCCTTTATTCTAGCTATGAATTTGGACCCATTCTTGTTAGTTGTTTGAGAAGACAGGCTCTTCGTCCTCATCTTCCACAGGAATTAATGGAAATCGAAGGCAATTCAGGAACAAATTTGTGGTAACGTATGCCTTTCTGTGTGTCAGACATCTCTTGATTCTGGGGAATGTTCTGTTTCACATAACTGAAGGTGTACCGTTATGGACAAGCTCTTTTACCTGGTGGGACAGATTTCACAGTAAAAGAAAAAGCTGTGCTTCAAATACACCTTCGTGTATTTAGCTTAAGACATACAGTTGCCTCTGCAAATTAGCTTCAGATCTAGAATGTTTTTGTGTCTCCAGTACAAGTTCAGAATCAGACCAGCCACTCCAGTTCAATGTGAACACAGTTCTGGCCTAGCACACTTATGCAGATCACTGATAAAATTGCCCAAATCATTTCAATCTATCAGTGTAAGAAAAAAATTTACTGAGGGCCACATTTGTGCATCTCAGCTCTTTGACGGGAAGCCATGCTGCTTCTTGACAGACCATGCAAACTGATTCCAGTAAACTTCCTACAGCCAGAATTGGTCTTTTAAATGTCTGAATGCTGCAGAAACACTAGCTGTTAAAAATAAGTACAGTAAATGTAAAAGTGAAAATTACATTCCATAGTCCTTGAAATGCCTGTAGATACGGGAAGTATGTACGATAGCAGTGGTCTCCTGTGCTTTTTGTGTCTATGAGAAGTTTTTTGTTATATGGTCCTATGAACAGGGGCCTGGAAGTTTAAAAATGAAAATTATATTACAGTATTACTTTCAGGAAGGACAAGGAAAAAGGCTAGTGTTTTGAAAATGAGATCTACATTATGTTTTTAAGTCCTAGAAAGACAATAAGCTACGTCCCCTGTGATTTCTGAGGAATTGATGTCTTTAGCTGTCTCAAAAATGACTGTTTTAAAATTGATATTATTTAGAAAAGTTATCTTTAAGAGGTTATGAAATGCTTTTAAAAGGTCACCTGGCAGGTGCTTACTACTATTAATCAAAGACCAGAGGAAGCTCATGAGGCAGAGCCCTTCAGCAGCGGGTTATAGCCTGGTCAGAAGCCTATGGCCTGTTGCCGGGTTTGGGTCTTCTCAGGTGCTTTCTGTAGAAATTCCCTGGAAGTCTGTCTCTTTGGGCCACCAAGGATTTCATGGTGTGTGTGATACAGGGAGCATCTCATGCTGTCTTATCCTGATCTACCCTCTCCTGACTGGTTGTAGAACAGTGGAATGGAGGCAGAACCTGTACGGGAGGACCTTCCTCTCATGGAGTTAGTCCTTTACCACCTCTTTGTAATTGGTGTCAGTGCATTTCATTTGGTTTTCAGCAGGATGCTACCTTAGGGGAATTTACAAGTTCATTAATTAAACCCTATCCAGCCATACCTGCCAAACTGTTTCAGAGCTGTTCAGAAAGTTACACGGGAAAATATGACTGTGGATAAAGATTACTGTTGGTGTCCTGAATAGACTAAACACTGACCGAACCCGGATGCTTACTGCAGCATTTGCACCTAGAGCAATGGCGTATTTCAGCCATCCCAAAACTTTGTGCTTGGGCGGCTGTAGCGCCGAAAGAACGGTCTGGAAACGCGGCTGTATCGCTGCCTTAGCATCACTTCACCAGGAGAGGGGGATCATTTGCCATTCCTTTCCCCAGGCGCTCGGGGTGGGAAACACGACGCTGAACGTTTTGCGCTTAGCTTGGCTCCATGTTTTCAACAGAATTAGGCGTGGGCCACAGTCATCGGCTGCGGCTTTCTTGAATTTGGAACCGCGTCCCCAAGGGTTCCCGACTCTCTGCTTTGCCTTTCCTGATGCTTTTCTACGCGCCTCCCCGCTTCTCGCACCGCGGCGCGGCGCTGGGAAGGCTGCGGGCAGCCCTGCCCCTGCGGGCGCCGGCCGGGCGCTCTCCATGGTGCTGCCCGCCCGCCGCCTCCGCCGCCCCGGTGCGCCCGGGGCCCGTGTCCCCTCACCGCACCAAGAGGCGTCCAGCCGGCGCTGCCGAGGGTGCCCGGGAAGAGCTCTGGGGGAGCAGAAGGGCCTCGTCCTTGGGATTCGCTCCGTACTAAATCCCTCCCGTCCTTTTTTCTGTCCTTGCCCGGTAAACGTGCGCTAATGGCACAGTTTGTCTGCGGGCCGGGGGAATTCAGTACGCCGTAGGTAATAATGCTATTATAGATTGGTTTGGTCAGGCATGGGGACCTCTGAAGCTATTTGGCTGGGGGGAGAGGCTCCAAAAGCAAAGGAATCTCACCCTTCTTTCTTTTGTGAGGAAAAGGTGAAAAACATCTAGCTTAGAAGAAGGGGTTAATATGTTAATGTGTTTAATATGGGTGTTAATTTGGGCAGTAGCTAAAAATAGTCTTTGAGGATCCTTAAAACAAAGTTTTATCCTGTGTTTTTATAAACAAGCATCAGACACATCTGCTCTTGTTATAAGCACCGGGAAATGTGCTTGAAAGACATCTTAAATGATATACCTCTTTGCCATAAGTATTTGACAAAGCAATGCATTATCTAACTCTTCCTTATGTTTTCATTACATCAAACAAGCAAAAGAGAAAGGAAACAGCATTATTGGTTTTAGAGCAGTTATACTAGACTTCTGTAGGTTGTTACTTAAGGCACATTATTGCTGATGTGTTTTAGAAATTGTGTAATTAGAATCTTTCTTATGGTTGGTTACGTGTAGTCACGTTCTTTTTTATGTCCACTCTTGTGGCCTAAACATTTAGGCTCCAAGCCTGATTACAGGTGGGGAGGTGAAATCTAACCATATCATTAGTCCTGATGGTATGTCGGTGATAGAAATGCCATTTTAGATAGCATATAGAGAGAGGACAGAAATAGGAAGATGCATCCCTTGGTCATACTCTTCTTCTTCCATACTTTGCAAACTGAAACAAACCGTGAAAGAGAATTGTTTGTTTTGTGGGTCATCTTTGCTTTTAGAAGGCTCGTTTTTTTGATCAGATGGCTACATATACAAATACATATACAATAATATTTCTATAAATAGCAATCACTTAGGCATTTGTTTTGATAGCTGTGGACATGTAAACTTTTAATTCAAGGTAGGTAGGGCCCATTCAAATGTGAATCCACGTGAGCTGGTCCAGCACGAAAGCGCAGGTACGTTTTTACATGTAACAGCAGGGATGCTTAAGCAGAGCTGATTATGTGCAGCATCTAGGTTGCAACTGAAAGGATTTAAAGTGGATGAGATCTGGGTCATGCTGGCTTAAAGGGTTCCGATGCAGTGGCAACCGAGTCATTTTTCCTGTTGTAAGCTCTTGTTGCCCAGGCATAATTATTTTTCCTATTGTTATCATTTTTAAAGTTATTTTTCTTTACATCACCCTGAAGCACTTAGCTGTGAGATAACAGAATTCTGTTTGCAGATCAACAAATGCGCCTGTTAAATTGGTTATACTACATACAACAATGTAGTCCAGCCACATTATTGTAACGGGATAATTTCTGAATGCAATCAACTATTACATCAGATAGGTCAATGGGGTTCTAATAAAGAGCCCTGCTTTTGACTCTTCAGGCAGCTCATTGGAAAGACTCCCCTGGTTTCTGGGAAAACAAGTAATAAGACTTTTTAATCACAAGTGGTAGGATTGATCCGTTAGGGACACAAGTGCAATATATGGAAGTACCTTTCAGCATATAACTTGCTTTCTGTCACTTTTTCTCAGATAGTTGCCCCTTGAGCTTGAAATACATCCTGTCTCTCAGAGCTAATGTAATTCAGCAGTACCTGGCTATAATGCAAATGCTCAGAAAAAAGGTGGAAAAAAGCCTTCCGAGAACAGACCAGATAATTATATGGGAAGGCATTCAAGCAAAAAAAATTAAAACGCTTATTTTTGTCATAAAAATCAAAAGCTTTAAAGTCTTAGCCACTCCCTTAGCTTTCCTGTCTTCTGGCTAGAGAGACTACATCTGGTCACCCAGAGGCAGCAGGTATCCACCTCACAGGGTTAGAGAAGGAGTATTCCCTCGGGGAGTTGGACCACTTGTCCGTGGCTCTAGAATGGTAGCTGGGGAGCAGGCAGGATGAACGCAGACCTCAACAAGCCGCCCTACTCTTGGCTGTGGGTGGCCTCTCTTGCGTTGTCAGCAGAGCAGAGACCAGATTGGCAAGCTGCACCTGCAAAAGATGGGGCCCTGCGTGGGCGAGTGGCTGAGCCCCTTTGCAGCAGATCCAGCGGATGTCATTGCAGTGGCTAGGGAGTGCGAGGAGGGAGCCTGAAGAACACACTGCGCGTTCTGAGAATCGGACGTGGCAGATCTGCAGCACCTTCAGGATGATCCCTTGGCTCCTTCTTTGCATTAATAGCAGCTTCTGTCCCCACAAGATCAAAACCGAACACAATAATCAAAGACGAAAGAAGGGAGGGCAGGAAGGCCAGGACACGAAGGAAGATGAGAAGGCACACTGCAGTGTTGAATTTAAATGATTGTGGTCCCGATCCAAAGTCCATTTAAATCAATAAAATGTCTGCTGTTGCCCTTAGCGAGCTATTGGGTGAGGCCCTGTTTGACTTAGTTAAAATAGAATGTGACGTCAATATTTTGAATCAATATAAAAACTAAAATAAGTGGAGCGATATTTAGAATTAATGCAACTTAGCTGTCACCAGAAAACTGCAAAATGGGTACTCTTGTCAGAAATATCTATCTCTAGTTTATTTAGGATTCTGATGAAAAAAATACATTTCTTGAATTGCCAACTTTGACACAGCTGGAATGTCTTTACCTCGTATTTGGGATATTTATTTAAACCGGAGGCATCGGTCTCTGAAGGGCTTTTCTAAATCCTATTCTCGGTGTTCAGAAAGTTGGTGGTGTGTGCAAAGCATTGCTTTGTCATGGCATGCCTTGGACAGTCATAAAGGATGACTGCAAGGGCTTTTATGATTTGAGAATGGCAATTATTTTATCTTGCCTTTTTTGCCGGTCTGTAAGCAGTTGCCTGTGACAATGGTACTTTGAATGTGTAGTTAAGCTGCAGAACTCTGCCTTAATATGTCATGGATGCTGGAAATTCAGAAAGGTTCAAAGAGAGACTGAACAAGTTCATGGAAAACAGGCTGTGAGGATGACTGCATAAATTGAAATGTCTAGTACAAATGTCTATTGGTCTGAAATGACCAGAAGCTGGGAGAGTACTTGAAAATGTCATACATCTGCCCTCTTCTACCCTTTGCTAGGTATCTGATTTTTGGCTACTGTTGGAGACGGAAGACTGTGGTCTCATCCCACAGGGATTGCCCTTATGTTTTTATGAGCAGACATGTAACCGTACTAGCTCAGGTTTTTATCTGTAATATATAAAAATTAATTTTATAAGAGTAGATTAATATTTTTCAGTAACTCTTTCAAGATGAAGGTATCTAAGCAGTATCTTTTTTTCCTGGTGCAATTATTAATTACATTTAAAGTTTGTCAGTGTTGAACTGAACACCTTCAAGAGAGAAACCTGCTGTGCAAGGGAGGGTATGGTATTGCAAATATTACTGTGTTATCTGTAATGACCCCTAAACTGACCATTAAACCTGTCAGTGCTGTGAATTATACCCAGGTGGTATAACAGAAAAGAAGGGAAAGACATTAAGACTGGTCTGATTTATGTTTATTAATATGTGTGCCATAACTTGCCCTTTATCATTTCTTCTTCTGTATTGCCTCTTTTCAATTAATAAAAAGGATGTAATCAAGGTACAGAAAACAGCCAGAACATAGTTTCATAGATCATCTTTTCAGTGCCAGTTCAGTACTAGAGCTTTCTAGAACACATTGTGTTCACATATTCAGTAACGTGACAGTGAGAGACTTTAGAGCCTTTTTTAACCTTAATATTTTTTCTTTCAGGAAACTATAAAATGAAACCTATACATTATGGATATGTGATTGCTAAGTCACTTCCAGGGTTATTGTACCTTTAGAATTAGGACAATTGCTACTGTGTGTGAGAAGAGTGTGGATTAAACAATAAGTGAGACAGGAGGCAATTTATAAATGTAGCATATAGTTCCATAGTTAGCTTTCTGCTTTTACTTTCCACAAGAATTATTTTCTGGTTTTTTTTTTTTTTTCTAGGAATATGTAATTCTGTAGACATTGAAATGGTTGAATATGCTAATGCGCACAATCCATCCAAATTGTTTTCAATGGTTGTATTAAGTACATTGTCACTGTACATTGGAGTGCTCTGGCACTCCAAGTATTTTTGCCCCTATCAAAAATATTCCGTCATTTCCATCCTCATCCCTCAAGAGGAAGTGTTCAGAGAAGAGTTTCCTGACCAGAGGGACAAGGATGCCTACCTCTGACATTTAACCTGGCTAGAATAACAACAGAGGGTAGGTTGACATCCATGGTCATGGGTGGAGGTGAGCTAATTCTGCAGGTCAGTGCTCTCTGGTTTCTAGGCCACGAACGGCTGTGTGTGCACATCTCCAAGCCTGATCTAACGTGTCCTGCCTTTCAGCAAGGACGAGAAGTTTAAATCACTGCACAACTCCTAAGGACAGAGACGGTTGTTGTTGTATCGTTGCAAAATAGCACGTAGATATGCTCGTTAGGTACTACGTACAAGTTGGGCAGTGCATCACTTTGGAGGGAACCTAATTCCCTTACAGAATTGCTGTCTGCCTTGTCCAGAAGAGTATTCCACAATGCTAGACAAAATGTTGAATTGCCCAACTTTCATCCCTACCAAAGTATTGCCTGGGACAGCCCTTTCCCATTTTTGGCTGTTTGAAACCAATTTTGATTTCCAGCTGATTTCCTGAATGTGCTAGCACCTTAGAACTGGAAAGAACAGTCTTGATTCTGGCTTTGAGGCATGAAAGGCGTTTCCGGCTCCATCACTTCCTCCCTTTTTTTGTAACTCTGGGAAATGATGAGAACAGATTTGAGTCACACTTTTTCGGCGTTATTTCTAGGCTTGGTTTTAACTTTGTTTTTGCACTGCTCGCCTGATTTATGTGGAGAGAGCTTCATCTTGAGGAGATGGACCCCTGTTAGTGGATATGCTTCAAGGAGAATAATCACTTACATCCTCTCCTCTTGTACTCAATTACTGTTGATTTTCATCCAGTAGGTTTCTATAGACAGAAAATGCTGATTTGCTCAGCAAATCATGTCTCTCTACCTGAAAGCTGGCAGTTAAAACCAAGTGCTGATCATAGCCGTGGCTAATAAAGCACCGCAGTGCAGGAGCTTATTGTCGCAGCTGGTGGGTCAGGTTAAAACAACAAAACCTGGAGACTGTGAAATTAGGAGATCAGGTCAGGAAGTTAATGATTTATGCCAATTTGTAAACCAGGCAGATAGGAGCTGTAACCCTAATTAAGTGCCCACACATCTGTGGATGTCGTGGTGAGGTTAGTCACTCAGAGCCTATTCACAAATCACACAGGACGTTGTACCGGTTGAACTCTTATAAGCTTTATTATCCCAAATGGGAATTTGTTCGATCTCATGAGTTATGTATTTCTACAGAGCTAATGATTACAAATGCTTTTCAGAGAAAACCCACCCTTTTTCTGGTACAGTGTTCTTTTTCTGTTGTTGTGCATCTGCCCACTCTCCCACTCCCCTCCTACATACCGTTTGTGGCAGCATCACTGGATATTCTGTTTTTCTTATGTAGCAGCTTCACAATACATTTTCCGTGTTTAGGGGGAAATTGCTCAGTCTCCATTTTTACTGAACAGATCTTGAAAATTTAATCTTCAAACTGATGTCTGCAGAAGGATTTATTTTTAAGATCTGTATATGCAGGGTGATGACAAGCCATTTTCTACTTTTGTTAGTAAAATCTTGCTATCTTAAAACAGAACACTTCTTTCCTGCAGGGATATTAGCTGTGTCAAGTATTAAATGATACATACTTTATGTTATTCTCCCCAGATTAGGTATGTTCTTTCCAAAATAATCCATTGAAAGTTACTTCCCCCCCCCCCCCCCCACGATGATGAAGTATTTTTGTGTCTCTTTGAGGTTAGGGATAAAATGTTTATGGGACGTAATAGCGAACTCATAGAACCGATCTGAAGTTCTTTGCCAGCGATCTTCTAAAGAATATTTGCTATTTCATTATGTCTTACTCGGCACCAGTTGTTCAATTCAAGCATCTGATTTTTTTTCTCTTATGTAGTGTGGGTTACAAAGTACCTGTGATTTGGTCTTATTTTCAAATTACTTGCTTAAGGTCCCAGGAAAAGGTTGGGAAGATGAACGCTTTTCCCAGTGTATCAAGAAGGTAGAGTCCTAAATTACCAGCTGTTCATTTCTGGTTTACAAGTGATGCTACCTGTGAGGTTCATGCGATGTTAAGAAGGCAAGGCAAGCTACAGTCCTATTAAAGAATCCAATTCTCTCCTTTATTTTATCCCTTTGGCTGTCTCCACCTGTCTCACTTTGCTGGTGGCTGTTGCTGCAGCTACTGCTTGTGTTTTAGCCGTTAGTTTTGTGTAGCCTAGTTTCTCACAAATGGGAACAACTGTGAGAAAATCAGCCTGTATGTACAGAGGATCCGGAAAAAGGGTTGGCTGGCACTCTGCACCCTGCTGCTTCTGATGTGTTCTTCTGCTAGAGAAATACATTTTTGATTGAATGCGCAGATCACTGGCTCAAACACAGAATAGATACCTGTTTTAAAAGTGCCTTTATAGTGCTTTGTAGTTTCTATATATGTAAGTACTTTGTGAAAATTTGGTCTTCGAAATTTGTGAAATTCTCAAAGTGAAACCTTATAGTAAAAGCACAAGCTATCAATAATGGTCAGTTCCATGGTAATAATAAATGGGTTTGGTCTATGTGAACTGAAAACAACCAAGTTCTGTGGGTACAAAAATACCGTGAGGTCAGGATTAGGCCTGGTCTACGAGCTGTTGTCACATGAAGAGCTCGCAGGACATCTGTTACTGATTTGGTGGTGCTGTATTCTAGTGAAATTCACAGTGCTCGGGTCTAGTGGCCATTCAGTCAAATTCAGTCTGAAGTCAAGGAATATATTGCAGAGGGAAACCTGACTAAGAGATTGCTGCTTTGATTTGGTGATTTTTAGTGCTGCCGCCGGTGAGGTCCCATATCCCTAGCTTCTCTGGGGTGGCTAAGCCAGGGATGCAAACATCTCTGCTGTGTCGGAGCGTCGCAGTCCTCCTCTCCCTCAGGACCTGCCTGGAAGAGGCCGGATCAGTGGGGCTGGAGGGAGTTGAAATGCGATCAGCTGTCTGCCAGAGACTGATGCAAAGGCTCTTTTTATCTACACGTGTCCTATTTTGATGAATAAATGCTTGACACTAATAGTGATAACAGTTATCCAGGGAGGCGGGAGTCGAGCTTTGATATGCTGGTTTTAGCAGGGGGATAAGCAGTGAGGGAATGACAGATCCATCTGTCTCTAATATTAACGCTATAAATTAACGTCCCAAACCCAAATGGTATCTGGGGGGGGGACGACAAGGGGAAGACTAATTAACAACATGTTGTCTCTGTTTCTTTTGGTCTCTGTTGGTCCGCAGCTATAATCATTCTCCATCTTCAACACAGGGTTTCCCAAGTTGTCTTAGGAAGCGTCTGAAAGCAGCTTTTGGCATAGAATAATAACGAACAGCACACTCGGTGGTATTATTTTTACCTCCGTGGAGTCGAGCTGAGTGGGGCAGGCTGAGCCCAGATTACGCTGCGTGCTTCCCCAAGCAGCGTCCCCCTCCTTGCTGCATTTGGTTCGCTGCTTAATGCAGCTCTCCTGATGCAGCCTCACGTGGCTGCATAAAGGCACAATGAGGACTTGAATATTGCAAGCCGTTTCCAGGCGGCTCTCCATGCTGCCTGCAGGTGAGCAGGCTGAGGCTGGTCTCTCTGAGCCCGGCAGCTTTTGCTCCTGGTTTCCTATTGACCGACTCAGCAGTAAGGAAAGCTCGTGAGGAGGAGAAGAGCAGGAAAGCGTATGCTGGGCTCCAGCGCAGACGGTCGCAGCAGCAGCAAGTCAGTAAGTCAGACTGCACCATTTTCTTCTCGCCCTGCATAAAGGCGATGTGAGAAGCTGAAGAGAGCTGCCCCCTCCTCCACCTGGTGGTGATGCTGAAGTGGAGCCTTCCTCCCAGTCAGAAGACGCAGCCTATCTGGAGGAACCCCAAAAGACCTTTCCAGTTTGGTGCTGTGTGTTTAAAGGCCGATTTTTCTTTCTTGTTTTTTTTTTTTTTTTTTTTTTTCCTTTATTATTTTTTTTGCTCACCGCTAAGTCTGAGGCTTCTCTTCACTTGCAGTCTCAGCCAAGCTGAAGCAGTTTCAGCCTGCTAGCAGATATTTGCCAGCTGCTCGCTGGTTGTGTATGTGTGGCTGCGAGCACTTTTGCACATTGCGTGTGTGGACGTGGCTCTCGTGCTTCTGAGTTATGGGTGCTGCAGAGGCTGGAGCAGAGCTGTGACCTTTTCTGGGGTGCTGGAGGAGGAAGAGTGGATTACATCGTGAAGTTCTGGCTTGCAGCCAGTGCCCTTGCGGAAAAAAATAAATCACCTGGATATCCGCGTGTGGTGGAAACGGCTTTCTTGAAGCTGGGGTTTTCCTCTCCAAAATGGCTCATGCAGCCGCTTCCATTAAAAAAGTTCGAGAGTCTGAACTCGAAGAGAGGGAGAGAAACCTTGAGAAGGAAAGGAAAAGGCAGCGGAAAATCTCTAGGGCAGATCGGAAACGCAAGGTATGAGGGGAAAAACAGCCCCCTTCTCCCTTTCCACTCCCCCGACCCTTCTCTCTCTGTGCAGCGCTTTACAGGTGTTTGTTGCCCTGTGTAATGCTCTCCCCTTCATTTTCCTAACCTTTCATATCATATTTTCCATTTGCATCCCTTCCCACCGTCTCCAAACCCCGCTGTGGACTTAGCCCAGCTGCAGTGAGGTTGGAGATTGAAGTGCTACCAGTCATGGCAGTTCACAGTTACACGGGGAACATGCAAATAAAGATGGCCATTGGCACACCAGTATTGCCTTCTTGCCTTCATCCCCAAAAGGGCTAGAGTTGCATGTCATCATTCAGGAGCCAGGCGTTTTGAGTGTCCAGCTGATCTGAAGAAGTTGCCAGGGAGGGAGGTGGCTGCGCTTGTGCTTTGCAGCGTGAAGGTGCAGTTCTGTACTTCCCGACAGCGTTTTTCCCCCATTTCCCATTTTTAGTTCTAGTCCCCGCATCACCAGCAATACTAAATGCTGCATGTAAGACCTGTCCTGTGGTGCTAGGCGTATCAGCTGAGTCGTTATGCAGTTAGGTATCAGTAACTGAGCCTGGGCTAGCAGCCGTGATTCAGTGTATTTACACTGCACACTGCAGGTGTATTTTTCTAGCTAGGGCCTGAAACAAGTCTGCAATGTGTTGGTTTTTTGTGTCTGTTGCTGGTGGCAATCTTTGATTCTGTTAAGGCATATCTATTTAGATGCTTCAGATTTTGGGGAGGTTTTTCCTAAATTTATAACTGACTATTGTTTTCCTTCTGTGTTAGAAATGGGGAGGGAATGACATCTCCGATTGCCTTGGGGCGGGGGGGGGGAGAAGAACAAAAAAAATTGAGAGAATTTATTTGCCACATCACTGTGTAGTTTCCAAGGACACAAATAATATACAGTAGTGGAGAAAACATTAAAAAACCTGAAGCTTCTGTTAAGGCTAGCTTTAGGACTGTATTACATTGGGAGTGCCTATGTTAATGCCTCCTCATTGCCATTTCTTTTCTCCTATCTCCAGAATCTCTATAGGTTGTGGTATGCATTAACTCATTCACTGACACCATGTTTTGATCCATTCTTCATAGATTTCTTCTGGAAGGGATAATATCCAGAGACATAATCTGTCCTTTCTTTTCTTTTCTGCTACATTGCATGTAAACACAGATCTCTCTGTAGAAAGAAAAAGAATAGAATCCAGCAATGTAACATTTGAATTCACGGATCCTTTTGGCAAATCTCTAGGATTCAGAAGCCATCTGCTCCCTTGGCATACCTGGGAAAATTTGAGTTCATTTTACATTCAAGCTTATGGATTTTCATATTCTGAACTGCATGACTTAAATAAAATTACCAAGGCTGTTTGATACCTTTGGGACCTCTGGATGTGATCTCCCTGACTTTTAAAAGGCTCGCTTTGCAGAGTTTATTAAGCTGCATTAGAATTCTCTTTATCAAAACAAGAATGTCATTTCTAATGTATGTAGTGCTTCAATGCTGGGGCAGAGCTGCTTGGGGCAGATTGTGATTACTATCCTAATCCCCTAAATGGGACACTGCAGCATAAGGTAGTTTTTGTGATTACATTTTTGATTGTGGAATTCTCTGCAAAACAGTCTCTTTCAAAAATTTATTTAATGTGTGGATGACCTTGCTGGAGGTGTTTTTTTTTTTTTTTTTTTTTTTTTTTTCATGTTTGCCCAGCACCCATCTCAGTTACTTCATCACAGTGTGTGTTGTTTTTCCTGATTTTCACATATTGTGTTTCATCAATGTGTTTGATTCAAATGTGCATTCTACTACTTTAATTAAAGCTGGATAGAATTAATACTGCCCCTCCTGCTATCTCTTTTTCCGGAGTGCTGCATATCCCTGACTGCCGGTAGACAGGCTCAGGCCGCATTCGTGTTAGTAATAATGTATGATGATGCAGGCTCCTAATCAGATTTTCAGATCTAGGAAACACCAGTAGTCTTTACTTAGAAAATACGGAGAATGCCTTAACGTTGTTTGCGTTTCTTTTTAAATATTCAGCGATGGCCTTCGCTCCTGTCTCCCTTTTACTGCGGCTGTACCTTGCTGTTACATAAACAAGTACTTTTCTGCACCCTAAACTTGCCTTCAGATGGTATGGGTGTGGGTTAGACCGGGCATCTTCCCTCTTGCTCCGTCTGCATGAGACATACAGGAACACAAGTATGAGTTTGTTTATGTTTGTATGTATACATGCTTACACTGTGCAGAATGCACAGTGTAGAGCACATTAGATATGTGAATATGTATACACACACACTCATGTACACAATATACACAAACCATATACATTATATATAATATTTGTATTTATTAATCAATTTAAGCGAGATACATATATCTGAGAGAGATATATATTTATATATATGTCACTTAAATTGCTGAAGAAAAATAAATTGTTAGACTGTGAAATGTGACTATCTCCTAGTAGGTGCAGAGCCCTCTCAGTATTTGTTGACTTCCTTGGAAAATGGAGGCTATGAACAAATTGTATGTGCAGGCCCAGGAGACACAAAATGTAAAGGAATATTGTCTGATTGCTCTCGGCACTTAAACTCTTTCTACATATGGGGAATAGGGTCTCAGCTTTGTGATTTATTTAAAAGCTATTGCATTGCAGTGACCGGATTTTCAGTACAACAGAGATCCATTTTGTTTGTAGGAATGATAGTGAGAGGGGAAATATGCCCACGTAAGGTATTGTGAACTGTGTTTTCAAAACCTCATTTGGATATATGCCATGTACCGATACATGCTGTATGCGTGAAGTGCTGATTTGGGATGGAAACTCTTTCTCTGAGCCTGGAACATCCTGATTATGCAAAAGAGGATAATGAAGGGCCATGACTTTAGCTCTTCCACTCTGCCAGCATGCTGGGCATCTATTAGTATTGTCCCACGCTGCTTCTAGCTTCCAGGGATACTGGGATGCTGCAGGGTGTGGGATCTTTGTGGCTTTGCCTCTTCTCTTGAGTATTTTGCTAAATGACGTTTTGCATTATGATCATCATCTGTCTTGATAGCAGCATTACAAACCATGGCTGTAGCTTCTGTGCTGTAGCTTCTGCTTCTGTAGGACCAGAATGTTCTTAAATGTCATCATGTCTGCTACTGGACATAGCTCTGGACAATAACAACTCCCTGGCCGTTAGCAGAGCTGGGAAAAGGGCCAGCATCAGCAGCATTCTTGCTCAGATGATGTGTTTGCAGTCCTTAGACATCTGTAGTTCTTTAAAAATTAACAGAATTATTCCACACCCCAAAATTGGAGAAAGGTGTTTGCGGGCTGAAGACAAATTTCAAGACTCTCTCCTGCATTCTTTCTGAGACTGACTTGATTGATTTTTAAAACCAGTTGACAAGAGTCAGCTCTGCTCTTCTTGCATTCAGGTGGGAAATTTCCACTTTTATGCATGCAATCTTTTCTTGCAATGTTGAAAACCACATACTGACGCAAATACATGGATGTAAACAAAAAAACCCAGAGCGGCCTGAATAGTTACGCGGGTACCCGAATGTATCAAAAGCATTAAAAGCCAGGTAGTAACACAGGAGGTGAACAGCTTAAAATACGTAGAATTTATTGAAATTTAGGCATGACTGATTCCATTATACCTAAATTCAGGATATGTAAGGCCCAGCTCCGCTTGCCTCGCAGTGTCTTTTGAGATAGCTGAATATGGCTCATGTTTTGCAGAGTGAGGAAAGGGAAACTGTGCGATTACGTGATGGTCACTCACTGAGTCAGCAGCAAAGCTGGAATTACAGTCTTGGAATCCAGCTTCCTAGCCCCTGGCAGTATGTAACACATACTTGTGTTTCCCTGTCTAAAATGCTTTTCAAAGCAGACAGAGCTTCCTGTCTTTGCATGTGACAAGTGTTTAAAAGATTTTAGAAAACCCACAAAAAATAAAACCTTAAACCAAAAAAGCTGTTACCGAAAACTGATTTTGCTGCCAAATAAAACTGATTTTTGAATGTACAAATATGGGAAGCTGTTGCCTGTTTACCCTTTTACCATCAGTGATGAGGAGAGAGTTTCACCTCTGGGCTCTGTTAGCAGTAGGTGGGTATTTATTTAGTATTTAAATACACAGTTTAAAAAAAGTTTTTTAAACTTTTATACCTTTTTTAAAGGCCAGCCTCGTGAGTCCAGCATCCTCTAGCATTAAATGTCTCACAGTATCTGGAATGTTCACCATTGCTTGCCAAAAGAGATTGGGAAACAATTGCATCTCGGTGAATTTTGTCCTTTACTTGACACCCTAGGCACTCTCAAAGCTCACACAGAGCTGCTGCTGCCAGGCAGTATGTGCAGAAAGACAAGGGTGGGGGAGAAGTGAAGAGCTGCTGCTGTCAGCATAATTCAGGTGTGTATGGGGAAGAGTCAGTGTTCAGTAAATGGCTCCCATCGTGTAGCTGCAGAAGACAGGGACTGTTGTTTTCCTTCAACAGCAGACCTTATTTCACATTTGCCATCTCCTTTTTCACAAACTGAATATCAGAAAGAACTCTGATGTTACAAAATTCATGTAGAAAATGATGTCACATTTGTCTCGGAACCAGGTAGAAAAGCCCATTTGAAACTCAGGTCTAGCTTCCGCAGGGGAAGTGGGTATTAGTCATCTGGTATGTGGGCTCTGTGCTGACGCTGGTAGCCACCAAGTTCATCCATTTGGAAAGGGCCAAAGCTTCAGCGAGGAAGGGAGGACATGGAATTAATGAGTGCTTGGGCGTGCTAGAAAAAGGTATCCCACGGAGGAAGTCGTGCGGAGGTATAGTTCTTCACTCTTGCTCGCTCCTACTTTGGTTCATAGATGCCAAACAGTATCTCACCTGGTGTGAACATGCCACAGGATCAGCGTAGAGTTTGTGTTGGGCTAAGGAAGAGAAAGAAAGTCTCTCCCTGTTTAACCTCTGTATGCTTGAAGCTTTCAAGATCTATTGCAGCTTTAACCTCCTGGTTTTGCTTTAGCACTGAATATGTCTTATCTGTTCAATGTTGCGTTCGTTGCCTTGGCAAACATCTTTGTGATTCACTAGGATTTCTAGATGTTTCAAATGCCTGTTCAGCCACAAAAAAAAAAAAAAAAAAAAAAAAAAAATCTTTTTGGTGTTTTGTAACTGAGTGTTTGCGTAGGTGGTGCCTATTCCTGATGCCCTTTGAGCATTTACCTTCTGGATCTCAAACTTCTGTTTTCATTATGTAGATATTTCTTGGCATGAAAATAAAACCCTACTGTTTGCTTCCTTGTAAAATGGAGCTTCTTTTGATGACATTGCATTTCATAATAGATTGGTATTCACTGCTTCAGTTTCTAGGTGTCCTATCTGAGGGGTGATAGGCATGTGACTGCAACACTGCTGAAGGTTGCAAATACTCGCCTGTGCAGGCACTCTGCGTTTAACATGCATGTCCCGTTCAGTACGTCTTTCTCAGGCGAGTTAGCTGCTAAGTTCACTGTGGGTTTAATCTAAATGAGGTAAACGAAGTGGGACTCTAAAATGATGGCTGATTAAGCTCTGTTCACCTTCCTGCAGGTACAGAATGTTACCGTAGCGCCAAGTGTCATTATTTCTCTACTCTTCTTTGAGACTTTCGCATTGCTTGCCATAATTAAACTGGGAACAAATACAGAATATTCTGAAATACAGCAAGCCAGGGGTTGTAATAGAGACTGATGATCTCCGATTCCCGTAATTCTGATGGGAAAGGAGCGATCTCCACTACAAGTTTAAACTTGCTCACCTTTATGTTGTTGTCTAAACATACCATGATTTATATGTGATTTTTAAATGTAATTTCCTTGGTAATTTTTGAAAGACGACATTTATTTGGTCTTAATATAAATCATGTGTAGACAGTATTTCCAAACACAGATCATTTACCTAAGTGTGGTTTTGGTATCTTGGGTAGATATGCCTCTTTGCAGCTTTATACTGCATTAATCCATACCTGGAATACTGGAGAAAATATTGTCTCAACAGACAGGATTGTGGGGTAGGTTAGTAGATAGGTATCATGAAATAAAGATAGTGGTGATAATTTCTTCTTGCGTATTAAGTGAAGAGAAGCATGCTTGGGCTTGAGTCTAAGGCTCGTACTGCACACACGTTGCACCCACTGGTACTTGTCCCCTCTGACTAGTCGGTGTGATGGGCACAGGAGTGGTCTGAATCTTAGATCCTCTCTCACTCCCTGCTACTTGTGCAGGGAGGCATGGGGTGAATGAGGGAAAGCGAGCTATATTATAATCCTTTCACAAAGGTTGTAATAGTTTCCCCCCTTATTTGCCTCACAAGAAGATGGGGCAGGAGGAATAATTGGGAGGGGGACATCTGACTTACTGGGGCCTCCAGAGCTGCTACTTGGGTGGCAGCTTGTGCACCGCTCCTTGCTGGTAGCTGGGGCTACAGTTCTCCTCTAGCCATGAGAAGACGGAGCGATACAAATATGTGTATATATCTCTTCGCTTCTTACTCCTACCTTCCTTCCTTCCCCTAATGGAGATAAACCATTGGGCTCACAGCTCCGTGGTGTCAGATACTGTACACAGGAGGAGGAAAATGTGTTCCTGGCACGCTCAATCCTTTTGCATTGTAGAGCCTGCTTTGATGCAATCCAATTTAATGGCGTACACTTTGGATTTTATGGCTGGATTGACTTATAATGTGATTGTTTCCATAAAGTTATGAAAGTATCCAAAAGGTCTAGGTTTTCATCTCTCAGTTTATTTCAGTAAAAAGAACTTTTGCTGAACTTTAAAAAGAGCAACCTAGAGCAGAAATGACAGCACCTGCCTATGGTGACTCCACCTATCCTGGTGTCTACAAATTTAACAAGTGTGAATCCTACTTATCAGGAACCATGAGTGATTAAAAAATTTGAGAGAGCATTTACACATTGAGGGAAATTACCCCGATAAGCTTTTGTGGCTTTTTGTTTGGTTTTGTTTATCTTCTCATAAAATGTCTTGTTATGTCCTTTAAGTTGGTGACAGTTTCTGCACAACTGAAAGAATTATTACATTATGTTTGGGCAGTTTTATGTTAAGCAATTAAAAAAAGAAGTATTTAAAGGGAAATTTTACAAATGGAGGTCAAGAGCTAAAAAAGTAATGTAGATGTCAGATGTTAAACTGTGAAATGTCAAGCTTTTAGGAGTCTGGCTTCTGTAATTTAATCCCTCAGGCTTTTCCATTGAACTCCTGGGGAAAGTTTGGCACCTGAAGTAACAGTGGCATATGAGCATTGAGAGATCACACTTTAATGGCGAGATTTGGAGCCATGCCTTGGTGTATATATTTGCCAACATATAGCGCATCCAGAGCATGGAAACAGTGAGTATGTCCGTAAGCAGTGTAGTAGGAGTATTGCCATTCAAACAGCAATTCTTTCCCTGAGATGGTGTCCACTTCAGGAAAGACTCACACCCCAACTGGAGCATGTTTCTGGGGATCGGGAGTGCGGGAAGCATCATGGGCTGCATCTGACCTGTGATAGAAAATGTTTTTCAGCCTTTTTGTTGCAAACACACGCATTAGTATTGTTTCAGAATTGAAACAAATGTGCTTTTATAAATATGTATTACTTGGTCAAGTATCTATTTGAATTTCTTCCTGTTTAGTCAACGTAGTGAAGATGGAAAGAAGAGTTCAATGTACAATTTGGGATGCTGTCTGATATTTAACTCCTGTATGATGACTTTAGAGCAGTTTTAAAACTACTTTAGTGCTAATGCCTTGTGAGTGAGTCGTTGCGTAAATTGGAGGTTAATGAGGTGGCTGGCAGTCATCCCTTCAAGTCCTGGTCATAATCAAGTAAGAAAATACAGATTTAGGAAGTGATCTTCATTAGTCATTCAGAGTCATGCTAAAGATATTGTGAAGAATAGAACTAAACAAAGTATAGATCTGCTATCAGTAATTAAGTGTTTTCTTGACCAATGTCACAGAAAACTTTCCCCTTTAAGTACTTTTCCGTACTCGTTTCCAGTCAAAATTTAGAACATGTTCCAAAGCAGAGACCTGAACTTGTCTTTATTTAGAAAAAGATTCCCTGATGTCAGAGAGAGTTGTGAGTTGTAGGTCAACAACATCAGTCCTGTAGCATTTTTCAGGTGTGATGAAAAAAGGATCTGTTCTTGTCCTAACAAAATGGTGTGTGAGTTCCTGAAGCTACTTTTAATTTTTAAGAAATTTTATGTATTTTTGTGACCTTGTCATCAACTTTGTCCAAACTTAATATTTTTTCTTCCTCAGAATTTTATCAAAATACTACAGCTGATAATAAAATGGATTTCCATACTTTATTGACTTGACTCTCTATGCTCACAAAATATCTTTTGCGTTACTTTTTGAGAATGTAGGTGTTACCTGAAGTATTTTTAAAAATAATTTCTGTTCTCTACATTGATCCCAATTCCTTTCCACAGTCATTGTGGCACTGGGTAGTTTTGTTTGAATGTCTGACAAGCTTCTCTTCCCTGACTGGAAGCTTCTTTAGGGGAAGATACACAGTTTGCAAGAACTGCTCTCCTATATTTGACTGCGTCTTGATGAACGCTCCTGTTAGCAACCTGTTAGTAATCCTTTAGCCTTAGACAGCTAAAATCAATGGGTTTTTTTCCTTGCCAGTCTGTGGAGATGACCAGGTGTAAGTAGGAGTAGATATCCCACACTGTTACACAACTGTATACAATATTGGAGCATATAATATGAATTACTGAAATCTGCTAAATGTAATTAAGAAAATTTCAGATGGTTCACAGAGTTGGCATTGTACAAATTGCTAACATGTTGACACTGTTCAAGGGTTTTCTGTCGGTAATTGTTTATAAAAGTTCCATACATTGGAAATAGATTTAGTGTTTTGCTGATAGCTTTTCAGGGATTGCTTCAAAACCCTGTTAACACTCATTCCTATACTAAGACCTTCCACATACGGATCAATACAGATTAATTGCTAGCTGCCCTTTTACAAGTGACTGAAAACAAAGGCTGCAATTAAAAAAAAAAAATCTGTAATTACCATCTATTTGTTGATGCTAATGAAGAATTTAGCATGTTAACCTCTTCAGAATATAGCATGTTTACTAGCTACTTAGGGCTTTGGAAAAGAGACGGTTTTAGGGAACTGAGCCTAAATAGGCTTCAGAGTGCACGTTTGAGAACTTTTCTATTTAAGGTCAGCTTCTCATCCTCTCGCAAAATTCCCACCATAGCTGGTGGGGATTGTATTGCGGACTCTGTTCCCTTTCTGATGAAGAGTGAATAGGAACAGAAAGCGAAAGGGAAATAACACTAGATTTAAAAAGTTACCTTGTTTGCCCATGCACTGAAAAAGTTCATTGAGACTAATTGTCTACGGAAGAGGTGGCTGGATCAGGTCATGAAAAACTTGTAGTGTTTCATATTTAGAAAATACTAATGTAATGCTATTGTTGTACGTGACCTGAGGAAGGGTGTGGATTTCTCTTTCCCTGATAATTCAGATCTGCATTCTCTTTTTTTCTGGGTGTAAAATAAAGCCAATGTTGAGAACCAGTGTTCACCCAAAATGGATGTAGCTCTTATTTCCCCAGGCTGGTAGAAAATTATTTCAGCCTATAAAATCATAATTGCAAACCTTTCTAGGCTGTTTTAAGTTTAATAATTTAAGCTTATTTTAATTATTTACTCTTTCTGGCTTATGCTATGTCAGGATGTCTAACAAGGACACATCACTCCTCAAAACCAGTGAAGCTGACAATGCAACAGGAGACTTGAACAGATAAAAGCTAGTTAGTGCCTCACTGCTCAGGCCATGATTTAGTCAGGAGCGGCTGGACCTTGTTGAGCCTTCTTACTCCCCTGCTTCATTTTCTTTTAAAGGCACCGATGCAGCAGAGAGGAAAGAAATTACATGCACCATGTTGATAATACTGTCACTGCTGTAGCAATAAGAGGCAGTAACTAAGATTTACTAAACAGTAGAACTTCAGGACCTGATCAGCTAACAAAGAATAGTTATGCTCGGCAAGCACTTTCCATTTTTGCTGATGAATGAGGTACTGGATATCAGAGCTGCCTGGGGGAAAGGAATTGTTGCTGTCGCCCACGTCTCTAGGCCTGGTAGACTCAATTCCACTTAGTTAAGTCAGGCAACAGTGTAAGTTATCTGTGTTTTAGCCTCTGCACAGGGTCTCCACAGATTTAGTATTAGCTCTGTTTAGTCACTGTTGGAAAAAGGTTATTGAAATAAGACTGTTGATCTCTCTCATTATAAAACTTACATTCTTGCACCGAATAAAAAAAAAAAGTACAAAACTTTAAGTAACAGCAAAAGAAAAAACCTGTAATTTTCCAAATGGTACCTATTTCTTTTTATGTTGCTCATGGAAAAAATTATGTATGGATAGGTATATTTTGAAAGTATTTTGGTAGAGTGACATGACTTTGCAGGAGCAATTCAGTAAAATTTAAACCGCTGATGTGAGCCTTAAATTGACATGCCAAGCTGCTGTGCGCAAAGCAGGCTTGGCTTTAAGGATTATGGAATTATTTTGCAAAATGGCATCTGCTGGAGACAAAAAAGTGAATTAGATTTATAAAAAAAAAGAAGTTATTTTGACTGGTCAGTGGCAATAGCAACTGATGTATAGCAGCAAAATTTTTTCTGAAGAAATGCATGAAGACTCCATAGCAACTAGATCAAATATGTGCTATAGTCTAAATACTGTCGCTGTGTTTTCTGTGAAGAAGCCAGCCTTCACCCACTGACACTGCACCCACGCTGTCTGCGCTGCTCAGCCTGATTGCGTTTGGCAAATGGCAACTTCAGCGAATGACCACTGCATCGGGGTTATTTTTAGGACGATGAAAAATTCCCTGAGTCGTATTTTATTTCCTTTTCTTGATTATTACAAGGACAACACAAAGGCTGCAGCATTTTCTGGAAGATAGATAAACCACCCAGTCGCTTCTTTGGTAATAATTTATTTACTAACTTCTCTTTCCTCAGATACACGGACTAGCAGTATGTACTTTAATAGAGCTGTTTCCCTGAAGCAGTGCATGGTATTACACTGGTGAATGATGAGGCCTTGAAAAAGGTTTCCCAAACAAGTGAAATCAGAAATAATTAATAGCTGTGCGCAGAGCTAGCTCTGCATTGCAGCATGAGTTCTCCCAGACTTAAGGAAGCATGTGCTTGGCCGTCTTCCCCAGTATTTCTACGAAAGCTTAGCCCTTACCCTATTTGTTTTAGTATTTGGTTCTCCTCCCTGTGCCTGCAGTGTGGCATAGCTGATGAAAAAGCAGTTACGGAAGGAATGCCGATAGGATACAGTTATTTGCAGAGGTAAGGTGCCAGGACCACCGATGCAGGGCTGTAGGCTCCTGCGTAGCTTCGAGTCACACTGAGGATTTGTCCCTGCAGCATTTATTTTTAACTGTTGGTACAATGCTCTGACGTGAAGCTTAGCGCATGTTTGCTCTTAGCAGTGCTTGGTAACTTCATTAAAATGGAGGAACGAAAGGAAATTCTCTAAGGGCAGCTTAGGAGGAACCAAGGTATTGCTTCAGCTTATGAACGTGTAGGTAGTAGAAAAGGCTAATTAACACCAGTTTCATGTTTATCGCAGTTTAGCCATTTTGTAAGTCATCTGGGTGGATTTAGCAGTGCATATTCCTTTATTTTGAGCAATAAACCATCATTACTTTGTAGTCTTTATTTAGTTGTAATACCAATCATTGGTCCAGAAGCCTGAAATGCAGGAAGCGGTATTTGATCCTTTTTTAATGTAGCTGATTAACCAACTTTAATATGCAATCTTAATGTTGCAAAACCAGAACGCTTGAGAGGAACCAGCCTCCTTCTGGAAAAGGTTTTTGAGATGGACAGGGATACTTTAGAGATAGGGAACTGTAATTAAAGGTTATAAGAGAACTCTTGGTTTTATAACAATATAATCTTAACTCATTGAATTCCCTGAAAGATTTGCTAATGATTTCAAGAGATTTAGGATTTTTTTCCAGAAGATTTCAAACAGGAGATAATTCACCTCATATTACATAACCATCTTAGTGCTTTATATTTTAAAATGTAATTTGTGAACGTTTGTTCAATTTCTGTAATATCGCTTTGTGGTAGAAAGAGAGATTATTTATGGTGGAAAATAATGTTAAGCAAATATACCTTGAGGACCAAAATGTTCTTTAGAGAAGTCTTATGTTCTGTGACCTGTTCAAATTACCATATTGTTGGCACGAGGAGAGCTTTGGTGTTCTGAAACTATTTATAAATTTAGTAACGTTCTAAAGATAATGATTGAAATAATTGGAGAAGTAGAAAGAGCTCGAAAGTCACAAATGGAATTAGAGAGAAATTTGAAAAGGCAGAGGGATAAAATGAAGGCCGTTTTTCTCAACACCAGGAACTCGAGATGTTCATGTGCCATCAATGTAATGCTTTTTTGAAGAATGAGTATGCTTGCTTCAGCCTTGCAAAGTAGCTAGTGCACTTCTAACCCACTTGAACATAAATTCTGAATATTTTCCTCTGGTTTTACTTTTGAAAGTAATTTCCAGTAGTTGAGGTCCTTCCAATCAATGGTCCTTTAAGTTTGCTTAGATAACTCAATTAAGCAGTTCAGGAAGGGCTATCTGCAGTATGGTTTGCTGCCTATTTGAACTTACAGTCTCCCCTTACTTCATAATAGCATATATGCGACTAAGTGTGGTGCAGTCCCTACAATGGCAAGATGCTTCTTCCAGTTGTATATGAGCTCCTGTGATAGTCATACTTTATACAGAGAGATAAATGCGATATACGTTTTAGTTCCTTTTTGTGTGTGCTGAGGTTATTTAAACTGTATTACGGCTTCTTAAATTGTTATGTAGTCTCTTATATCTTTGAATTCTTTGAGGTTATTAATACAGACACTTGTTGGTACTTAAAGCCCTTAGGGTTTTGTGGAGGTGGAAGACCTCTATTGTCAGTGAGAAATGGGATCAGAGAATGAATAAAAATCTTCGCTTCCTAAATACCGCTTTAGGGCATCTGTGGCTTTACCTAGGATATTTGTGCAAGGCTTAAAACCAGGTACATCTTCACTGAGCAAAGATAATGCAGCATCAGGTGGTGGTCGCTGATTAAGCAGGAATAAGAATAAAAGTTTTGCTACTTGTAGATAGTTTTTGTTTGACACGCGGAATTTTTCAATAGAAACCATCCTGCAGCGGACACACAGAAGAGTTATTCTAATATATATACATATAAGATATTTTAATTAATTTTTAAATAATACTTTTAGTCCTTTTTTAATGTGGGTGAATATTCAAAGGAGCCAAGAAATTGTTGAAGCATGCAGCTGAAGGATATTGGAAAAGCATCTGAGTCATTTCAAAAAAGCAATTAAGAAATTGTGCACAAGCTTCTGTCCCAATAGCATAATGCTAAATATGTAGGACGGGGTGGTGTTTAGCCCTTACACGAACAGAATTTCTACTATGTGGAGTGAAAGCTTGACTTTGCAGAGATTTGGTAAAAGTTACTAAGTGTTCATCGTTACGAAAGGTGAAAGTTGGTCCTTGTACTCCAAAGCAATTACATAGTCCTGCAAAATTGGAGCCGCGGCCTTTTTCTGTTCAGAGTTGGAGAGAGGGAGTTTTGCTTTTCTGTTTGTAACATTTTTACTCCAAGTCTAAGAAAAAACCACCCCCCAAATACTTAAGAATTGACGATTCAGTGACAGGCTAACATACTTAGAATTTTAAATTATTTTTACACCTTTGTATTCTTGCGTTTTCTCCTATTCTTCCACATAAAATATTCTGCATTGAAGAACTGAAGGTTTTCCTCATACTGTGCTAAAACTGGCATGTTCTTCTTGTGATGAATATGTGACTTCATTTTGTACTACATAGCTTATGGAGGGAGCTTAAGTAAAAGGGGAAAAAATTCTCTGATTTAAAATGTGCTGTTAGAAATAGTACATGTAATGTAACTGGGGGGGGAGAAAAAAAGCGTGTATTGGAAACATCCAGCATAGACAGAAATGTGGATGTCCTCACTGCTTCCAGGAGGGCTGAGGTTGCCTGACCATTGATCGACAAGGCCGCAGGTTGTAGAGAAGCTGGGTGACAGAAGTGCCACGGGGTTTTCCTCCTTTGATTTTTGTCCTTGACGGTCCTTTAGTGCAAGAGGGAGTTGGAGCAATGACTGAGAGAGGACCGCCTGGCCAGGGATAAACGGATCCTGTTGCAATCCAAAGGCAAAGATCGCGTTGACTTCAGTGGGTGTCGGAGCAGGCTTATAGAGAATGGATAAGAATAGCCAAATATTCGTTTAATCAGACAGCTGCTTCCCTTGTATGTGGTGTTGATATCCTCCCATAAGTGAGTCATCTTTGCAGTAATAAAAAAAGAATTTCCTTTGTCATTTTGAATGCAGTAGGACTTTTCAGGAGTCTCATGTAGGATCTGAGGTCTTTCACTTAATATTAATTTTGACTGGGAAACATTAGCCTCTTCAAGTATTTTATTATACAAAATCAGTTTGTTTTAGAGTATTGTTGCATAATATATGTACTTTTACTTACCTGGCTTTCTTTGGCTATTGTTTAGCCTGCAATATAAAATATTTTTTTTTCCTGTTATTTTTACTTATTCTGAATGTAAAATGCAAATTCAAGTGGGGCTTGTAGTCCGTCTGATGAAGACCCGGGACTGGCGGCTTTGTCAGTGACCTCCTTCATGACCTCATAGTGAGGTCTGAACCTGGATGAAGTTTGCCTTCTGTGTATGTAAAATGAAAATAATCGTACTTACTTTGCCATACAATTAATAATATTAAGGCAAGTATTACGATAATGTTAGAATGATTATAAATACTTATTGCTTTTAACTTCTACGAGACATTTTGCTTAGAAAAAGAGCCGCTTTACCAGAAATCTGGCAGTGACTTGTCAAAATTTGTAGAAATGTTTGCATCTACTGTTTCACTTTATCAGTGTTGATATCAATTATTATACTACTGATTTACAGTCATTTATACCTCAAATATAGATCTTATTTTGCTTTTCTTCTGAAAGATTATCTGGATTAAGTTCTTGAAGGTACAAGTCAAGTCTCATAGGAAAGAAAAAGTTTACTGCAGTATTCCACAAAATAGGTTGTTGCTTCAACTGAGACGGGAATCTTGGTTTCTCCTCTTTATTTGTTTGTTTATTTTAATTTATTGTAATCTCAGGTAGCAAGGAACATTATAAAGCACAATACCAACTTATTTTTTTAGCCAGTATAGGACAGGCTAAGGACCGGTTTAGCAGTATTTTTTTCTGTTGATAAGCACTTAAATGAACAAGTCCATAGGACTTCCCTGCTCAGGCTGGTTTTATGAAGAAGTGCTGCTCTCTGAAAGGCAGGGTAACAGGAGTCAGGTCCGGGTAAATCGGAATCTATTTCTGAGCCTGCCTATTAACAACTGCACTTACCTAATTGGAAACGTATTCATTTTCTACTGCATGTAATTGAGATTTTGTGTGTGTCTCCCATTTGGTGTTAGAAAGATGCTGTCAGAGAGAAAAGCTGGAAATCCAGTGTTGAGAGAAGGCGTTAGAGAGGGGAGTGGTTTGTGGAGGCTTGTGACCTATTTTCCGTCTTGTAATTGCTTCTGGGCCAAATCTTGGTGTTCGGCCATGAAGTCCAAATAAATGAGCTGTAATAGTGACACAACAGGGCTGGAGAGAAGTAATACAGATGTGAAAAGATGCTCCAAAATGGAGGGCTGCTGGATGTCATGAGGGACGTAACTCGCTGTTGCTTGATGCGAGTTGTGCTGCCTACCCCGACTCCGTCCACTTGCACGTTGGAGTCGTGGGACTTTGTTAGAGGAGAGTGGGAGACGGGCCATTGCTAAGGGTTTCCCCGATTCTTGGGGACACTGTAGGATATATAGGATAATTCAGTAACATAATTTTTTTGGTAATGATTAAATATTAGAGTTGGAATGTAACATAGAATTTAAAATGCTACTAGCACTTTCCTTGACGTCAGAGGTTTTCATTTTGAACGAAAAAGGCAGGCTTTGTGAAAGGTCATTTTGTAAATTTTTCTGTTTCTTGCTGGCAGTAAATCTCACTGGGTTTTTTTGTACATTAGACTTTTTTTTCCTGTTCATTTTAATTGACAGTAATAGAGTTACTCGCTTCCAATTTTGGTTCTGTTGTAATTATGTTTTTCCTAAAATTGAACTATTGGGTTTTGAGAGAATCCAGATCTTGTGTGTACCCTTTCAGGAAGAAGAGGCTGCGTGTTCCCCTACATAGCTTATGGCTTTCAAGCAAGCCACATGACTGTTTGTTCATCAGGTAGTAGAATCTCTAGACAGAGAAGGGGGGTAACTCATGTTTGCAATACAACTTACAAACCTGTACATCAAAACTTACAAACCTGTACATCAAAACCTATTACTTTTTGTAGCAAGATCATCCCTAGAGAAGGAGAAGAATTTTGAAAGTACATTAAATAGGATCATCATAGAGTATTTCCTTTATATGGTGTCCTTCTATAGAGGCTGCCACCACAGTTAAACAGGGGTCTGCTTACTAAATCTTCATCATATTAAACGTAGTATTGGCATTTGCGGTTTTATTGCTCCATGAGGACGCTTTTTGCGTGAATCCCATCTACTAGATGCTGTTACTGAACTGCAGGGTACCTGTTAAGTTCTTCTTCTTTATTAGTTCAGAATTTTGTCTTGTTGGCTTTTAGCAGGGTGGGTTTTTTTTTTTTTTTTTTTTTGTGAAAGGAGTTGTCCTAAATCCATGCTTACCTGAATTTGCTAATGCCTTAACTACAAAACTAATATGTATTTGATTGTCTCTTTCTTACGTGTTTATTTCTCGTAAGAATGCAAAGTTGTTCTTAAAACCTTGGATATTTTGCCTCATGTTCGATAGTCACAACAGTATGGGCACCATTAATGTTGTGCGTGCATCGTGAATTATGAATGGGAACTGAGGAAAGTTTTACAGCATTCTGAAGACTTCTCTGGAAAGAAACTTGTCAATTTTGTCATTGTGCCTTCTTTGGCTCTCTAATTTATAGACACCACTGTTTTTAATAGTCCTGAGAGACTACAGTACACAAGAATTTGCTTTGTCTTTTGTCAGTTGTTCGTAATCAGTCTCACTCTCACAATTTTAAATTTATGCATAATTCAGAATTACCACAGAATTTCTTTGATGAAGACTTGGTTACAGATGATATGCTTTTCAGTATGTCCTTTGGTGTTTCTATTAATTGTATGGAGGTTAGTTGGTTTTTTCCCTGGGTGGCATGTGAAGATGTGTTTTCAATCGCAAGATCTCAAACTATATATTTAGAACTGTGTATATGGTTGCAATAATGAAAGTTTATTCAGTTACATGGCATACTTATTTGTTTTTCATACTATTCTGCCGCTCGTTGGGATGATTTATATAACTATGCATTATATATAACTATAATGTTTGCATACAGAAACCAAAATTCTTGATTCTACTCTGTTAAAACACTTTTGATCGTAGAGAATTGCTTTTGGAAGATTGTCATCTTTTATTTATCATCTATTACTAACTACTTCAGTGTGGAGAAAGAAAAAATGTTAGATAGGAGTGATATAAAACCAAGCTTTCAAGTAGTTTGTTGACATGCGATGAGTATAGCATATAACTTTTCATTTCATGACTCACTCTTTCTTCAAAGATTGGAAAGATAAGCCCTTTAGGGTTTGCTCCAAAGAGGATGTCTTTTGATCTGCACCAAAGCCTTATCAACTTGTTAAAGCCAGAGACCTGGAGTCAGTAATGCTGGATTCTGTTGTGTTTCTTCAAGCAGCTAGTGGTGTGGTTAGCTTACATATTTTTTATTTATATATATATAAAATTTTATATAATTATATTATTTATATTTTTTATCTATATATATATATATATATATATATTACAGAATAGAAAAATAACACCGGTTTATGGGTATAGTTCAACTTTGCACAGCCAGGTTGTTTTCAATATCGATACTGATATTTTCAATGTGCGTGTGTATGTGTATGCATATGTATATATATGAGTGTCCATTGACTCATTAGTGTGTGAATTGTGGGGATTAGGTATAGTTTTCTTTCAGTGGCACTAGATAGACTTTTTTTGAATCTAAGAGCAATTTACTAAAGCAAATAGCTTGATATTCAAGATAAAAGTATTCTCTTATGCAGATTAATAGAAACACTTGTTATACCAGATGGATTTAATGGGCCCTGAGAAAATAGACAGGCATAGGATGCAAAATAATAAAAGAAACTGAGTAAATGAACTACTGGTAGGTACTTAAGAACCTATGCAATTATGTACAGCAGCAACCATTAATTATTATGGGAGAGTAAAAGCTAGAATCAGGGGTACAATGCTAACCCAAAATGTATCATTCTTTGAGGATTCCGTAAGGATGTGCTTTTTTTTTTTTCTTTAATTGACAAATATAGAAATGGAAAAAAAAAGTTGCTTATACATTTGATGCTTTTCCTTTTTTATACTTAATCTGGTAGGTGAGACTGAAACCTGTGTTTCTGCATTCTGTTTTCTATTTGTTGGAGCATTTCTAAGGTATCAAAGGCCTCAGTCTACATCTTTCTATTACCAGAATACATGCCCAGACAGTAGCTGCCTTTGAGACAAGAGGGTGCTTCTCTACTCAGTAATTTCAAGCAGTATTTAGAAATAATAGTTTTACACAGGCACAATTTCAAAATGTATTTAATATTAAAATAAATTATGCTTTTTTTTAGCATTTAAAAAATAAAATTATTTCCCTAGTTCCACAAAAGGTCTGATAAGACCATATAACTTTCAATTACCAGCTATGACATTTTGCATATGTTATAGTAGAAGTAGGTTTCATCATCCTGCCTAGGACAGAGCTCCAGGGAAGAGAAGTTAGCTACAGACCATTTTTCTGTTTGAAGTTTCAGTGCAAAAACATTCTAAGCTTGTGATAAGGTAACTTTTTAAGGAGAAAAATTACCTATTTTAAAACAGTACTGGTTTTTTTCAGTGTAAAGCAATGTTTAATATGAGAAAATTTATCAGAACCTGCACTTCTTTGTGTTCCAGATGGAAGACTCTGCGCTCTTTAATATACATGCAGCACTTTAAGTATTTTCACTCTCTCTTCCTTGCATGTTAAATTGGTTTATTAACAAAATAGTAAATCTCAGAGCAAAGCAGTTACCCTTGTCTCTTTCTTATTGCTGTTTTGCTCTGTTTTATTATAATTGATTAACCTCTCGCTTCCCGTTACCAGCATTGCAGATATTACTGCTGCATAAAGAAAAAATAGAAGGACAATTGACATTTAGACAGGAAAACATTTGGACTTCAATAAATGCTGGGCATTGGCTTGAATAAAGTCCATTTTAGTGAATGTCACCAAATGGCAAGATCTTTTGCAAAGGAAGAATTATGTATTTAACACTGTTACCTTTCATTCCTCATTGAAGTAATTGATTCTTTTAAACACAGTAAAACAAAAGATGCATCATGTGGAAAACTCTATTATGTGTATTGTATACCTATGTATATATATGAGACATACTATCTCTTACATGTTATAGATGCAATATATATTTCCCCAACAAACTGATTTTACATGAAAAAATGGAATTTTTGTCTTTGGAAGTTGTACGAAATTTGTAAGAAATCCAACAGAAGCGAGACCTTCAGAAGCACATAGGAAAAGGCTCAGTGCAATGTTTCTCCTAATGCAATGGGAGCAACCATATGGTGAATTCAGGGGGAAGGCAACGGAGTGGTACAGCGGTCTGTGGTGGGACTGTTTCTCTTCCTTCCGTGTTTCGGGAACAAGGACTTAAGAGACTGGAACTTTCAGAGAGTCAGCAGTGAACTCCTGCTGATGTGTTCGAAAGGGAAGGTAGGATGATTATCTTTGAGAAGAGGATTGAGGCCTTACTTGATATTCCAAATTGTAAATGAGAGAGCTTCACAAAATCCTACAAGATGGCTTCAGGCAGAATTAGTATCCTGTCTGTGTTAAGGAACAAAAATTAGAGCTAATCAAGGGCCAGATGTTTGAATTAGATTTAGAGTGAACCGCCTGAGACAAATAGGTACCAATTAGAGCTTACTGCCACAGAGGGGTATAAAAACATGAAGTTCTCAAAAAAGTTTCAATCTTGTTGAGAAGAAAAAAAAAAAGCTGTTTTAGGCACAAGAAGTGATAATATACTTTATAGTTGTGTTGGCACGGGTGGCTCTGAACTGCATTCTTAATTATCCCTTTACCCTGAGATTCATGTTTTGGTGCAGCGAAAGCTTTGCTGCATCACTGTTCTTAGATCACTGCTTCTAATAAGATCCCACAGTGTTAATCAAAGTGAAGTTGGGCTCGCGCAACTAAATTGATCTAAATGCTTCTCTGTGTTGGCCAAATACTGCGAATGCGTTTGAGGCTGTGGCTTTCTGTTATTTCCTGCATATACCATGTTTACGCTGAATAGCACATGCATGCATTTTTTTAATTTAGCAAAGAGCTGTGATTTTATAACACAACTACTTTTCCATATATATCAGCAAATACAAATATTGCTATGCATTAAAAGTACTTCTGCAAAACAAGGGTGGCAAAGATACAAGTCCACAAGAACAACATGGTTCTGCATTTGAGTTGAAATCAAGCAGGTATTAATTTCATAATTAACAGTTGTGCTTAGATTCCAGCTGAAGAACTGCCCATACAGTCCTACAGGTTTTTCTGCACTTGCTTGAGAAAACTGTGGTCAGCAAATTAAATAGATGAAGACCAGCTGATAAACTTTACATTGGATACTTCTTCTTCCACTGGTTTGACCCAGACTTTTAGTCAGCCACGAATTTTGCTAGTTTTGTGATTAGTCAACAATCCTTGTAATAGTTCCTGCGTGTTATTCAGTGTTTGATGTTACCACATATGTTTCATTTCTGACGGGTATTTCTCTTTGGAAACTGGAAGATTGAAGCAGGGCTGAGAAAGAAAAGAAATACTGACTGTGATTTCTATAGATTACATATTTAAACACTATGCATACTGGAATAAGAAGGTTACCTTTTGCACTTGCTTGCACTCTAACCAGTATATGAAGAGTATATCAGGCAGTATGCTGTATGTTTGAATTTGAACTGTCCACACTTGGATTTTTCTTTTGTTTCTTAAGGGTTTTTTGTTCCCTGTATGTTTTATTTGCGGAATGTTGGAGGCTGAAGTGGCTTGTGTTTGGAGAAAGGTCCCTGTAGATTCACCAGGGAGCCATAAATATTTCAGAATAACAGAGATTGTATAGCTTTTTAAAAATTGTGTATATTATATAATTCTTTGTTTTAAACCTTTTTACCCATGAAACAATCTTTCCCGATTCTGTCACACCTGTGCCCCTTCAGTACTGCAGGATCTGTAGCTGTGGTGATTAAAAACCAGGTTATCTCTTTGCTCATTCTCATAGGAATCCAAAAAGATACATGGTACTACTTGGATTAAGAGCTCTTTGTTGCTGTCTGGAGAGGATCGTTACGCTTAATGTGTTGAATGATTCACCATCTAAAGCACACCGAAATGATTTGTCCTCTTCAAAATGGCTTAGAATAGATTTTTTGCAATTGATTGGACTCAAATTATTTAAACTGAGAAGGATTTGCTGCTAGGTCCTCTGTAGCAGACAACTGTCCTTCTATAAAGGCTGCTCGGGTTTCAGGAATTATTTGTCGTGGCCTGTGTGACTGACATATGGTAGATACGAGAAGAAAGAAAAGGCTGAATTTTTGGGAAATAATGATTGCATCCGCGTCATTATTGTAAAACATAAAGGGGGCATAAATGTTATAAAGCCATAAATTATCAGAGTTTATAATCCGCATGAGCTTAAGATCAGACCCAAAATAATTGCCAGAAACAAGTGAACCATGTTGTACTTGACCTTCCCATAGAAGAATCCCTAAGAGTGAAGACTTTGCATTTAGGAAGCACTTCAAAGTTCAGGAAATCTCCTAGAAATATATAGGTCCCAGTACAGTCTTTTCTCTCTCTCTTTTTTTTTTTTTTTTTAATTACTATGTTTAACCATAAAAATGTAGTAGGAAATAACCTCTTTGGGGAAAGATTTCAAAATAATAAATTTGGGCATTTATGTCAGTAACAGTATATAGGTTGTGTTTTGTCTCAATACTTGGAACTCTCTCCCTTTCTTCATTTTCCCCTTTTGTCTTTTATTTTGCAGCACTAAATGTTTTTACAGTACCTTCTGAATTGTTATTTTAGCTACTGTGCTACACTAGGGCATAATTGAAACCTCTGCTGACAAACTAAGCTTTAACAGTAATGGCAAACAAGGATAAAGAAGCATTCTTCGTAGCAGCAGAGCAGTTTTGCTTTTGTTGCTGCATAGCAGCAGGTCTTAGTTGAGATTTTGCAAGTAGCAACAAATCCGTGGTTTTGTATTGCACTGTTTTTCTTGATGGCCAGTAGTGGGAAAGTCCAAGTATTTAGCAATGACTCCATTTTACTACAAGAATCTTTGGAAATGTGAAAACAGAAACTGGTGACAGAAGAAATACTGTAATTAGGAGAGTAAGTTCTTGTTGGTGATGACATTACAATCACTATATACTTATTTTTATCCTTGGTGTCATTATGAAGCATAATATATGCATAAGTATGATAAAAGTGCAATGTTACACGTGCAAAACAATTTCTTTCAATATTATTTTGTCTTGTAATATTCATCTTTTGGATGGTATGACTTCTTATTTTTTCACTTAGTGTTTTGTATGGTCTCAGGCAATACTGTCTGTGTTTATTTTTGGGGTTTGTTTTCAACTTGTAATTTACAGGACTTTCCAAGTGTTTTACATCTGTATTTCATCCTTTGGCTAGGTTCAATGTTTTTAGATATGGCAAACTGGAAATAAACCAGACCATAACAAGAATCACAAGTACATGCTGGTGTTTGCTGGCCAAAGGAGGTGGTAGTTTTTTTGTCAGAAGTTGTCTCATGCTAACATTTAAACCAAGCCAGGTACATAGCTGAGAAAAATATTTATAAAATGTCCGATGCTGTTCAGAAACAGGCATTATATAACATGCTAGACCTCACTTCTGTCAAACACCACCCTCCCCCCCAAACCCCCAAAACCAAAAGTGGGGGCATTCCGGTCAAGTTTAAAAATGAGTATCTTTACCCAACTGTATTTAATTTTATCCACAGCTGTATCTCTTCTAAATGTCAAGATTAGGAAAACTGTTTAAAGAAGTATAAAATGTAACCAAATAAGACTCCTGCAAATGTACTTAATGGCTGATTGCATGAAATTTGAAGATATGTTTTGCTGTGCTTAATGGAAAAGATCTTGCGAGATACAATTCCCAGAAGTCTGCTAAGGGGCTTTCTCTGTTGTTTTGTGTACTGGCTTTTTGTTGCTGAAAAGCTGATAATCTAACTGCTGCAGGCTTAGAAAGAGTTCAGGTGATGAAGGCAGAATGTTTCCCAAAGCCTATAGCATGATTTGAAATAGAGAAGGCAGCTGATAGTAGTCTTCATACGGTTCTCTATTTTTTGCAGGGAGCCCTTTATATTAGTAATGGTCTTTACCAAGGATTTTGAGCTTGCTGGTCTGCATTTTTTTGTGAATTCTGATCACTTTGCATTATTTGGGGGGTACAAAAGTGCAAAAGTTGCAAGGAGAAATTTCTCCATAGGGATGGAATTCTCTCTCAAGCAATAGCTAATGAGAGGGTTACAATGAGCCACCACATCGCCTAAGAATGATGCCAAGAGAAAGAGGCATGTTCCAAAATTGTGGTGAAGCAGAGAGTAGTATTATGACAATTTTCAATAAATGAACTAGGGCAAGTCCCTTGGTTGCTCTAAATAGTACCACAGTTCTTTGATTTGTTCCCCATTTTCTTGATATCAGACAGAATTCAATGTGTAAAAACTCAAAAGTTTATTGGCCAGGAGCAAAGCAAGTTGGCCATGTGGTTAACTAGGATCTGACTTAGGAAAGCAAGGGAGTGGGAAGAATGGGGTTTCTGACAGAAGCACGTTACCAGAATATTTCTCTTAAAAAATGAAAAACCTGACACAGTTAACGCTGCCATTTTACAAGGCTAACTTTGGGGAAAACCTGCCAAGATGAATGAACCAGTTTGCACTTACCACAAGTACTGTGGCAAACTTAAACACTCAAAAAGCAGCACAGCGTGATTTTTTTTTTTTTTTTTCTCCACAAAAGCGTGAGGGTTCTGTACATGTTTAAACCATGAGTGCAAGGCATAGACTGGAGCGAAAAGGTGGGTTTCTGGGTTACTGAGTTCTTCTCATGTTTATTCTATAGTATCAACATTTTGGGGGACAACAGGGGTCCTGTCTCAGTCAGCTGCTTGCTGTCCTAGCATCAGTGCTTAAGTATAGTATATGAGGTACTCCGCTCTCTTTATTATTAGGCACTTGAAAGTGTTTCTCAAGGCTTTCTAGTTAAGGGAGTAATTAAGGTTTGGAGTTAGTGTTGCAAAAAGGTCTGTTGCGCTGCTGAGGAGTAAAGGGTGTATTAAAATGTGGGAAAACAAGTGGATTCAGTGAATTACTTGCAGGAGGTTCTTAAAAAACTTCTGGTCCCCTGTGAAGAGACGCGAGGCAGCGGACTTCAGAGCAGTTCTGGCAGAGTAACACAGAGCAGGCTCTGACTTTTCTGTACAGAGGGGAGGACTAAGATGCTTTGGTATGAGCTTCATCCTTGAAAACCATGCCTTTGTGTTTTGGTTTCTTCACTGCTGCCTGATGGGATAGATTTGCAGCCCAAACAACAACAGCAAAAAAGAGCATGGGAACGTACAAAGATACTGCAGCATGTTCCTCAACAAAGGCTTTGAATCCTACATCATAAAACATATACTTTGTTAGAATATGATGTCCTAACCAAGTTTGGCAAAACATGAACATGTTTGTTTTCTGAGTAATTTGCCCTAATGACTTTGAACCATTTTGACAAACAACAGTAATATTGTTAAAAGGCTCTGGCAGAAAGCTTATCCATTGCTCTCCATCAGATGTCTACACAGATTGTTGCTTTCTGCAAGCATTATTTCAAAGGAATGCATGCTACTGGGTTTTTGCCACCCTTTGCCCTTGAGCTGATGCCTTGTTTCACTCTCTTCTATGTTTTCTAGCAAGTTCATTTCACATTAAATAGATTGCTCTATCCCAGGATTTTTAGTTCCAGTTTATGTTGAAATGTGTTAGTTATATGAACTTTGGTCGAGTCAAGCATTTGGTGGGATTCCTTCTTGCATCCTTTTACTTTTATAACTACATGAAGAAGTTGTGGCAATGCTGTCATAGGGTAGTGCCTTGGAAGAATTGAAGAAAATGGGTGTCAGCTGATTACGGGAAGGCTAGCCTTGCATGAAAATTTCTGAGATGTCATTGGTGTCAATTAAAGGCAGTGGCCGCTTTCAGCATTGTGGGAACCAAATGTCAAATGCAGTTGCCGTGGTGGGGGCTATGGTCATTCTCAGTATGGTCAGCTTGTATCTGAACCTGCCCATAGCTAAGAAGTAATGTGTGTGCATGTTATATTTTATTACTATAATGTCTAATTTGAACATGAGCTGAAGCCTGCACTTGTTCATTAGTCATTTTATATTTGAAGTTCAGGCTGTCTGAATGTAAGATTAAACATTCCATCCCTCGTATTTGCTAATTTCTGGCAAAAATGTTGTTGTCGGGGTCATTTTGTAGTTCAGGTTTCATTCAGTTCGGTACAAGTATATAATCATGTAACCAAAAGCAACAATGAATTTAACTATTTCGTGCATGTGTCTATCCAGCATGTATTCATACTTGTTACACATCATAGCACCGGAGGCTTTTCAAAGGAGCTGAATGATCCTATCCTGGAGCATTCATCAGTGAAGGAAAAATTATAGAGCTATTTTAAACTTACCTCACAGTAATTAACACAGAAGAGAACCCTATACCGATCAATAATCCTTAAAAGGGCGCTGGGGAGAGCTTGCTCTCTCTGATTATAACTGGCACTGCTGTGAAGGGTAACTGGGTAGAAATCAGTAGGAATCATAGCGTTGTTTAGGTTGGAAAAGACCTTTAAGATGACATTGAGTCCAACCCCGAACCTAGCACTGCCAAGTCCACCACTAAACCATGTCCCTAAGTGCTACATCTACACATCTTTTAAATACCTCCTGGGATGGTGACTCAACCACTTCCCTGGGCAGCCTGTTCCAATGCTTGGCAACCCTTCCCATGAAGAAATATTTCCTAATATCTAATCTAAACCTCCCCTGGCGCAACTCAACGCCATTTCCTCTTGTCCTATTGCTTGGTACTTGGGAGAAGAGACCCACCCCCACCTCGCCACAACCTCCTTTCAGGCAGTTGCAGAGAACGATAAGGTCTCCCCTCAGCCTCCTTTTCTCCAGGCTAAACAACCCCAGTTTCCCTCAGCTGCTCCTCATGAGACTTGTGCTCTAGACCCTTCACCAGCTTCGATGCCCTTCTTTGGACACACGGTGGATGCTACAGACTGCTGCCTGCTGACGTGTATTGCGGTATTACCAATAGTTTGAAACCCCAAAGAGAAAAATGCTGGTTAGATGTTACCATTTGTGGAGGATCTCTCTGTTTCTGAGGAATTTGGGGCTTAATGTTTCAGATACATTCCCAGTTCCACTTACGGGTTGCGTGTGCATTGCGATATATTCTGTGGGACTCTGTTACCTACAGACAGGCAGTCTGTCTCCATTACCTCCGTTACCTGCAGCTGTTACTGAAGCATTTGAAAACTGCTAATTATTTCTCAGCTAACTTTGTGGGGTTTTTGGTTTGGGTCGGGTTTTTTAATTCTGCAGTGGGCCTCTTCTGGGATAATGGGTGGATTCCAAAATGCAATCCTCAAAATGATTTTTATCCTACTGGGCACAATCGTGATAACTAACTCAAACCTAGAGGGAATATCCTTATTCTCAATTTTGGTGGGTTTTTGTTTGTTAGTTTACTTTGATTTTGTTTTGTTTTGGTTTTTTTTAATGATTACTATTCTAGCTAAAAACCCCCTAACTATCCTAAACCAAAAAAAACCAATAAAAACCCAAAAGAAGATCAGACATGATGTAGAGAAGAGCTGAAGTGATCTAGCATCAGAGATTGTCCTTTTTAGATATATTTGAGCTCCTCTGCAATCAAACCCGGGGGATATATCAATTCAAAAGCAAGCTCATCACAGTTATCTACATGAACATGAAATACCATGTGCATCACAGGAATGAAATGGTCATGAAATCTGTACTCCTCATACGTTTTGTCTTGATTTGTAAATATCAAATAGATGCAACTTGAATTAATCATCTTTTTGAGTTAGAAACTCAGAAGGCATTAGCAACATTCTGAAATTTTGTGCTTTATGTAAACAGAGCGAGACCGAGAGCGGTAGGAAAAAAATCAAAACATTCAAAGGCATGCAACTGGGTAATTCAATAACCCTCACATGTAGAGGCATTTCACTCAGTGGGACTTTAACTTTATGTGCTAGGCAGGCTGGCTGTATGCTGGAAAGCAGTTCCCCCCCCCACCCCAACGCCATTTACATGCATAGCTGGCCTGGTAGGTGTAAAAATAGACAGGCAGCGCCTGAATTGGAAATGGTCACCGACTGCTGCCCGCAGTTGCTGGGGTTTCGGGTTCTCCGTGACACAGGACGGCTTTGGGAGAGGGAGCCTGGTACGAGTGGCTGGGGAGCAGAGCACAGGCGGGATCCTCCTCCTGGATCGTCTGCTGTCCTTCGGGAGCACTGGACACCCTCTGCGGCGCAAGGGCAATCCCACTTGCAGGAGTTAGCAGAAGAACTGATATGGGCAATGCACCAATTTGCCAGTCTTGTCATTCAGATAAGGGTTTAAGAACACAAGGGAACTTACAGGATTTGGATAAAACCCCTGACTATTATGGATGCAACAGTGAAGAAAGTAAAGATCCTGAAGCCCTGGTAAGACTTGCCTGAAGAAAACAGGAATCAAAGGGAAAAATTAAGATCGGGGTTGCGCATGTTAGATTTGAAAAGGATCTCTGCTCAGCCTGAGTTTTACTTGATAGCTTGCAATATTAAGAGATCTGCTAAATGTGTCCACGTTCAAGCTTTGCTTTTGCTATTGTGACTGACTGTAATTAAAAAGCAGCTGTCGCTAAGCTGTGCGGTCGCTTACAAGTCTTGTCAGCTACCAAAAGGTTTAGGTATAAGGAGAGAGAACACCATCAGTGAAGCAAGTCTTTCAAATGAATGGATGTAATCAATTATCCTAGTTTACACGACTACTATAAATGATCCTGCATCGATCATTCTCAAAACTTGAACTCGGTAACTTTTTTATAAGCTGTTGTCAGTCCAGTACATGATATTATTTTGTGTTTGCAGTAGAGACAGAGCCCCACAGATCTTTATGCAGATGAGGGTTACAGTGAGTGGGACCAGGCACACGCAAGGGGGTCACGCTGATGACTGCAGGACTTGAGAGTTAGGCATGCAGTAAGTGATTGTAACAGTAATGTCAGCATTTGGTCTGCAAACCAGAAGAAAATCACCGATTTGAATACTTGTATAATGTCTATGGCAAATGAAGTGCCTCTTTGGTCTTTTTTTTTTTTTCTTTTCCTTTTTTTTCTTCCTTAGTTTGGGAAATTCATAATTAAATGGTTATTTCATTCAAAATTTGCAATGAAAGGAGGTAGTGTCAAAACTTCTGCCAGAACAGGAAGATCAGAAAACCTTTAATGTCGATATATCCAAATATTATGTTCTCCCATGTTGATCTAAAATAAATTTGTTCTCAGGTCAATATTATGCCTTGCACTGGCGTGAATTACTGCAATGCATTATAGGAAATGTAGTTGAGATGAGTTACAGTGTTCGTAAGGGAAGAGGAGACAGGAGGCACTCCCAGCAGCAGCTCACAAGAAGTTCTGCTTTGTCCTAGAAAATAATTTTGATGCTGTCTTGGTTTTCTGGTAGGAAATTTTTTTGGCTGAAATTTTCTGACCAGTTTTATTGCTTATTTCACTGACAACACAGTTGGACCAGTTCTTCAGAAACAAAACTTTCTTTGAGCTAAAACATGATATTAAACTATTTCTCTGAGCTTTCAGACAATTTTTTTTCTCCCACCAAGCAGGTTTTGGTTGAATTAACAAATAAGCTCCAACATTTGTGATGGGAAACATGTAGTCAGGGGGAGGGATAATGCAAGCACAGGACTTCCCGGGACTGGGGTGGGCAGGGCACATGCCTGCTTCCATTGCTGAATATGTGCATTTCTTTTCTTGTTTCTGGCATTATCATATTTCCCTTAAGGTGAGTGGCCTGAAGCTGTTTGCGAATGTAAGGAGGTTCCCTGTGACACAAATAAGCAAACTCTGTAACAGTTCTCTCTGAATGTACAGTCTCCAAGCTGCCCTTCTGCATAAGGTCGGGTCTTTGAGGAGGCAGGAGTGAGCCAAATCGAGCAGCATGTGATCTTTGAGTGTTTTTTGGGTTTTTTTTTTGGTTTTTTTTTCCTGGATACTTAGAGCTTTTCATAGCAGGCAGAGATCAGGCACTTTGATAATGTAATTGGTACATTTAATCATAAGATCTTGGCTTTATATGGCTCTGGTAGGGACTGACAGAATTGCTTTAGAATATCTGCCTTGATTCAGATGTTACAGTGCTTGGAGGATTACAAAGGAAAATTGCTCTATTTCCCTAAGAAGGTTTACAATCTCTCATTATAATTATTTTTTTGATTCCTTACCAAAATGTAAAAAAAAAAAAAAAAAAAAAAAGAAAGAAACAAAAAAAAGATGTCTGTGAATTAGAAATGTCAGCGAAGTTTTGTCCTGAAGGGAGAAATTGTATATTGTTTTTTTTTTTTCCCCAAACAGGAATATAGTATCCAGCACAATACTTTGTTAGCTATACATTTCTTATGCTTTTATATAGCTGTAGCCACACTCGCTGTCTTGGTTTATCAAAAAGGGTGCCACATCAAGCTGAATATGATGACTCCGTGAATCTCATATCAAGCTACAAGGTTCAGAATAATTCAATTGGTGTTCAGCCAACTCAAATGGCAGAATTGCTTTGCATAATCTAATCTTTTCTAAACTAAAACCAAATAGAATCTGCTGTTTCAGGTCTGTCTTGCTGAAGAAATCGGGAATGTGTTGGTTTGACTATCCCGAATTGTCTATAGGATGCCAAATAACTTTCTCAAATGGGGAGTAAAATTTTGATACTGAGTTCATATTTGAAATAACTGCAGCATTAAAAAAAACCCCAAACCATTTCATAATCCTGTATTGTAGATTTAATTACTTTTTTTTTGATGTGCTGAAACAAAGACATCTCAGATGACAAAACACTGAGGTTTGTCGCATTCACTGTACATGAGTCTCCCTCTTTACTTGGTTATTTAATTACCTTTATATTTGCTCTTGAAAGTATATGATCTAGTCTTGCTTTGTGGTGCTGGATCATGTTGTATTTCAGACTACCTAGGACAGACTGCTCTCTGAGTTTAAGGACAGGATCATTCTAAACTCCTACTGCATCATTCAGAGGAGGAGTTTTCTCTCCCTGCTCAAGGTAGTGGATTTGGCAGTGTGGACTTTTATGTCATTGTACAAGACAGTGGGAGAGTCAATATAGGGAGCAGACTGTGAAGCAGCGATGCTGAGAAGTGATAAGCAATTTGCAAAAACTTGGGAAATATCTGTGTTTGCAGAGTGTAGGATTCATGGTCCAGCCAGTGCCTTTCACTCCCATTACTACAGCAAATGTGAGTGAGTGCCTGGGATTGAAACTAGAAAGTTTTAAATACTTAAGCAGGCCAGAGCCATGTGTTATGGTCTTCTAAAACGGGGGCTTACAGGCAGTGTGAAATGCAGCCAAAGAGCTATTAATTCTGTGTATTTTAGACATGTACCTTGAAGTGGGATAAACTGCTTTTAGGAAGTATCCCTTTTCATTATTATTAATACTCGATGCCATAGGGAGCGTCTGGGGCCTGCTTGAATTAGAGGTGTAGCTTTCATACAGGTGAAGTTAGATGAAAGTGGTTCCTCTCTGCTGTCCAGAGCTGAATTGTTTGAAATTTAGGCCCAGGATTACGGGAGTTTTGTTTTATAGGTAGTGTTCAGCTGGGAATTAAGGATAAACAACAAGTGCTTAATATTATGACCAGTATACAAATGGCAAATGTCACAGTTAATGAAGAGAAGGGTTTTGCGTGGTTTAGATGTGCTTCAGTTGTAATTCCCCAGCTGATTGGGGATAAATTAATGTGAAGAGAGAAAGGGAAATTATCTGTGCTGGGTACGATGCTATTTGTATGAATCCTAAAAAAAAAAACAACAAAACAAACAAACAAAAAAACCAAAAACCAAACAACCAAAAAAGCAACCACCTCCTAAATGAAACCTGGTTTCTTCCCACAATGGACAAAGTTCAAAATTCTTCATTTACTGCTTCAGTATCTGTTTTACCTTTCTGTACAAGTAAGGTTGTTATGATGAGTTTTGCTGGCAGAACTGGCATTGAATTAGAAACTGCTGCATGTCAGTAACACCCTTTTTGTTTGCATCTATTTTAGTCCATCTCAAAGGAACACAAAATCATTTTTTTCTGTTTGTGGTACATGTAAGTTTGAATCAATGGGCAATCGGTTTGATTTTTAGCACTGATGGTGTTAGCACATTTCTCTTATTAGAGAATGTCCCCTTGACAGTAAGACAAGGGATGGAAGGGGATGAAAAATTAACAAGAGTGATAGAATTATCTGTCAACATTCTGTTAGGAACTTCATTACAGGTTAGGTTTTTTATTAAGCTCAGTTATTATTCTGCTAGATATGCTTGGAATGGCATCCTAATTCTTTCTAGAGGTGTTCTAGCATTATTACCTCTTTATTTAGGAACATCATTAGTAATGGAAACTTGCTATGGAAACCATTTAAAAGCCTGCCAAGTTCTACAGTTGTTACTAACACCTCAGAATCTCAATATGTGGTATACAGATGATCCTAAATATTTTTCCTTCCTTTAATATTATTCAGTTCCTTTGGTGGAAATCTTGTTTTCATATCAGTATTTAAGAAACTTCAGTAAATGTGTGTGTCGCTTAGAACTAAGACGGGTCTTGTGGTTCATTTGAAGATAACCTGAATCCTTGTTGTTTCAGGAGATGACTAAATGATACTTTCACTCAAAATCCAGCACAGGAAATTTTCCCATTAAACAATAGGATTTATCCATTTCTATTTTTAGAGTAGTTTAAAAGTCTTAGTAAAAGACATGAAGATTTTTCTAGTGTTTATGATTACTCAGACTATGGTAAAAACTTACACTCTTTAAACCCATATACTTTGGGGTTTGGTTTGTTGGTTTGGGGTTTTGGTTTTTTTTTTTCCTCTTCCTTCTTTTTAAAAAAATCCAGGCCGTGTTTTCCAGGCGCTTTTGAGATTCTATTTTTTAGATTCACACTGATGACTATAATTCAGACTTGCACACATTGTTTCCAAGCTGGGACTTATACCGAAATGTTTGTTTTTGAGAACGTGAATAGCCCAGTGGGACATAAGGGTTTACACATGCCTGAAGTTCAGCTAGTACTGAAGTGCTGTTCTGGATTAGAACCTAATTACTGATGTTACTTTCTATTTTAAAATCAGTATGGATTGAAATAACTTCTATCATTTCAAATACTGTTTTTGGAAGGAACATGCAGCTGGGCAAAAAAGACTTTTATTCTATTCTTTTTCATAGAGGACTATGCCGTTTTGCCTCAGTTCTCACAAATCCTTCATTGACATAATAAAAGTCAGCTGGCAGCGAGTCCAGTATGTCAAATTAATGAACGTAGTGGGAGGACTCCTACAGATGTCTGTGACAGCTAAGTATCATAAAGGGTTTATAGAAGACATTTGCTTCTTGGCTCAAGTAAGGGTTGATTTTACATTAGTTTTCTCTTCCTCTTTTGCTGCTGCTGTATTTGCTAATATTGGCCCAAACTCAGGAACACAGTTAAGCGTGTATTTAAATCCATCCTTTAGCTAATAACTTAAATCTGTTTAATTTGAGATCAATTGGACCTAAAGATGTGGTAAGAATTTTGAAGTGTTTGAAGCCTTTTGCCAAACGTAGCCCTTTATTCTTCTCCTGGTAAAAAAGAAAGCAAAACTGATTAGGCATTTGTACATTCCAGTGGAAAGAAAAGGGTGGCTGGATGGCTGGTATCCTACAAGCTCTGGAATTTCAAGGAGGAGTTGGCAAAAGAGTCAAAGGTGTTGAAATATAACAGCCAGCATAAAATGAAAGTCATACCTTATGGATAATTGGGAATTTTCCCATCAATATCAAAAGACAGAATAGTTGAAGCCTGGCTTTTCCATTAGTAAAAATTAGAAGGGTCCGTAAGCATGTAATAACTTTCAGTTGTGTCTGTCTGGAGCGATCTTGTAGCAGGAACTGGTATTCAGATAAAGCTGTTAGCTAGGCATTGTTTTCTCCTCCTTATGTTACTCAAAAATATATGTTTGTTGGGGTAGTGCAACAGCAGTAAGAAACTTTCTAAATATCAAATGCAGCTTTCTGAGAATAGCCTTCATAGTAAGACATGAAACTGCTACAAAACTGTCATATGCAAATATTAAAATTAGTGGAAGAAGTCTTTCAATTCAACAGTTACTAAAACATGTTGGAATTATAATACATTTGTTATTTTATGATGTGCATATATCATAACGCGTTCCTCAACCTAGTTTTATTTTCTTAGCTTCTTTGCAATGGCTCTTTCCATCTCCAGTCATACCAATGAAATTAATTTCTCAAGGACACTCTAAGTCTTGAATATTGTTGCACACTGTGTCTCCTTTGGGTTGCAGCTTCTTTGTCTGACATAAGAAAGCTTTTACCAGTATGTATAATAAACACAAACAACATTAGTCTTCCCGCCTACTTTGGCACGGTATAATTTTGGCTCCTACACATTCCTTAGTAGATCTCATGAGAGAATATTAATTCAGAGGAACACAGGACATACTGAAGGGGTCACTTCTGGATCTAGTCAACTCCATCAGAGGTTTCTGTGTCAGGCAATCATTTTCTGTGTTTAAATATGAGCAAGCTAGTTTTGATTTGAAATCGCTGAATGTTTTAAGCCTGGGTCGTATGCAGTGTATATCAGAAAAGCTTTTTCTTTTCTTGTAGCTATTTCACTGTCTTGTTATTACACAATACTTTATCTGTAAATAGTAATAGTCTTTATGCCAAAGTTTGAGCCCGTGTCCATACTGTATGCAGCATTACGGTGAGGGCAACTCCAGCCACAGTTCTAGCTCCGTGCCAGTAAAAGTGGTGCCGACTTCTCTGTCTCCTTCGTGACATTCTATGATTAATTGGCCTAAATACTTAAAGTGCCTTAAATTATTCAGGTGCATAATATGTACTTAAAAGAATATTTTTATTTTTCTGATTTATAACCATCATCATCGACCTAGAGAGATAGACCCCTGAGATTAAAACAATTAATTGCTAGATGCTATTAGCTACATCTTGGTAGAGAATTTTTAACTTGCTAGGGATCTCTTGTCTCTGAAAGCTTGTCTTCCTCTTTACACTTCACAGTTCCTGTGATTCAGCTTCTCATTGCTTAAAAAAAAGGTTAATTTATTGTAAGGTCAGTTGTGTCTTTTTCCTGGATGAGAAGATGCTTTAGATTATAAGGAAGAGATGTTTACTTAAGACTGCTGTTTTAGAATTGTGGGCTTTTCAGTTCAACTGTTCATTAACAAATTTTATACAACCAAAGGTACATAGCAGAATGAATTAGATCCGAAATGCCTATACATGCTTGAATGGGAAAAGCTGTGTGATACAAATACTTTTTTGAAATAAGAAAATTGGGCACGTTGTTCATCCAGGAATTTGGATACTGAAATTTCTTTAAGGTCTGTGATTTAATCTATCTTCCTTCATGACTTCCAGTAAATTAACAGGAGGGAAACATACATTTTTATAAGCAAAGGAATTGGCTTTGAAAGTAAAGCATTGTATTTATTTTCTTTCAGAAGATGAATATTATTTCAATAAAGTCTGGGAAAATATGTTTCCATTATAGCTGTTGTCATCTCGTTTAACTCATCTACCAGTGTTAGATTACTAAGCCTGTGCCATTGCATGTCCAAGATTTAGCTCACATTTTGGCATGCATATCAGAACTTCAGGCTGAAGACTCTGCTGTGGTAGTTCAATTAAAAAAAAAAAAAAAAAACAAAACAAAAAAACAAAACCAAAAACCAAAACCTTTGCCTTCTTGCAGTCATAGCTGCATCTTAGGCTTGCAGTCCACAATATCACCATTGTTCTGTTGTGATGCCTTTTGGAGATCAGCAGCCCTTTGCCCTCAATAAAAAGAAAATTCAGGGTACAAAAGATAAAATGTGAGCTGCTGCAAAACTAGCTGGCAAGTTTTACAGAAACTGTTCTGCAATGAAAAAGCATTCCTTTTGAAGTCCCACCTTTTACATTTGAATGCTAGTATGGAAAAAACTACCATACTGGCAAAAAATACCTATGTGATAAATGAGTTGAGTAATGGTAACGCCTCATCTGTGCCACTTTTAGAGTTGCACCCAATTAAACGCTGGCTGGTTTGAAGAGATGGTTTCTGAAATCAGAGAATAACTAAGCCAATCGGGACAAAATTTAGTGCTTGTTTCAAAGGTGGGAGCATAAATCGACTCTCTAGCAAGTATGGCATAATAAAAAATTACTGGAATGTGTTTACATATCTGTCGCTCCCCCCCCCCCCCCCCCCCCCTTAAGTACTGAATAACATCAAGAAGCCATGAAAACTTGAGTTTAGATTATGCAACTTTCCTTCTGCGGTGAGCTGAATTCTCAACTCCAGGCATTACCTGAATATATTGACATGATGAGCCATCAGTCAATTAAGAGCTTTTTAATGAAGAAGAAGAGGTAACAAGCCATTGGGATTTTACTAATAATAGAAACGGCTGTTGGACAAACTCTGCCTCACAACTCTGAAGTTTGTAAATGGCATTAACACTGTCAGATAACCCTGAATACTGCCATATTGACAATTTCTGTCTTAATGCTGATTTTATGTGCAATAGTAATACAGGATTCAATTTAACATGAAGGTTTTTATAACTGCTTATGATTTGAGTTTCTTGATTTACATAAAGCATACAAGTTAATAGCAGGTTTTGCTCAGGGCCAGCCTCTTCAAAAGTTATAGCTAAATAAATTTCTTCTATAAAATCAGTGCAGTATGTCCCAGAGTCAATGCTTGAAAGGTACGTCTAAAAGGGTTATTAGTATTCAGAGACACACTTCCATACACATACAAACCAAAAATGTTAAATTAAGGTGTAAAACTACTATTTTGTTATTATACATAAGTTTTGAGTTCTGTTTTTGCTGTCATTCAATTAATAAGCTGTATTTAACAGATGAGAGTTGTTCAGTAGGCCTTGTTGCTAGAGTCCGTTCTCCCACAGAGATATTTGTGATTATGGACAGGCTGAGGTCATTCACCTTATTTGCAGGGGGAAAAAACCCAAAGCCAACCTGCAGGAATAATTTTACTATAGACTTGATTTCAAACAAGTATTTGGATGGTTTGGATAATGTTAATATGAAAGCTGTCTTTTGAAAACTGAAGCCTCCTACTCCTCCAGTCTTTCCTCCTTAAGCATGAAGCTGGTTTTCACCAGCAAATTTGAATATGTGGAGAAATTCCTATGAGTTTGGTACAGCATATGATTTCACAATTTATTTTTGCACATATATAAAATGTGGCTATAAAATGCCTTTGAGAAACAGGCGTGTGCCATGCGCACTAAGTGATGTGGTATGCTATGAGACAGGAAAGGCAACCAGAGCAAGGACAGAGGAACCAGAAGGGAAGGTTTCTGACTATTTGAATAAAACACTAATTTCCATCTATGATTTAATTACTGAAATTTCCTGAGCTATATGTTTCAAAATCAGGTAAAATTCTGGCATTGCAATTAGCAAGAGAGAGGTTGAATCCACAGCCTCTCAGTCATTTTTTAAAAAAACATATATTCACTCGATCATTTCTTCTGTTTTCTTATGCAATATCTGACAACTAGCTACTTATAAAGAACACGTGTGCATTCTGCTGTGAGTGTGCTTAAGGTTATAGTGATTTTTTTCACTTTGTAGTTTCTTTGTTTATAGTACTCTGTAAAGTCTCATTTCTGGCTGAAATTATTTATCCTCAGTCGAAAGTTAAAGAAGAAAAGTTAAGTTAAAAGATAGGAGCTTTTTATAATGTTCAGTAACACTAAATATTCCTCACAAATCTATAGCATGTATTAGAACTGCATTGCAAACAGAGTTTTTTAAAAAAGTAGGTATCAAAGGCTTGTAGTACTGTTACTGCATATGTATTGCAAGTTGTGTTGGGTTTGTGGTATTTTTTTTTTTTTTACAGTGACTGTTGTCCTTCTCTTCGGTCAATACTTGGTATCTGTAGAACTGCAAATAAATAGTCCAGATCCAATCATGATTGTAGTGAAAAGAAAAATTCTCTATGGAGCTGTCAAATGTTAACTACTCTAAGTGGTGCATTTTTCATAGAGCACTTTGGATGTCTCGTAGTAGTACATTAGAAAAAGCTTGTTAAGTCCACAGACTGTGTGTTTGTCCCATACTGAAAAAATACCATCTAAGTATTCTTCAATCCTTCATACTTTATTCTAACAGCATGTTAATAACATATTGAGTAGATTGCCCAGCCATAGTGGCCACATGTAAACAAAGTGATCCTTAATTCTGACTGCCCTGAAGCGTGGGTGGCATGTAGAGATGCCAGCTGAGACTTTGCAAATTAACATGTCAACATTGGAGTTTCCTGGATTGCGAGCCTCTCGTTCTCATGTTCACATGGTTGCTGGTAGCTACGTAGAGGCGTACTTTTCTCTTGCAAGCCTTTCTTTTCCTTACTGGTAGAGTGCTTGCTTTTGAGTATGGTCTGCATACTTGTGTAAAACTCCTAAAAAAAAAATCTCAGGGGTGTGTGCACATAGGAAGAGATGATGTGATAAGTATCATATAGTGCGAAGGACTCTGGCTCCATGTTTTTATCTTCTTTCTTGTAAAGAAAGTGTCTTCAAATGATAGTTTGTTGACACTTTGTCTTCACCAGTCAAAAAACTGGTAAAGACCAATATGCCAGCTTCTGTGCCACTGAAATTCATCATGAATTCAACTAAAAATCTACATGTGAGGAAACAAAGTATGTCATGAAATTACTGAATCAATTGGAAGAGCCCACAGGTCAAAAATCACAGTTTCCTAGCATGGTAAGACTACAGGAAACTGCTGCTGTTGACTACTGAGACAATTTTGTCAAAATGGATTTGAATTTTTAATGTGCTAAAGTGAGTAAATTGCTGAGACAGCAGTACTGACAAAAATGCTTTTTAAAGGCCTTAAAAGAATGGGGGAAAGGACAAACTACTGATGACCTACCGAAAAATTAGAGTTGACAAACCAGAAAAGAAAATACAGATCTGAGTACTCCTAACTTCAGGACTTCTAAGCTTTGAAACACAGTGCTGCATCTTTTGAGTATTTCATGGAAGTGCTCACTAGTATGTGAATTTGTATACAAAGCAGCTGAATTGCTGCGTCGTTGTCTTCAATTTGTGTGTTCAAGTTTGATATAAAAGAGAACATCATGCAAGTCTGTGAGAAACTATTCCGAAATAGGGGAGGCCAGACTGTGAAGAGATGGGTACAATCATATTCATCTAATATGAGATCAGTACATGTTACAGTGAGAAGATTCATAAAAAGACAAAGATCATGTATGCTAGGATTTTCAAAGGCACCTAAATGAAATACCAAGATCTCATTGTGTTTCATGGGGATTTTAGCAGTTTTGTCCCTCTTCTGTTCACAGTCAGGCACTGTTACTTCAGAGTGAGAACATACACAACAAGAGATGCTTCTGGAATAAAACAGGGAGTTAATCGTGAAGAGTTAATTCATAATAACTCCTCATGTAGACAAGAAGTTCATATTCCACTTTGTGATCGATATTCAGATGTATGTAATGTGTCTTGAAGTGATGTGCATTGCAGGAATTTAATTTTGAGATAACAAAAGTATGAATCAAGGAAGTGGGAATCTATTCGGAAAGCGCTGCTTGCGTCGTCTTAGCCATAAACAAATGGAATATAGTCGTATGGTCTTAGCTACAATCTGAGCTTCCAGCAATAATGGAGAGACTTTAACATTTTTAGCCTTTCATGTTACTCTGCGTGAAAGAAAAGGAAGTGATGATTGATTCATCCCTAGTAAAATAGAAGTTGTAGATGTTCGTTTCTTGCATCGTTCTCCCTTAACCTTTTAAAAGTATAAAAACAGATGATTGCTGTTTTGCCATGGTAAATTATTGTAGAAGTAGTAAACCATGAAAAAAAATGGGGAAAAAGAAGGTAAAATGTGTGTCCTATTGAGGGCAAAGATGCTTTTCCCATTAATTTCAGGACTGTCCAGATTTACCCCTTGTGTGCTCAAATATTTGTTCTTCATTGATGTTTTTACCAAGACAGTTGATTTTTCAAGGACATTTAAATATTAAAATCCAATTTTGTGTCTCCATGTGCATATGCGCATCACGGGAGATGGTGCAATGCTAATAGCTATCCTTCGATCTTAAAAGGGATCTCTTTCAAGTACCTGTCAGAACCTGCTCCTGTGTCAAGCCTCATCCAAATGCTTGCCTGACTGAAGCCTGAAGCTATAAAAGGGTTCTGTCAACGTGAATTCCTGCGCTACCTTCCCCTTCACCCTGCTGCGTGTTTAGAAAGATGGTCTGTTTTCTTAACAGTAAAAGATGTGGAAAATGTGCTGAAGTTTGCTGGAAGGAATTTAAAAGGAAATATTTTTGTCTTGGCATGTAGCGCAGTTGTAAGAAGAATCATTTTGATGACATCCATCTGTTGCAGATTAAAATAGGTTGGAATTGGGGATTGTGAAGTGAATTAGTACAGTGTGTTAAGTAGGGTGATGGAAATAAATGCATTGAAATGGATTGGGTGACTGAAATTAATTGCTTTGTTGATCAGTATTAATAAGCTGAAAGTGGGAGGCTTTTAGGATATTCTTGTGATGTGAAAGAATGGCTTTCACCTGGTGTTTCTGACAGGGAGGTGCAATTAGATGAGAAACATGCTCCATTGGAGGTGTTTCAGTGGAACGCCAAGTACTAGTCCAATAGCGTGCATGCCCTCCTGTACCTCTCTAATCACATCCCCACAAAACAGGCTTTTACAGTTATTTATCTGCTTTTTGAAACTCACTCCTACTCTATTTATTTATTTTAAGTATGAAAATTGTTACTGTCTCTGTGTGCGTTCCCAAATGCTTATTCTGTTTAATCATTACTTCTGTTGCACGACTTTGGTTTTTTCCTCTTGGTATCTGCAGTTGCATTAGTAGCCAATTTACCTGTGAGTAGGTTCACGTGTGGGTGAACATCAAAGAATGTGCTGGTTTCAAATAGCCAATGTAATTTCATGTCGTAACTGTAGATAAAGGCAAGAGGGCTGACACATTTCACGCTCCCTTGCTTAACAGTACATCCCACAATCTGGCTAAAAAATGAAAACATGATTTTATTTTTTTTTAACCTATAAATGCTAATGGGGCTTTAAATGTGAACGTATGAATGCAGGCAGTTTAGGAGTGAGCGTGTTTACAACATTATCCTGGATTTAGATACTCAGGCTTGAGTACTTCATCCGCTTTGTTCTATGGTTAGCTACACTTGCAGCGCTGCCTGGTTTTGTGTGGGTTTTTTTTGTTTTTTTTTTTTTTTTTTTTTTTTTTTTAGCATGCTCCAATTCTGTGTCACTGGTGATAAAATATATCCATTGGACTCTTTTGCTCTTGGATATTGTTTTTTTGCCAGTGTGTACCTCTGTGTTAAGCCAGTGTGTGTGCATGAATAGGCACTGTAGTCATGTAACTTTTTATGCCAAGTACAAATCCAATGCCAATGTATGTTTTCTTAAGTAGCATAGCCAATAACAGGATTGGTCAATTATTTTCCAGAGTTTTGAGCATATATATATACATATATATATATAAACCCAGAAAACTATGGCTAGTAAGTTGATGTATTAATTTTTTTGTTGTTGCTAATATCAGTTACAACGATTTCTGGTTTTTTTTCTTTGGTTCATGCTTAATTTTGAACTTCAGCAATTATTGCGCTATTTTGCTCACTCTGACAGGTCTGCAGTTCTTTTGTGCCAGTATTGCCTTCTCCAAGTATGTATATGCTAATTAATGCAGATATAATGCAAAGTCAGTTTTCTTCACAGTTTTATTCTCCTGCAGCATAAAATGTGGAAACCTTTCACTGATGCTGAAGTTGTACTCTCTTTCAAGCGGGAGCTAACTAGAGAATTTTTTTCTTTTTATCTTTTTACAGTCTGACAGCAATGCAAGCTTTCTCCGAGCTGCCAGAGCTGGCAATCTGGACAAAGTAGTGGAATACCTGAAAAGTGGAATAGACATTAACACATGTAATCAGGTAAGATATTTGAAAGACAGAAGTTTGCAAGGACGAGTTGCACAAACCCCCCCTCAAAACCTATTTTTTTCAGGCTAGGTTATTTCATGCAGATGTTTTGATTCACGGCAAGCTATGTTTTCAGTCTTGTTCTTCAGTGGTATCTTTCTACAGGAAGCTGATAATGTCTATAAAATTGAGCTGCTTTTAGTAAAGCTTTCTGTAAGCCTTTTTGGGCTCCTCTTTCTTGCCAGTGTCCTGCAGGTATGGATATATGTTAGTGAAGTACCTATGATCAAAACTTAAGGTATGCTTTGGTAGTCTAACACTAATGGACCTGCTATGGTGAAGTTCCATTCCAATGGAAACAGTGAGCTCTAAATATAGTTGCATTCTTCAAAATACTCAAGTTATGCAAAAAAAAAAAAAAAAAAGTTCTAATTCAGGAAGTTATTATGTAGTATTCTTTGGATACAGGTAAATACTATGATAAAATATGCCTGGATATCAAGTTGAAGGTTCTCAGTAATTCTAGTTGCTTTCTTTGTAGAAAGCTACAGTGTAGATGGCCTGAAGCATCTGTGTTCAGCAAAACCCACCCCACTCCCAGTCTGCTTGGTTTTGTATTGCTGTGAGAGAGTGAGATTGAACTCTCTGTCTGAACAGGAGACTTGGAAAGCTGAGGCCCACCCATTACCCAGTTTTCTTTCCCATACGGAGAGTGTCTCATTCTTTTATTTGTCTGGAGCAGTGGGACTATGCCAACACTCATATTTTTTGCTCTGTTAGTTATTGCTGTTTATATATTGTATCCATTTATTAATTGTAATGAGGCATGCCCATGTAACGGGTATTCTTAATTTTAATGAAAGATACGCCTTTCTCTAGAGAACTTGCATTGCAAATAGGAGTTGAGGAGCAATAGGTATTACAACAAATAGATGAGCAGAGGATGGCAGTGAGATGACTGTGATTAATAAATTCTACAGCATGCCAGCTGTCAGGATTTGGGATTATTTATTTATTTTTAAAGCTATTTCAAAGACCTCTTTTTTGGCATTTTCACAGGTGTAGGGGTTTAAAAGAAAGTTCCAAATTTCCTGTTGCAAATGTTTGTCCAAAGGACAGTGTGGGCTGGCATCCTTGGCAGAGCCAAGGAAGAAGTTGAAAGCTGTGTATGAAAAATGGTATCCCTAGCTTACATGTGAAGATATTGCTTGGAAGTTTTGAAGTGAGGTGTGCTTGAATGAATAAGAGAAGTGAAGCTGATGGAGACTAACCATGTTTTTCAGGCAACAGTTTGCAAAGATGAATGCAGTACTGTTTGAGTGGATTTCAAAATTGAGTTGCAAAACATTTTTCAGTCACCTGAAGAAGTTTCTTGTAAACGTCATTTTTTTCATATTCAGTGTCTTATGTTTAAGCCTTGTAGCACAGGGACATTTTTAGAGTTTTGGGCTTCTACCAAGAGCAAGTGTTCTCTTCCAGGACACGCTCTCATTCATATGATAGTAATAACAATAACTTAAAAAAAGAAATTACGGGTCTAAATTTGTAACAGACTTTTTACTATTCTTGAATAAATTATCCTGGTCCTATTTCCAATATGTTGATACATGTTTCTCCAAAATAAAGAAATATGGTCTGTGTTTTCGGTTTTATGCTTAATTTTCAGGTCCTGTTAGTGCTTGGCTTGCTCATTAAATTAATGCAAATGCTGGGGGAATGGGATAGGAATTGAATAAGTCAAACCAAACAGAGCAGATGCTAGCAAAATAAATAGGTAAATTTGCACATTATCTGTGTATTTTATTAATCCTTTTTATTCAGATCATTCAGTTAATATTTTAGCAAGCAAATTTTAGAACTAAAATATTATTTGCTTGTACACAATACTCTATTAAAATCAGGTTTTTCAATTTTTTTTCCTATTTTGTGCTGAAAAGTATCATCTAAGTATCACTAAATAACCTAAAGACAGAAAAAGGATGGAAAGTATGTGCTTTACTGAAGAGAAGAAAGATAATTCCATTGTGAATCTAATGTCCCCCCATCATTCACATTACATTTATGTTTGATTTAATAAAAAATATTCCCTTTCTGGCAGAGTACGTTTCAGGTATAAGACATTTAGACCTGCTCTGCCCTTTGGGAAGTGTGTAGGGATGGAATATACTGGTACCAGATAGTGGAAAAAATTGAAGTAACAAATATTATTTTAGGTTTTGTATAGAGAAAACATCCATGTTGTCTTATGTCTTCTGACTGCTCTTCAGATTAAGATCAGAAATAATCAAGGTTTTCATTACTGTGTCCTGAGACACAGTTGTGGCTCCTAATGTAAATTGTGTCCATAAGCTGAGCTGCTAGTTGCCGTGGACATACCTATGATAAATAAGTAAAATATTTAGGAAATAAAGCTGTATTTATCTTTGGAATTAGTAAGGAAATGATGTTGTGACTCCATTAAGCTGTGACAGCTAATAAATTGCTCTCCAGGGCAGCTAGAAGGAAAAAGGCTGTTGAAACAGCACTTCTATGTTTTTTTGAACGACTAAGGTGAAAGGTACACATTTTCCAAGTCAATCATCAGACTGAGAGCTTGAGTTGTTTTCCTGCTCTGATACGAACGTGGGCTTTAGAAGCCGTGGATTCCTTTGGTAGCAAAGAAATGCTACAAAAGCATGGGTTTGCTTTGGTGGCAAGAGTAATAATCCCCCATGATACTGTAAGCCTTCATTTTTCTGAAAGAATTTTAACAAAGTCATTGGGGAGTATGCTCTGGAATAGTACCCTGCCAGCAGTGCTGATGGCAGATTCCTCAGTGTTTGGAATTTGATTTGCAATTACTATATCTCTGAAACCTTGGTGAAGAAATGAACCTTTTGTTTTTCTTCTTTGATATCTGGAGGCCACTTGTATGAAAATTATTAGTAAGTTGCTTCAGAAACCTGTAAAGGGATTACTTTGAAGGGGCAGAAAGAGTTGTGAGTTTTTTAAAGGTAGTATTCGTACATGTCGTGGTTTAAGCCCAGCTGGTAACAAATGATCAGGAAGCCGCTCGCTCATTCCACTCCCCCCCCCCACCCCGGTCCTGGTGGGATGAGGAGAAAATACAAAGAAAAGCTCATGGGTCAAGACAAGGACCGGGAGGCATCACTCCCCACTTATGGTCATGGGCAAAAGACAGGCTCAACTTGGGGAAGAAACAAAATCAATTTAATTTACTACCAATCAAACCAAAACAAGGATGTTAGGAAGTAAAACCCAACCTTAGAACACCTTGCCCCCCACCACTCCCTCCTTCCCGCCTCAGTTCCACTCCCGGTTCTCCCCCTCCTCCCGCCGGCAGCGCAGGGGACGGGGCTGGGGTCGGTTCCTCACACGCTGTCTCTGCCGCTGCTCAGGGGGAGGAGGACTCCGCACTCGTCCCCTGCTCTGCCGTGGGGTCCCTCCCACGGGAGGCAGTTCTCCACGAACTTCTCCAGCGCGAGTCCTTTCCACGGGCTGCAGTTCCTCACAAACTTCCCTGGCGCGGGTCCTTTCCGCGGGCCGAGCTTCAGTCACACGCTGCTCCAGCGCGGGCTTCCCCAGGGAGCGGCGGCCATCTTGGGGGGCATCCATCCCCCTGCTCCGGCGTGGGCTCCTCTCTCCCCGGGCTGCAGGTGGGCATCTGCTCCCCCGCTCCCCTCCGTGGGCTGGGGGGGACAGCCTGCCGTCTCACCACAGCCTGCGGGGCACCCCCTCCTCCTCCTCCTCCACTGACCTCGGTATCCGCAGAGGGGTTCCTCTCACATTCCAATCCCACCACTCACCGCAGGTTTCCCCTCTTAAATCTGTTCTCCCAGAGGCGCTACCGCCGCCGGTGACGGGCTTGGCCTTGGCCAGTGGCGGGTCCGACTTGGAGCCAGGGAAGCTTCGAGCGGCTTCTCACAGGAGCCGGCTCTGCGGCCCCTGCCCCGCTACACAAAAACCCTACCACACAGACTCAAAACAATACATCATCTTCCCTTGGCTTACTTGTGGTATACCCTAAACCTCTTATTATAAAAGAGCTTTGTACTGTTTTAACCGTCTCTTTCACATTTCTGGTGCATCTTTGACTTCAGTGGTTCAGTTCTAATGGAGACTTTCTTGGTCTGTTGTTTGCCTAAATGCCCAAATCCTATCTTGGCCTTCATAAAAATCTTAGAATTTTTCGCAGCTGTATAGTAGTTAGTGCATGACCTCGTATGTCTTCAGTGGGTTCTAAAACACTTCTTCGTTTTGAAGTTCAAAGGAAGCGGGAGGAGGTTTAGCACTCCACAGTGCCAGTCTCCTCCCTTAGGAGCAGTTGCTGGAACTGTAGAGGTAATTGATTCACCAAGAGCAAGACTAAATCCAATTCAAAATGTACACTCACGTAGTAGAAAGAGCACTGGGCAGTGTGGGCATTATAGAAATATTATGTACTACTTTATCACCCTCAAAGCATTATGGTCAGCCAGTTGATTTTCCTTAGCCAGCCCATGTGAAGCACCTGATCCCCTGTGACCTGAGGTGCGGAAGTCTGAGGTTTCCCTTGCTATTTTTGTGAGATCTCAGCCACTAAGTAAACACTCAGTGGGTGGTTATTTTTAGCTGACTAGCTAACTTGTGTCCAAGCAGATTAAAATCTTGTACCTCACTTGCATTAGCAATGCAATTCTGGTTACCCTCAGATGGTTAGAGAGTAGCCAGATTTCTTTACCTTGTTTCAGAAAAGTGTAAGCTTAAATATGTTTTTTCATTGGTTGATCTTAACAATAACATGAATTGTTTTATGTATTTTTATAAAAGACACTTAAATTTTCTGCTTAAAATACTACCTTCCTTTTCTGAAAAGTTATTACTGCTGTAAAAATACAGTTTAAGTTTCACTATTGATATGACTGTACTGTGATAGAATGTTTTAGTTTAGCTCTTTTGTAAGTCTGTCATATAAATCCAATTACTCTTGCTTCATAGTCTAGGGACCTACATTTGCAACGCTTATTTAGGTGACTAGCACCATCAAATTTAATAGGACTGTAACTGTGACTTAAAATAAATACGCAAGTAAGTGTCTGCATCAGTCCTGAAAAAAGTCTTGACATTCTAGTGAAATCCATGGCATTTCTTTGAAGGCAGACTTGAAAGCTCAGGCTGCGTGGTGTCCAGCTTTCCCCTAACTCTTAGCCAGATTTAATCAAAATGACCACTGACTGGACAGTGGCTATGAATTCTGAAAGTAAAATCACTTAAAAGTTGTTTTTAAACAACATTAAAATCAGTAAATCATTCAATAGAAATGTCACTTTGGCTCTGTTTTGTAACTCATGCATCATGAGATGGGCTAAAATTTCAGTGCACTGTCTAAATAGAAATTTCAGAGACTGTTCACCTTCACAGCCTACAGCGTCAGGTTCAACTCATTGGCAGCACAGTTTGTTCTGTTTGACTCTAACAGTGGAAGAGGAGTTCCTGGTAAAAAGATGCGGCTATTCAGGGAAAGGTTGGGAGTAGAGGAGAAGACTGTGAACATGCTGCCCCAACATACATTGACTGTGCTATCTGTCTTGGGCAGGGGTTCTGTGAATAACAACTATTCATGAAAGGTGGTGTTGGTGTAGCATCCCTGGTTATACTCCCATATCCTTGCACAGAACAATTATAAGAAAAACTCCTGTGCTTTGGCTACATTTGGGAACATAACGAGTGTGCCTATGCTCACTCATGACCTGCCTCCCCAGTTTCACCCCTGAGTCCTGGTTCCCTAGTCATCCACGCTGTACGTGTATTAGTTGGCTCTCGGGCTCCTTCTGACATACAGCAGCTGGTTTTCTCTGAGATGAGACCTGGGAGTAGTCCAGGGACCACTCTCTTCATGCAGCAGGGAAAGCCTGCGCTGGGCGTGCTGCGGCTCCTCGTAGCGCCCCAGTATGTCTGAGCAAAGGTGGATCCTGTAAGCCTTGTCTCAGGCCGTGAGCCATATTGTGCACAACTTACTCGTGGCGTTGTGCTAAAAAAAATAATTTAAAAAAATCCCTCTTCTTTTATAGCCTGTGGTACAGAATTCACGTTATTTCAGGAACTTTCACCCAGAGAAAACAAACACGTGCACGCTGTGTCTTTGGGATATGGTGCACCACATGGGACCAGGAGAAGACTGCAGGCAGGAGGCGGTGCGTGGTGTGAGGTGCCCAAGCTGCTGCAGGGAGACCTAGCGTGGACAGCACGTAAGCTGTGCTGTGTCGCGTTGCCTGGGGGCTCGGGCACAGGTGCACAGAGAGACAGCCCTGGCATAGGAATCCAGGGTGTGAGGGATAGATTTTCAAAGTTTCTTGGTGTTCTCAAGATCTCCAAGTCCTTAATACTGTGGAAAATTAGCTACATGTTCAATTTCAAAACTGTGTTTAAGTTCTAGTTAATTTAATTTAAGTATGCAGCTAAGTGCTAGTCTGAAGAAGGCTGTTTTCCTGAACTGGAGCTTTATACTATCCAAATGTTATCTATATCACCGAGAAAGCCTCCATAAAATTCCTTGCTCCTTTTCTGATACTTATATGCTGACATTCAGGCTGGATAAATGTCAAAACTAATTATAAAACCCACAATTGTGGCCACTATTTATTTTTGGAAAAAGGGTAGATGGAAGAATAAGAAATGAAATAATCTAAAATATTTTGAGACATTACCTTCCCTGCTGAAGAAAAGCTGCAGATGATTCAAGTAGGCATGTGTCAAATGCAAGTTAGGACACAAAAGTGAGAGCAGTTCTGTTGCCTGTGCCAAGGAATTTAATGGTGAGCAGGGTAAGAACTGGGGCTTTCCATGTGCTGCTTATTGAAAACATATAGAAAGAATCTTGTTATACTCTCTAGAAGAAAGTTTCCATTGAAAGACCTACTGTCGAGGAAAACACTTGCTGAGTTACATGGGACACAACCTGGCAAACTTCAAGTTCCCCAGTTAGGTGAGAGTAAATCTAGACACAAATTCTTATATTCAAATAGATCCAGCAAATTTTATGTTTTGCTTATAAGCACCAATATTAACAAAAAGGATCACCCCCAGGACAGAGCACAGTTAATATGATGATTACTTGGAAACGTTACAAATTTTTTTCCAGTGTTCATATTCTCTTGCTTGCTCTGAGAGGAATATGACTAGGATTGTTTCAGATTGATCTTCTGTGGAAAGTGCTTCCCATTTGCAGCTGGCTGGCAGAGCTCCTTTTGTACTGTACAGGTGAAATCAGAGCCAGATGAATGCAAACTTTAGAATAGATGCTGTGTAATTTCTTAGAGGCTTGAAATGGATACAGTATTCCTGGATGATAGATGGCACGACCACCAACTTTCAGGGTCTGTGGATTTGCACTGTGGTTAAGATCAAAGCCGGACTTATACCTGCACTTATTAGGGTAGAAAAAAGTGGTTGACTAGTGTGCAGAACAGAAAAATTGCATATTAACGTGATTTAATGAAGTAATTTTACCTGACATCTGGGTTGAGTTAACTCAGGAATTTTCTAGACTGTATGAAGTGTTTTGAGCTCTTGACAAACAGTACAAAACAAAAAAATGCTAAAATAACCCCTTCAGATCTATGAATAAAATTAATCTCTATTTTGGATTGTCTCAGCCCTGGTAGCCAGGAAAAACTTCTGTCTGTGCACTGGCTAATCTGTTTCTCTGAAGACATTGATTACTCTACGTGAGTTCCCAGGTACAAAGAATGAACTGAGATGGGCATCCTACCTCATCAGGACTAGCGAGCCCAATTTCTTAGCCTTCACAATCCATTGAGCACGAACAGGCACTTCAGCTTCTTGCAAACTCTGATTCTGGTGCCCTATAAAATTGCTTACAAAGCTTGTTGATAACTAAGACACTCAGCTTCTATTGATTAAGCATCACTGGTGTATTGTAAATTTTATTAGGAGTGGGAGCAAACTCCTCTTCTAGAGGTTAGGGAATGGTGAATAAGCCATGGCAGCTGCTGCTGCAGCCTTAGAGTTATTCCTCCTTCTCCAAGGGGTTTGAATGGGGTGTCTTTGTGGTTCTGTTCCAGCTGTCTAAGGGGAAAAGCTAACACACTGTGCAAAACACTGGAGGTGTATTTTGTTTTTAAGAGTGATATATCTGAATGCTCTTTCAAAAATGAAGCCTTGTATATGCAGGATTTTTTTTTTCCTCAGTATAATGCTATTTTTAGACTAGATCCCATCTCAGAAACCAGTACATAATGTTAAGAGTAAGCTTTCCTGCACGGAGATGAGACAAGAAAATGTTTGCTTTCTTCAGTTTTAGTGTTTGTTTCTCAGATCCTAAGTTTTCATAGAGATCTGTCTTTATAGATAATCAAAGTATTTCCCCAGTTTAACTGTTTCAAAAATCTGACGGAACTTAATGTTTCTGGTTATACAGAATACAGGGATTAGTTAGTTATTAATATAGTTATGCAGTTAATAATTAGTTATTGCTTAAATATGCTTTGTTGAATGCTACCTTCATAGCAAGGTAAATTACTATGGAATTGCTCACTTTAATCTGAGTTCAATTGCCATCATCTATTCTGAAAATTATAAATCATTTCTTTATTTCTGGAGAGAGTTAGAAATGTCAGGGGACAAAATTCCTCTGTTTTAAAAACAGTCCCTTTAAAAAATCTAATGACTGGTATTTTATAGGATGAAAAACCGATAGCCATTGGAAATCTCTGATTCCTTTAAAACTTTTTTCCTTATGTTTCAAATGTAGATATTTTAGGATGTGGTTACTATTTCTCGTTCATGTAGTAAGAGAAAACAACTTGCTTCTGAATCAATACTCAAAATGTTGACAAGCAAAATGAACTTTAATTTTACAGTATGCATTTGTGCACCCCACAGTTCTAGCAGAAGTTAGACCCCAAAATCTGACAAGTCTAAGGGTTCATCAGCTGTCTGATCTGTTTTGAAACAGAACTGGTAATCCAAAAGGCAATATAAAGTAATGTTTCCCCATCTTGTCTTTGGAGGCTTGTCAGTTTTCATGGTAATAGAGTTTCTTGAAAGGAAAAAACTGATGGATTTCGGCATTTGTTTTGAAGAAGTCTTCTGTATTCACAAGGAACGTATGTGAAGTCTGACACCTTGAACAGAAAAGGATTGAAATATTAGGTAGTTTTGGGGGGGGGGCCTCCAGCTCCCAGGCTCTTTAAAACTTAGATTTGTTTGGCTTTTGCTCTTGTTTTGTTGGCTTCTTTATAATTTGATCGGTGTCTTTATTGCTTCAGTTACAGCGAGACAGAGCACCAGCTATTAATTACTTCCTCATTTAATCCAAATGGAAAGCAGCTAACACTCCCAGTAGTGCTAACTATAGACTGAAGTAGCACTGTAGTCATAATGAGGTCGACAGTATCACATGTTGATGTCACTCAGAAGGTTAATTCATTTTCATGAATCCATAGGCTATAAAGCAACATAAAGGGAGAATTTTCGTAATCTGAAATTATTTTTCTTTTTTCAACCGTCCACCATCAAACTTGAGATGGCCATGCCTAGCTCTCTAATGTGCCCTTTCCCAAATCCTTCTTGAAAAGAGGTTGACCACAGGCACTTTTTACTTCCCCGAGAGATTTATTCAGAGGAGAGTTTGCAGCAACCTTAGACTGACATCTATTAAAGAGATGGAGAAAAGTATTTGACTTCAACAAAGACTATGATATTGCTTTTTAGTTTCAGCCTCTACTGGTGAGTGCAGATGCCTTCTTAACTCTGGCAAAACATTTAAAGGAGTTAGTATGACCACGCAGAATTAGTCATAATAGCTTTTTAATTTTCATTGTGTTTGTAACTTAAGCTTTGCTGTTGGCCTGTTGGTACGTGTACAAGCCTGTGAACACAGCATCAGTGGAAGGGACTTCATATAAGTGTATTAAATTTCATGATTCAAGAGAATGTCAAAACTTTAAAAAAATAGATTTTTGTATTGTTTTATTTTTGTTGACTTTCATGGTGTTTTTTCTGTGAGTTGCTTGAATGCATTTCTAACCTTGTGTGGCAAAGGCAAGAGTAATTAGAAACTCAATTGTTGGCAAATCTTCCAGAAAAGTGTTGCATCCCAACTTTCATCAGAGTCAATGGGAGTTATAAGGAGTCAGACTCTTAGTGTGAAGGAAAAAAGAGGGTTAATTTTGTTAATATACTTTCTTGCTTCCTAATGTTATTAAAGATAGTAAGTGCTTAATGAATACCTTCAAACAAAAGTAAACTTTAGGGAAGTAAGAATCATCATAATTAACAAAGGTTGTTTTTTTTAGTGCCAAGATCATTATATACTGAAGTAACGCAAGCAAATGTTCACTGGTATAAAGAATTTTTCCCCATTTCCTTCAAGCACTTTTTTTCCCCCATCTATACATTTTTATGTTCCTTATACTTCTTACTAAGTCTCATCAGCAGAAGGTAAGTAAAACTTTCTAGGACTACCAGGTTATTTTCTATACCTGTCACAGCTGAGCTTAGAAGGGAGGGTGTAAAAGCTCGCACTGTGCCCATATTGCAGCTTAGGTAGGCAGTTTGTCAGTGAAGCTGCAGTAATGCTAGACATCTGCTGCAGCTGCATTTTGTCTTTTTAATAAGTCAATACCACTACAGAAGAAGCAATCCTGGCCTTGCCCTCCCTTGGTGGTCATGCTTCCATGCCGTGCTCTCTCCTGAGCTCTGCCAAGAAGTTGCCTTTCCGTGGGGTCAGTTTGCTTTGGCATAACAGGGTTAGGCAGGAATAGTATAAGCCATTATTGCTGTTGGATGTAGCAGCGATCAGGATGATGTCCCAGAAGGAGTAAATGGCACAGCATGATCGATGCTGAACCGGGCAGCAGCTAAAGAACTTCCATTCCGTGAGGATCGCTCCATAAGGCAACTGAATGCAAAGGCAGAAGTAGCATGGACTTCCTTGGCTGATTTTCAGACAACATCAGTGAGACTTAGTGCCTGTCTTATGAGGAAAAAAAGTGACTGACTTTTGAGTAGCTTAGAAAAGGTTGGTGATTTCTATGATGTACAAGAAATCTGTGGGCTTTTCTGGTGAGGTGACAATATGTAGGGTGACACTGTAAGTGCTGTGAGCAGTAGTGGTATGTGTGCACGTTTGTAGCACTCTACAGGATACAAAACGTTGATGCCTCTAGCTCAGTGGTAGAGGAGAGAAAGAACTGAGGGAAATCGGGCTCTCCAGTGAAACACTTGAAGAACCAAGCTTGGGAGGTTTAGTATTGTGTTCTTCTATGAGAGTTAGAATTACAAATGAGCCTCTCAAAGAAAGGTAGTTATGGTATACGTATGCTTTATGGGCAGGAGCAGTCCCTATGCTGTAGAGTTTTGCTTAGCAGACAAGTAATTTCATCTCCCCACCCCAAAGTTTTTTGGTAGGCATGGGAGAGAAAAAGGGAAGTGTCAGAAACCTTTGTTGTTCTAAAATACAAGAATCCAGTTGACAGGAACGGAGGAGTTGCATAGATTAAATCTGAGCTTCCGTCATCATAAGTAGCATGGATCAGCCATGTGGGTTGAGAAATAATTACAGCATTGGTTTTGATTATGGAGGAACAAAGCTCGCTTTAAGGCTTCAGTCGTGCTGGCCCTCAACGTTTAAAGTGCAGTGCTTGCTTCTGCTGCTGCTTGCCGCAGCTTACTTTATTTAAGGAATTAGGGAATTTGAATGTGTACAGTAGGAACTGTATTTAGGCTATAGTTTCTTTCTGTAACCTTTTTACTGGACCTCATGTATTCATTTTGCTTAAGTTTTAATGAATATGAAGAGTCACATGTTTCAAAGAAACTCATCTAATCTATGCAACTATATTAGCTTTCAGCTGCTTAATGTGGTATCATTAGATATGTGTCTTAGATGTATGAATACAGGTATTTTAAGAGAATGCTGCTGATTAAGCAGCGAGACGAGCCTTGCTTTCTCCATACCTTGGCATATGGTAAACTAAAAAAAGACGTTTGCCCTCAACTTTTTGTATTCCGAGGCATGTGTGTGCACATAATTTGTGTGGGCCATGCAATATTGCTGGTTCTCTGCTGTTTGGTGACTTCAGTCTGCTCACAGAGAGTGAAAGAGGTTAATAACATGTCACAGCAATACATCAGTTGTGTACAACTGTAAGGAGTCAAAGTTACCGTTCATACTCTCCTAGAAAGTGTTGATGACTGAGTCTGTGAGATTAGATATGAGAACAGGTCTTTGTTTTCAAACCATGAGAAGAACACTATGTGTTTCCCCACAAAATACTATTTCAAAGCTTTCAACCGCTGTAGGTAGTAATTATGGTTATTTAATACTCAGCTGAGATTAAAAACCAAGGAAGATTAGAGCTTTATGAAATGGTTTCAGCCTGCAAAAAATTCACTGGCATGTACAGCGTTCCTCATCTTGATCATTATGGTCAACCTCACCGCATAATTTTGGCTAAGAATCTATCCTTGGTCCAGGGCACGGCACTACTGCCACCCTTGGGCTCTGCGGCTCAGTAGTAAGAGTGTTCCTCTGGAATAGGGAAGATCTGGTTGCTGCTGCCTTACCCGCACAGCGGGATTTGAAACCACATTTCTCATCAACGTTTCCTAACTACTAGGCTGCGTAAGGGTATTCTTCTTCTTTTGGCAGCTTGTGAATGTAGTCTTCCTTCAGTTCCTTTGCTTTTCTGGTAGCTACGCTTCTGAATTTGACCACAAAATCTGCCTGAGCGGCTTACGTGAATGTAGAATTAAATGGAGTTACTTCAGAAATGCATTTGGATTGCTGTGTCTGCAGCCATTGGACCCATTCCCATTAAATGCCTCCAGTGAAGTGCTAAGTGCTTTAAAATCCTACTGGGAATTACAAGCTTGAACTGCCTCTGTGGATGGACAAATAAAAGACCAGAAAGCTGCTTGTTTATTTTGCAATTTAAATGAGTATGAACTGCATAGAGACAAGTAAAGTGATAAAAATTACACAGTGCTAAACTTGCTGCAAGTTACTCAAATACCTGAGTATTGCTTATGATGCTTGCAATATGGAAAACAGGAGAATGCTGGAGGGCAATGGCAGTATCTGTTGCTGTCACCTGCCTGATGTACCATGAAAATTACCATAGGATTGTGAAAAATAGGTTGGCAATTCAGCTACAATAGACTGTCATTTTATATTTTACCCTTGGGTGGAGTAGGGATGCTAGGAAGAGGGAGATATGGTTTCCATGGCTGGAATTTCTAAGAGATAGAGTATCATACTCCTACTTAATGTGAAAAGGATTTAGATGCTAACTTTCTTAGGTTGCTTTTTTTGAAAATCCTAGCTCTTATTTCATTAATTTTCTTTTCCTTTTTGAATGAGGTTACAAAACCTCAAAGTTTAGTGAAGACTTGCTCATCAAAAACCAGCAGAGGTACTAAGTCAAGGATCAATATAATTTGCAAGCCACATGTAATCGACAGCCATTTTGTCCTAGTTGTGCTTTTGGTTTTCCGTTTGATACCAGTTATCCCAGAAGAGAGGAGGTGAGTCCAGGGTTCAGGACAGCTACATCAGCCTGGAATAATCGTGACTGAATAGACACATCCTGTGTAAATTTGTCTAAGTCCTGTGTTTTCTCTGTGTTGAAAATACCTCAGTCGCGCTAGATAAGGTTACAGTAAAGAGAAGGCAGATATGCACTCAAATTTTGTAATAATGGGCTTTGTGGAGATACCCAAGGTAGTAGTCTGGGGAAATGCGGAACAGAAAGGAAGGAATCTCTTATGGATACTTGCAAAATATGATTTGTTTTGATGTCTTTGTTGCTATGAGAAAAATGTTATTGGAGAAGTTTGTCACACAGTGCCTTGGCTTAAATAGCCAAGTCCAAAGTATCTGACTTATGTAGACAGTCAGCTAAGAGATGTAATAGTATTCCAGCTACTAATCTTCTTCTTATACTAGGGTAAGGTAGGAATGTGTATCTTCAGAACTGATATTTGTAATTGATATGGCCCTTGTGCTTACAGAATGGACTCAATGCTCTGCACCTGGCGGCTAAAGAAGGCCATGTGGGACTGGTACAAGAATTATTGGAAAGAGGGTCGGCTGTGGATTCTGCCACTAAGGTAATTCAAGTGTGTCTGTAAGTTTATTCACAAAAATAAAAAGTCAATTACATGGGAGAAATTCAGGAAAAAAAAAAAGTACAAAATAAGACAATAATATAAATACCTCACTGTTATTTAAAATGTTATTTCACTTATGGCTTGTGGGTCTATGTTCATTACTGAAGCTCATCGGTAGTAAGTGAAGGTTTATCTTCTTTGTACAATCTGTTTACAGGGAAAGCATTAAAAGGTTATAGAAATGCCAGATTTTTCATTATTTCTAATGACAGGTCACCATTATACAAAGAGTGAATATAGCTCAAAATAGTAGATCTTTTTCAAATCTGTGAAAACTGGTAATTGACTGTATCACATTCAGAGCCAAGAGTACGACGGAAAACACACCTGTGTGATAAGTTGTTTTGCCTTCAGCCTTTCCACAGGCAGGTGCATGCATGTGTCCAAAACATTCAATCAGTATGGTGTTTGTCTATGGGTGCTGATTTCCTTGTGATGGGCCAGATTTGTTGGCTTGAACAATGTAATGTTTGTCTCCTAGTGTCTCGTTTGGCTGGCTGTCCTCAGCGTTTGCATTTAGTTACCACCACCGTGTCCCTGTGGCACTCTCTTATTTTTTATGATTTCTGATGCGCAGGATCTCCATCAAGGTTAACACTGGTCCTCAGCTCAGAGAGCCTCTTGCTGAAGTTGTGATTTCCATCACTGATGGATAAACAAGTTCCCTCCTTCAAAAAACATCTTTAAGTCACCTGTCAGTGAAGCTGTTGGTAGAACCCCCAGGTTCTAGATAGGACTTTGGGGTTTTGGTCTGGTGTTATGAACCTTGATTCTTTAATAAAGCCATTTAAATATTGCTCCCAGGATGAGAAATTGGCCTGGAAAAATACAAAGCTCTTATAAAAGTAGTGGTCTACTGCACTGCTGCTGTTTTGTGAGAGATTATTTTTGTTGTGCAGTGCATCCCTTTACTTAAAGTTAACGCCTTTCAAAAATACGCATTTTAATTTTATGCCAACTAGAGAAGGGAAAAAAATATTTCTCTTCTGCATTTAAAAGGCTGGTTTCTGTTACTTAACAGTCAGATCTTCCTTTTGTGTCTTCTACTGGGAAATCTCATTTTACATGTGATTCACAGCTTGAATTCTAGGACTTCTAGATTTCAGCTACCTTCTACAGGACATGATCTCTGGATCTGAAGGAAAAAACTTGTTAGCCCCTACTAAACTTTGCCTAGAAGCTTGTCCCATGCCCCAATCCCATTCCATAATTTCACTCAAAAGTTTTGTTAGGATGTTAGTGTTACACAACCACTCAAGAAATCCTCATGGCTGCAACTACCAGTTCTATCCCCTGTGATGTTTATCAAGCATCCTGGAACTGTCAGGTAGATTTGTACTCAAAAAATGAATGTTATAAATAACTGCTGGTTGAAATTATTCCTGAAGAATGGTAATGTCTTTCATTTTTTCCCTCCCTATAACAGAAAGGGAATACAGCCCTGCACATTGCATCCTTAGCAGGACAAGCTGAAGTTGTCAAAGTTCTGGTTAAGGAAGGAGCCAATATTAATGCACAATCTCAGGTATGATGTTATTTTCCCTTCTCTCTTCTAAAAGTTATTTGGTGAGATTTTATGAGATAGATTGGAGATGTTAGGCCGTGATTCCAAACATCCAGGCCTGACCAATCAATTGAGGCTTACACTGGTAAGTAGGATAAAAGTAAATAACAAATTGAAGACATTATATACTCATTGTGTGATACAGGAACTTGCACTGTTGTTGACTGAAATATTTTAGGAATTCCTAGTGTGCTTTAATAAATTGTTTCAGAAATTACTAAAAATGGAGAAGTACTACCCTATATGTTTGAGTTGAATTTGGTGAGCAGTAACAAAGAAGAAAATTTCTCAAAGACTTGATTTATACAATTGCTTTTCATGGTTATTTGTTGGCTAAAAAATTGTATATAACTTATTTCAGGCTTCTGAATTGATTCTTTATGTGGTCAGAAAGAATTTAAATCATAACTTTGGAATTGGGGAAATTCAGCTTGTCCTGGCAGGCAAACCAACTGTAAAAACAGCCCTGTTATTTCCACTGACATGAAGCTTGTGTGCTCTTCCAAAACGTACCCCAGAACGTGATGGTGTTGCAGACACGGACCGATGGGCCAGGTCTTCTCTCCCTGGTCTGGGCAAGGCTGCAGTGGCAGCTGCCTGCCCGCTGTGATTTCAGAGCTGTAAACAGCATGCGCTAGATTCGCAGTGAACAACATACTGCATGCTAGCTAGGTGATGGTTTGTTTTCAGAGCTAACTTTTCCTATCTCCTCTGCCCTATAAAGAGATGCACTGTTAGCACCATAGATTAATTGACCAGTTATCCTAACACATATTTTCGATACCTATTATTTCCTCTGTTTAGGATTAGGAACAATTTGTCAAATAAATAATTTGATTAACGTTTGTAAATGCTTCCTTAACTATGGTAACTGTGTCTGTAGCTATGAAGAACTGAACAGATGGTATAGATGAGGACTATATATGATAAAGAAACTGCATCTTTCTGAAGCATCTAGTCAGCTTGTGACATTCTCAAAGTAAATCATTGAGCTAACTAACAGTGTTCAAATTGAGTCCTAGTGCGTCATTCAATGACCACAAACACCATTTTTGCACTAATGGTGTAAGCTAAGATGATGAGAAAAACAAGTTACGCTTCAGGGGTAGATTAATTACAAATTAAATTTTCCTAGCACTTACTGTCTATAGGCAAGATAATGGCCCTTAGCTTAATCTGGCTGCGATATGTGAGCAGAACAAGAAGAGAGTGATCTGATTTAACAGTGTAGCTAGGAGCTGCTTTGGTTGAAAAGAGTTTCAGGAAGCACAGCTGGGCCCGTGTGAGATGCTTTTCTCAATCTTCTTCTGTAGCATATTCCCTGATCGTTAGGAACACAGACAAGTTTGTAAAAGGTTTTGATTTGTCAGAGTCCATCCTAAGTCTGGCTAGCTCCACATCTTGCTTGCCCAGACCTGGGAAACTGGGACCTGGAGGGTTTTCTTGCTGTTTGATGTTACAAATTTATGTTGGACAGTGTAAAGGAAGTAGAGAGCAGGAGATGAATGAATAGGTTTATAAAATGAATAGGTTTGTCTGTACCTTCGTTACTTTTGAAAACAAGAAAGAGAAATTGAAAAGATCTTTAAGCTGCCTGACTCCAAGATTTTTAAAATATTTCCTTTATTATGCTTTTTGCCCCAAAGCAACTGCTAAAGAGCTCCTGATGGTCAATTACTCCCCATGCTCTACTTCTATTAAAGATAAGGAATGTTGTAATTCCATTGCTCAAAAATTTAGCAAACTCCTTTCGTAATGACCTAATTGGATGATTTCTTCATACAATTACCAGCCTTTTCATGTGTATAAGAAGATAAAGTAATGTCTTTAATGTTAGGATTTTGAGCCTGGTAGTAGAAATAATTTTAAGAATGATACTTTCATGAACATTATCCATCAAAAAGTCTTCATAAAGGCTTTTCCTTATGCTGGAAAAATAAATGAAGTTTTCTAAATAAAAAAAAAAAAAATTCCTCCCAGACTTGGAAATTGTTTTTACAGGTATTATTTTATACAGTATTCTAGTTTTAAACATGTTTATTGTTAGCACTTGATTAATCGAATGAATCTGATGGAGGACATTTTTTTCCTGGTACTGCTCACTGGTTGCTTCCAGACAGGATGAATTCAAACTGTTGTGATATGTATGTCCTGGATTTGTGCCACGTTATCTGAATTAAAGAAGTCCTGTTGACTTGAACAGGAGGGTGAGTCCTTAATGCCGTGTGATCCAGCTGTGGGGGCCTTTGGGTTGTGTCTTTCTGGCCTGCTGTGCTTTACTGGAAGAGATGGATAGTAGCTGCTTCAGGCAGGAGGAGATGTTCAGAGGCTTTTGCTGCTGCTGCCAAGGGGGCATTTCCAGTGGAAGGTGTCCCTTTGTAGGGACCGCTCTGTCACATGTTTTCCTGGTCAAAGCACTGTCATGAGCACAACAGTGAACGATTGCACATGGAGTGAGAGGCGCATGACCTAGATCTATCTTCTTTTTGGTAAATGTTGGATGCACTTGGGTAATATTTATTGATAGTGTTCAGCACTTGGAATAGTATTTGTGTGTGAACGTTCACGCACATGTTCCCATGAACATATGAATGAACCTATGTTGCCTATATGATGGGTGGAAAGGATGTATATTTTTTTAGTCAGGGCTCTGAGCAGACTCCTAAGAATTTGGTTCTAATTCTGATTTGCCAGAGTCTTCCCTTGGAAGATTAAATAAAAAAGTAATTTCTTTATGCCTCATGAATGGAATGAGGATAATGAATGCTGCCTTTCTACTCAAGATTGCATTGACATGCTCAAGAATCACATATGTCATAGAAAATAAATAAGTTAGCAAAAAATGAGAGAAGAAAAACAAACTTCAAAATTAATAAAGAACAGACATGTGATTTATGATAAAAGATCAAGAAAGATTCAAGCATACCTAACTACAGCTGGTCAAAAGAGAAAAATATGAAGTTATATACAAAAAAGACAAGAGAATGACTGAACAGAATATGCTTGAATACTCAAATACTAAGGGTTTTTGTCAGGAAATATGTCAATGATGAAAAAGTGGAGAGAAAAAAAACACCAAGAAAGAGCTTAACTGAGAAAGTCAGAAATGAACAAAAATACAAATTTAAGGTAAGCTTGACTAAAAAGTGAGAAATTATGACTGAAATGCTCAGTTTTTCTTTCTTACGTTTTGTCTCAATTGCATTTTTAAAAATAGATGCTATATTGTCACTCTTAAATCTTTTAGGAGCAGTTGTTGGTATTGAGGGTATATTACATCCTCTCCTTGGTATCTCTGTTATTTCACACTTTATTTTTTTTAGGCCCCTGCTAAATGCCATTTGTTCGTAGTGATTTAATGCCAATGAAGTTACTCAGGTTGCTCCGTAACTTCCTCTTTAAAGAACTTGGTATCTGTCAAGGTCATTCTCATTTCCAGTGATGACAATTTGTCATAGTGACAAAATTTCTTCACTGATGATAAAGTGATAGATAAAAGAGTATTCTCAACTCCAGCTTGTTCAATTTATTGTTTTTCCTTTCCTTTTCTCCATTAAATTGCATAAAAACACTGGCCTTTATCAAAACTTACCACCAGTGACATCTGAAGCACTGCACTGATTTCCCAGTTCCTTGCAACAACGAAATAACAGAATTATCTCAGAAAATGCTATTAAAAACATTGTACCCACTGAGATTACAAACCCATCTGTGCTATCTGAGACTGTTAGGCATGCCGGGCTTTGATTTTATGGATTTTGTTTTTCTATTAGATTACTTTGCTTTGCCCTTCAGTTTCATGTTGGCTTTCAGAGCTGTTAGTTTGTTCATCTTCCTCTTTTAAAAAGTCTGTTCCTTTTGAGTTAATATGTCATCGCTGCTATTTTTAGAAAAGTAATTTCTATTTTGATATAAAGCCTAATTGCACAGTGATTACTAATTGAATGACTCTGCTTTCACCTGCATGCACATCATTTGAGAGCTGACATCTTCCTTGAGTATGTGTCAGGCAAACGGTGAAATGAGGGCACACCTAGAAATGGCCAGAGATCTAGAAGTTGCTGGTTCTTTTTTGGCATACCTCCACCTAGAATTTGACAAGCGTGCAATCGTTTGGCTCAATTAGAATTGCCTTTTGCTACAAGTATTGCTGGAGAAAATGTATTTATATAATGAGTATCTACCTGTAAAACCTTCACTTGGTTGAGTCTGCTCATAGTTCTGTGAGCAGGTCTAGATACACATCATCAAATAAAAAATCAATTTCTGCAATTTCTCTTCTTGATTTGACCATGACTTTTGGTCACGTATAGATCTGACCAGACTGCACTCATTGAAAATACAAAATCTTGTCTGGGGACTGGATGGTACCAACTATAATGTAAAGTGGGTAACAGATCTACTGGGCTTGGTCCAGGCTATTCCTTTGAGCTTTGATTACGTTTCCTTGCAGAGCAGAAGAAGGTCATCCCTCGGAATGCTGTAATCTTTTGCAATACATATTCACTTGTGTGGGTGATCCTCTAGGTACTTCTGAGTTTCAGTAGGGAATTCAGAAAAAGTCCTCAGGGAGCGTTGAAATGTTTTGTTATGCAGAACCATGGAAGTGGCGTTGGCCACTTACCCCTTTCCCCTCCCCGTCACGCACTTTCACTGAGCCCAGTGGTATCCTCCTTTCACAACTGGATCACTTCTTTACCCCAAACCTATTCTTAGTTGTTGCTTGTGTGTTAGAGCAGTAATTCTTTTTTGTAATCTGCCTCCCAACGAGTGTCTACTTTTTTGACGTAGTAGGAATTCTTATGCCAATTCTTGATCTTTTTTTCCCAGGTGGAAGAAACATCACCAGATGTAGTCAGTCCAACCCTTCCCTTTGCTAAATTACCATTTGTGTCTATTGCTTTCTCTTGAAGTCAGATTGTATCATCTGACTCACGTATAGGCATCAGAGATGTCTGATAACTGGAATATTAGCCTGCCAAATGTGATGATACCCTGACTGCAATAATCTTAATAGCTGAATCTATCTGTAGACTGTCCCCTGCGGCAATGATGCTGAGCTGTTCTGACCACGCATACCTTACGGAACGGATCTGGCCTTCCTCCATTCCAAACAAGGTCAAAAAAAGTTAGCCTCATGCAAAGAGTTGCATCTCCTAGGATGAGGTGATTTGACAAATGCCAAGTGACTGAGGTACAAAGAGCTCAAAAGTAAAAGACAAAATGAGGAAATAAAATTCACTCCCGTTCAGTAAATGTAAGGGAACTATCGTATCCTGGAGTCACCTAAAGAAAGAAATTATTCCCTTCAATTTTAAAATTTCTGCAACTGAGTTTAGAACAGAATGTGTTCCCCGTTAGCTGCTAAGGTTGTGCTTTGGCCACTGCTTCATGTAGGGGCACTCACAAAAGGAGGAGCTACCTTTTAATCATCAGATTATTTAAAGTGACCCAGATACAGAAAGCAAGGATTAGATAAATCAGTCCTCCCCCAAGCTGATCTTGTTATTTAAAAGCCCGCTTGTTTCCTTTCCTCGATATCCTGCTCTAAGCTCATTGCAAACACATTAGCCAAAAAATATTTTTGCTTAAATTTCCCCCTATTATGGTTACCACTTCCTATTTCAGCCCATAGGAGATGCTATCATGACTGCTAGACTATTGTTATCTGGACTATTCATCAGATTGGAGCAATCCTTAGAGCTGCACAAAATTACCAGCCTGAATATGCTTTCCCAAAAAGGAGTGATAAGAGAGCTCGTTGAATGTCTATATTCAGTATTACCACAGAAGCAAAGGGTGGATTTAGATGATTCTCAGAGAAGTGATCAGCTTGTGTCTCTCAGGATGCCCTGTGATTTGCCTTACCAGAGATTGCTCTCTCCATGGTTTGTGAAGATAATCTTACCTTCAGAATGGAGCATATTTTGCAGAGTATTTGCTACTCCATTATGTCAAAAGGTTTTAATTCCACCAACTGGGCTTTCCGCTTTTATATTAGTATATTTAGACAGCCAGATTTTTAGCTGCTGTATATCAAGCGGTATCATTTAGCTGCAGTTCATCATTGCTAATGTAATAAAGGATCAGGCCCATTATCCCTTCACTGGAGGGGAAAAAAAAAGGAAGAAATGCCTTCTGGAGGATTATATGGATTTTGAGAGATGTAAACAACAGTAATACATTAAAACCAATGAAAGAACAGATATATTTCTTCATTGTGCCTTAAACTAGTCTGAGTTTCAGCTGTCTCTTACAGTGATTATCAGTTAATGATAAACAACCTTTGTTCCTGATCTTCAAGTATGATCTCAGGCATCTGTGGAAGTGGAGTTGAGCGGGACGCCTCTGCATGCAAGGCTGAAGCGGTGCTTACAGGTTGACACAGAATTACAGGATAAGAGTGTGAACATAAGATAATGATTGTTAATGTCAGCGCATTCATGTGGGACTTCCCCATTTCCCCAAATAATTCATACAGTTAAAGGAAAAATAACCCTATGAGGATGGCCAGTCTATGGTGTCACCTGCAGAAGAAGCAGCGTGGTGATCTGGAGATACGGGACTGGTTGGCTTTCTCTCAAAATCTGCTCCGAGGATCAGGAGCTCTTAAAAAAACAAAGGAGGGTACTGAGCCAGTTTGATGTCTGTCTCTGGGATCCCAGCTCCAGCCATAAAATAACTGAATGTGTCAGGATGTCAACCCACAAAGACTGAAAGCCAACTGAAAATATTTACAACATATGTCTTAGTCTATTTTGTTAACTTACAGTCTCTGTTGAAGTGCTATAAAGGGACGAATGGTCCAGGTTGGAAGATTTTAATTTAAACAAATAGTGATTTTTTTCAGCCAATAATGTGATACATGGCCTCTAATATTTAATCTTAAAATGCATGAACTTTAGGAGTCTGCAGTAAACCAACATCCCAGCTGGAAGAGTAAGGGCTCAGCAGACCAACATGCCACATTTCATTGCTACTGTAATGACACAGTCTGTGACGATAAGAGCCAGCCAGTGGAAATGTCATCTGCATATATTTATGAAAGTGTAGGTATAACTGAGTCACAACCAAGTAAATACAAGCATTTTATTTATAATTTTAGTGCAATATTGTCTTCCTTCCAGCCATCAACCATACAGGTAAAATAAATCGTTGGTTTCAGTACTGCTTTTCCTTTACCATGTTTGGAAGGCAAACCCCTAATGCTGTTTTGGATGACTGCCCAGAATTCCAACGTGAGACTCTGCCCTGGCTAAGCTTTTGGGCCCCAACCCATGCCCAGTATCAAGGTTATGTTTTCTTGTGCATGACTAATCTGTTCTCTTCCCATTATTTTCTATCAGCTGAGTTTCTATTACAGGTTCCCTCTTTGTAAAAAAGACATTTCCAAGACACAGAACGTCTTGATTTCTGCCTGGCTGCATTTCAGGCTCTGTTGTTGCTTTGCTGTTCTCATGGAGAAAATCGTGATATTTGAAGCTGCTAAAATAGAATGTTTGTGCTCTTTAAATTTGGCATTTGAGCTAGGAAGTGACTTACAGCAAAATACACTTCCCAAGAGAGGGGTTCTTGTAACGGTGAGGCAACAGGTGTCATAGTGCTACAGCTGGAGTTCTGTGTGATCTCTTGTGAATGAACTTACCAAGCTCATCACAAACCTGGACAACATCATTTATCCATAGGCTTTATAATTATTGCAGTGGTGTAAGTACAGAGTGGAAAACACTATTTATATTACTAGGGAATTAGTGAGACAGCTGAAGGGGTGGTACTATTTTCAGTGTAGGCTTCTGTGTCACTACATTTTTAAAATTTATTTATTACAAATTAGTTTTACGATCTATCATCTCAAATCCACAGTATTTAATTTAGCTGGGTGTTGATGTATCCAAAAGATGTTTTTACTGAATCTCCCTTTCTCATAATGTGGACATAGGACAAAACAAAAATTCCCTCCATGAAGGTGCTGTCGGCGTCACAAGAGTGCAGTCAGAGGGGCAGGGGGACAAGAGCGGAACACAGTGCACTTTCTTCCTCTGTCTCTCAAGGTTGAGCCAGATGTGAAGCTGGAGCAAATCACTTTTCTCAGAAAAAGGAAAGAACCTTGAATTGAACTGTTTTCCGCACTGGTGTTGGTTCAGCGCTTCTCCTTATGGTTGAAGTAGAATCAAACTCCTTGCTAGGCTCCCAAGGAGAACATAGAGATGAATATCAGACTGTCAGCTGAGTGTTGCAATGGTACATTTTACACAAATAGATCTTCTGATAAAGCATTTAAAAGTAAAATCGAGCAGTATGCAGGTAGTACATGTCGTACCTTAGCAGTGTTGATCTGAATGCTTGGTGGGCACTACACGCTCACTGGAGAAAAAAGTGGAGTAGTTTCCCAGGAGTTTTAGTTGTTTTCAACTTGTGAAAGCCTGCTAAAAAACAGGCTAAAAAAAGCCTGTTTAAATACAGTTGTTTTTAAAAAAAAAAAAAAAAAAATGGAATTTCTAAAAAAGTATATCTTATTACAGAGTTAATCAATATTTAGAGTTCCGGTTCTGATAGTAAGCATTTTATTTCTAAGCCTTTTCAGTCATAGCTGTAATAAAGGGTAGTTTCCTTCTATCCACCTTTGCATTCTCAATTTCGTGCTGCTTAAGCTGTCAGTTGGACAAGATGGTCTCTTCATTCAAATAGTCTCAATCTTTCTTTGGAGTAGCCCGCTTTTCCCTTGGCTGTATGGCAAAATGAGACTCCTTAGGCACCTTAAATTTGGCAACTTAAAATTACATACAGTGAATTTCCCTTCAGCGTATCTTTACAATTTTACAATCGTATATTTGCTTGAATATAAATATAGATGTAGTAGTCCAAATATTTCTGAGATTTTTTTTCTTGAAAAAGAATGTGGATTATATGTTTGTTTTATGGAAAATGTATTTTAATGGTAAAGAAAGAGTAATGTGAATAATTGGTAAAGTTACCAGTATATAAAACTTACGGATTTTGATGTAAGCTAACAAAAAAAAAGAGGCTTTTAAAAGTTAGAAGTACCTATCTTGATTTATCCTTAATTCACCCTTTTAGGCAGAGAATCTCTCCTGCTAAGATACAATCCTCTTACAAAGAGTTTATTTTTAGACTGGCTGAAAATAATGCTCTGAGCGTAACGCACAACAAAGTTCCCAGAATTGTGATATTGTTGATTCTATCAAGATGTGTGTTCTTAATTTAGCTTGCACTGTTGCACTTATTTGTAATTCTCATATTGTGTTGATTAAAATTAATTACTTGCTTGGATTGCTAGAGGTTTTCTCCCAGAATTCTAGAATGGCTGAGGTTGGAAGGTACCTCTCGAGGTCATCTTGTCCAACCCCCCTGCTCAAGCAGGGTGTCCTAGAGCAGGCTGCCCAGGACCACGTCTTAGACGGCTTTTGAACATCTCTAAGGATGGGGACTCCACCACCTCCCTGGCCAACCTGTGCCAGTGCTCGGTCACCCTCACAGTAAAAAAGTGTTTCCTGATGTTCAGAGGGAACCTCCTGTGTTTCAGCTTGTGCCCGTTGCCTCTGGTCCTTTTCCTTCCCTGCATAATGTTCTCTTGTTTGAGAGAGAATAACCTTTGCTGGAGTGGTTATTTCCTCTCCTGTGGAGATTACTGGAGACTGAGATTAAGAGGAACAGCGAGTGAAAGTAGAGTTACCTTCTTAGATGTCACTAGTTTAGGCTAACATCTGTGGGAAAATGGGGAAAACAGGGTGATGAATTGTATCTTGCTGAATAAAGGTTTAAATCAGGAACTTACTATTCTTGTTGAAGTTGAGTGATACTCTGAAGAGTAGAAAGAAATCCTGAAACAGTTATTGAACTTAAAGGCCCCAGGAATGATCATGATCTTACTGTCTAAAATGATATATTAACACATGACCATAAATCAGAAGATTTTATAATCTGTGTGAGCTGTTTCATGAGTAATCTAAGTTTGTCTTACCCTTGTCTCTTTCTTGTCTCTTCCTTTGTGCCAATATCTGTTCCTTTTGGGGACTTAAGTTCTAACAAGAGCAGAAAGAGAAGGAGGTACAGGGTGGAAGGCAGAGCAATTTCACAAAGGCTTCTCTTAGGTTACTTTAAGAGCCGGGTCCTATGAAGGAAACTCTGGAGTGACCCAAAGGAAAGCGAGCTTTTATAGGGGTAGTATTTTGTGCACAGAATGTTCTCTGAATGTTGCTTGAGAAGTGCAGTTGCAGAATTGTAGTAAAGGTTGCAGAAAAAGCCTAACTGATTTGGTTTTCATTTGTGACCCTGAGAAAATAACTTTTTCATTTCCTTGATATGAAGCAAAATTGGGGGGGGGGGGGGGGGGGAGGCTACCAAAGCACCAAACCAAAACCCCATGCAGTAAGATGGAGAGACAGAGGCAGCAACTGGTCTGGGTCAGGCAATCTGCTGATTGTGTTGACCTTCTGACTGGTAATTACATCTTAAAGAGTAAGTAGGAATGAGCATTTGCTGTATGTAAACTAATGCATTAGATGCCAGTTTTCTTGTCTTCCCTGGTAATCTCAGTGATCTTCTAATACAGTCTTAAACAGTTCCTCGAGGCCCTTAAAATAAAATAGATGTGTTCATCTGCGTTTACATTAGCTATTTAATCACAGGATATGTTGCTAACTCTCATGGGTCGTCGTAAAAGAGGCAAACTGAGGGCAGAGATAATAGATCTTTATTTTGTCTCTTTTCCTTATCAGTATGAATATAGATATATATGTATGGATATATGGTATATAGATACTATAGCTATGTAGATACTAAGGGCCGCATCTTTGTGGACAAGCATAGGTAGGCTAGTCATTCGAGCGCACTGGCTACTAATCAGAGTTTGGAAGATGTGTGCTTCTGAATCATTTGGTACTGCATGCAAAGAGTATGGTTCCTTGAAAGTCTGCCATAAAATAAAGCTTAACCAAGCTATATAACTGTTTGTATGATTTTCTAAATGCTCTAATAATCCCTCTGCTTCTTCAAACTGTGTTCTTCATTAGGGCTTGGGCAAAATTTAATGATACAAATTCTGAGTCATATATAGGCTTGCCAATTTGCATTAATAGCTTGAAGAATCATTGAGAGCTACTCATTTTCTCAAATTAGCAAGTAAATCAGTGAATGTAGTAGAAAGAATGGAGTATGAAATATACTCTATTTGTTTAGTGTTAATTTCTCATTATAACTTTACATTATAGCAGTAAACATCTTGCAGTATACATTTGTAAGGATAATGAAATCTGAGTACTCTGTCCTCGCTGCAAATACTCTGATGAAATCATTGTTTGAAAACGAATGTTGTATATCATTACAAAATTAATTTCTATTTTTTGGATGATGCACAAAATCTAAACATACAGACGTAATGTAATTACGCAGCCGGGCTTTCAGAAAAAGCAAAATAAAGTGCATTTCTCCTTTTCCAGGTCACACGTTTATATGCTACAGTCAGTATTTTTACTTTAATTCTGGACTGTGTTTATACAGTATGGGATCATAAGCTGAAGAAAAATTTATTGAAATAAAGATTCCCCATCCTGGCCCAATAAACTCTCTGTATCCCATTCCACGTGCTAGAACAAGGAAGGGAGAGGTCAGTCTCCTTTGCAATACGTCCACGGAGAATTGTTAACCAGAATGTTAAGGATTTAGTAGAAGACACTTTGGGGCAGTGAAACAAAAGTCTAGGGAAAACATTTTTTCTTCAATTGGCAGAGATTTGGGATCTTGAGCTTTGAAATACCTCTAGAAGCAGACCAGAGAAACCAAGTATTGGCATATAGCTCCTTGAAACTAAAAGATGAGAAACTGAGAAGGGGATTTTAGATTAACAAAGTAAAGGAAACGAAGGGAAGGATATGCTTTTGTTGTGGGCATTTCCATTTAACTGCAGGGCTGGCTGAGAGAGACAGAAACTTGCTGTATAGGATAGAGACAGACGGACACATCATAGAAACTATGCAGGACGGGAGGAGGCATGGAAGTCCTGGGGTCCAGGGGACAAATGAGAAGGAAGAGCTCCTGCAGGGCTAACACGTAATCCCACTGGGCAGAGCTCTGCCAGGGAGAGCGGTAGTATTGGGAACCCTAAAATAGGAGTTCTCTGGCCCAGAGCCAGAAGTGTTGAGGTCAGGAACACTGCAGTTGGAAGCTCTGAAACCAGTTCTTCACTGAGAAAGCAGACTTCACCCTGCTGCTGGAAAAAATCGGGCTTGACCTTGCCAGGGGGAGAAATTCAGGGGGAGCTTTTTCAGCGTGTCTGGTATAGGCAGTTTTGCAGATAGACCTTGGCATGCTGTTGCAATTTCCAAAATGAGCCAGATTTTAAGAAAATATATACAGTAGTTTTAAACTATAAATAAAGCTTGAAGAAAAAAAAAAAAAAAGGCAATGGTTTTATGCGCAAGAATTTCCTAACCCCCGATTGCTGTAGTTTCAGGTATGATTATAGCGCATGAGGAGGATATCCTTGATATAACGGGCACTCTTGGGGATCTCTGTGTGGAAAAGCATTTAGTATGTCTTGGTACTAAATGGTTATGAAGTCATATATGTATTGTTTATGGTCTCCTAATCCAGGATTTATTGTCCTGATCCTGTTCCAGAACTAGGGACTTGAGTTGATTAAAAAAATAAGATTCTTCAAAGCTTTTAAGCAAATTGATTTACTCTGGCTTGAAAATTCTCATATTCTCCAAATTTATATTAGTCCATGTGATCCTTGTATTCATCCATGTAATATTCAGTGCTGGAAGGATTTTATAAATGGTACTTATTACCTTTTAAAAAACTGCTACACTAGACTGTAATATTAAATACTGATGAGGCAGGTGGAAAATTACTATTAGTTATACCTAATACATTGCCATTTTGTTTCTTTCCGGAGTGGGAAGGAAAACCAAGACAGTGAGCCAACTCGGTTACCTGCAGTTTTCTCTGTGCTATTCTGTACAAGTGCAATCGAAAAGAAACCAATCTGTTGATAATTCGCACTGCCAGCTCAGTCCCTATGCCTGGCAATCCCCTGCCCTTCTGCACCTTTCTAATTACACGCTGAACAGCGTTCCTTCATTTTACGCTGTGATGAGATCTCTTATCTCCACCCTTGTAAAAGAGTTGTCTGAGGAGCAGCCAGGAGACCAGCACATGTCCCTGACTCGCCGGTCTCCCAGCCCCAGGGTGGACGTGGAAGGGGCTGGCTCGTTTGCCTTGTTTGTGCTTCCAGTTTGCTGCCTGGCTTTAGCAGTGATTTGGGAGGAGGGAAGCTGCCCATCAAAATGCAGTGCAGACTGACCTTATCGTTAAGAGGCTTTTCTTGATGTCTAACCCGAATTTTCTCCCCAGCAACCTTAGTAAACTATGCGCTTTTCTATTTGTTTTAGTCTCTGTGAGTGTGCAGAACAGACCTTTACCCTCCTCTTTAAAGTCTGTTATCTTGTTTTCCTTCAGTTTTCCCTTTGCAGGCAGAACACCACCAATTACTAGTCTTTTCTCAAAGAAAAATAGCTTCCCCAGGGAGATATATTTTTACGCCAGTGCAATGATTGTCTTTATTACAGCAGAATGAGCTCATTGACCAGTGGCCCTCTGGTAGACCACTGTGACCTCCAGATCCTTTTCTGCAGAATTCTTCTCTAACTCATCATTCCCTGTTTGCGTAGTTTGTTTTTCCTGCAATAGTGGAGAAACTTGTATTTGTCCTTACTAAATTATATTTCCAGTCTTTTCTCCAGGGTAACAGGAACCTTTCAAATTATGATCCTGTTGTGTGGTGTACTAGCAGACCATCTTGTTTTATGCTGTCTATAACTGTAATAAAAGCACTCTGTTCCAACCTTTACGTCATTACGAAGGATATTGGATAATACCTGCCAAAGACAGACCCCTGTGCAAAGCCACTCAAAATACATGCCACAGTTTTGGCATTGAACTGCTGTTAACTGTTCTCTGGGTGCCATTTTTTAATTATACGTCCTAAGATTGTTGATGGAAGTGCCAGAATATTCTGCAAAGCAGTATTAAAAGACTTGCTACAACATGTATGACATATATCATATGACATACACAACATAAATGACATTTATTGCCTGAGCAATCTTCTGCATTTGTAAATGCAGAAGGGTTTGTAAAGACATCATTTCTACAATCGACTGTTTTATCTAGTGACTGAAAAATGAGATTTCAGTTCATTAGGAAGTTACTGGAACGTTTCCACAGCAAGTTTGCTAGAAAGAATAATATTGGCTTCTCTGAAACAAGGTTCTTGGTTATCACAGTATTTGCATTAATTCTGACCACTTGTGTACATGCACAAGCTTATCATGCATTGCGACAGCACGCAAGGTTAAAAAAAAAAAAAATTGCATGTTTGAACTCTGTTTTATGGTTTATGTTCTAGCTGAAAGTGCCATTCCAAGACAGAAGAATGTTTTCAGAAGCATAGGTGATTATGTCCTCTTACGTTACATGGTAGTCTACAGAATATTAAAGAATTTTCTAAGGCCTTTTAAACAATCTTAAAAACTTTTAGAAGAAAGTTATTAATCAGGCAGACAGCTCACTTCCATGGCTGCCTTTTATAAGGATTTTGTATCTAATTGATTAAAATTGTTTGCATTAAAGTAGTTTAACGGGAAGAAAGGACTTATGTTTCTAATGAATTTGCCTGTAGTTGGATTAACTTAGAAAAATTTTTTTAAATTACTGTATTATCCAGAGCAGATTCTTTTAAGGACTCTAGGACATTTTAATGAATGTTTATAATTAAACGATAGATGAACTTACTGTATGGTCGGAAGCGCAGTTGCTACTTTGCAAGGTTGAGTTCCTTTATGTTTGATGATTTGCAATGTTTTATGTATTACAAAATTTTATGTAGTATGTTAAGCCTTTGTCATCTCTACTCAGCTTGTCATAAGGTATGGACTTTGTGGTCTCCAGGGGATGTTGTCTTTGGTTAAGTTAATGTAATAAATGGAGGAGAATCTTCCTTTCCTGTCAGCTTTCATAAAACTTTACTGCCAGCTTTACAGTCCCTGAGCATTATCAGCAAGGAATAGCTGTATTAATAATTAGCATGTCCATTGCATCCCTAAAATATGCATCAAAAGAAAACGAGTGTGAAAGCATGTAGAGTTCTGTGGGTTTAAATGACGTTAAACATTACCACATTAAGTTAAAAACTACAAAGTCATTCTACTTACATACTTAAAACATTTCAGTTAAAAAAGCACAAATGCATTTTTAGCTGTATATTTATTTGGGGTTCATTATTGTTGGTATATTCCGTTTCCTCATTACAATATTTTCTTTTGTGTTCTTCCTAGAATGGCTTTACTCCTTTATATATGGCAGCTCAAGAGAACCACATTGAAGTGGTGAAGTATCTCCTGGAGAATGGAGCCAACCAAAGCACAGCTACTGAGGTGAGGTATATTGTTCGGTTTTTTACACGCACTCCTACTTTGCTTTGCCTTTCTATTCAGATCGCTTAAAGTCAGAAGATTTTTCAAACAGAGTATTTTGAGAACTTTCAGACTTTCATTTCAGTGAGTTGTATTTATGAATCTTATCCTTTTTTTCTGCATGCACAGAAGACAAGGGTGAACTGTTCTGGAAGTGGTGAAAAGTCAAGGGATGAAATCCAGCCTGATTAAATTGACAGCAAAATTTCCACTGACTTTAGTGAACTCAGGATTTTCACCTTCAGTTTGTGCCCATTTCTCCTATCAGCTTCCTGGAGAATTTTCTGAAAAATGAATGAGGCTTTGAAGAGAGGTCCCTAGGGCCATAGAAATTATGGGAGGCCAAGGTCGTATTGCCAGGCAAATGGAGTGAATAGTAGATCAATCGTAGGCTAAGTGGAGACGTACAACATTTCATTTGAACAGATTTACGTCTCCAACAAAGCCCATGGAAACTCAAGCATCTAGGAGTGCCATCACCTGAGCAACGTGGCTATCTTTGTGCTGGTTTTTCATTTGCGCTGTAAGATCTGGGCAAAAATCAGTAAACAGAATATCTTAGCGTGTATCTCCTACTCTTGGCTCTACAAGGGGTCTTCTGGGGACAGTGGTTTGGAGGCTTGCTTCAGCTTCTTCCTCAGCCAGCTGAAAAGTGTGTGGAACATAACGTGAATACCATAATTAGGACTATGAGGACTGTGTCCGGAAGGGTGTCTGTGTATAGTGTAAAGTAGTACAGAAACACTTAGTATCAACAGTTAGTTGTTGACAAGCTTTCTTGTAGACTGGGTCTTGAGATTTTCGATGAGTTCAGAATATTTTCTGCATAGAGAGAAAGAGTGAGAAACAAGCAAGTGCATGCATAAAAGCAATGAGTGGAGTAGGCTCTCTGTGGTGCTGGGTTCACAGAACCATTCAGTTAGAAAGGGGCCTCAGGAGGTCACTTACTCCAACCTCCTGCTCCTGTTCTGCTAAGTGAGGAGCGATGGCAGCAGGACCTCCCTGACCAGCTAAGTTACTCTGATTCTGAGGCTTGTCTGTGGCTTTGTGTAACCTATGAATATTCATTATTGTCTGTGATTAGCATAAATTGGAAATCAAATGACTAACAAGGATCACATCAATGAGCTCAGCAGGCAATGTGCTGTTTTCTCATCGGACACTTTATTTCTACTGCCAGACCACGTGGGTATAAATATGCAGAAGGATGGTATTAATTGCTAGGTTCTGGATTTAACTGCAGTGCTGTAAACCTGCAGAAACTTTAGTGCAAGCAGGGCAGACACTGAAGTAAAAGAGACGAGATTTCATCTCAAGAGGAACTGAATCATAAGAACTTCCTTCTGCAAATGAGAGGATTTGAGGGCCATGGGGAAAATTCCTAGGTCACGAGGACTGTGCTCATTCTATTTCCTCCTCTTGTTCTCTTCCTGCCGAATGTTCTTTTATTCCCAGCTAAGGGGACGAGTGAACAGGCTCTGTGCTGCAGTGTGTTGGCTTCACGTGTGTTCTGTGGATAGGGATGTGCCATGTGAAGTAGTAATTGCAAAGTTCCTCTCCTGTCAGAGCTTTTGCTCGTGTTTATTACTTTCCCTAGTCTGTACAGAAACTTACCCATTCTGGATTGCCTTCACAACAGGTGAATTTGAAATGATGGTGCATGTATGCTCGCTCTCCTTTCCTTTAAACTAAACTGCTAGTGTTAACAGCTGCTTTACTGTCCCTTCTTTCAATGGATACTGTACCATTTGATGACAGCTCCTAAAATAATCCTCTCGTGGCCTGCATATATGGCGATCACGTTACATGTCAGCTTTCTGAAATATGAAATCCCGTGTGATTGCCAGGCAACGTGGCAGAAACACACTCCTTGTGAAGGAGCTGAGTGGAACTGTGGCTCTCCGGGAGCCTGGCCCAGCTACAGCCTACAGTCGCCTGCTTGCAGCCTTTCTCCCGGTAACTTTTACTGGCTGTGATGATCAGGTACACTGGAAGCTCATTCATTAGTTTACAGGAACTGTGAGGCCGAGATGGTTGTAATTAATGTGGCCTCTGCTTGAATACAGACATCCAAGCATCACTGGAACTCACAGTATAGTCTGCTTTAAGGGTTGGGGGAGGAGGGGAATCAAATGCCCCCCACTCTGAACCCGAGTCCAAGTCTGTCTTCTGCCATCAGAAAGGTCAGTTCTCGCTTTTGTAGCTTGGAAAGTAAAGGCTGTCTACCCCCTTATCGCTTAACTAGATAAGTTTTGGTTTCAGGTCTTGCGGAGTTGATGGTTTCAGTGATTCAAGTGTTACCGAAGGATGGCCTGAGCCACTCTCCGCTTTCACACGTGCCCAGAATTAGTCTCATGAATAGAATGAAGAATGGTACATTAAATAAGGTGGGATGGCAGCCTGAACTGAGGATAGCACCCAAATACATGGAGAAGGACCTTCTGTTTGGCATCAAAGATTGGCTGTCCTCACGTGGGGAAATGAAATGCTTTCTCCAAGCTCTGGTCAGCCCTGCTTTGCAGAAGCAATAGGAGAGGGAATGCAGAAAGAGTTGTGTCCTTTTAGAGAAGGATGGAAGATTAAGTGGTGCAAATCACATAGATGGTCTTGTCTGTGAAGCTTTGAAACTTGCGCTGCCTTTGGATATGTTTCATTTCTTTTAACACTTATATACATATATATACAAAATGAGAGTAAGGATGAGCTCAGTTTCACGGGGCCTCTAATCCAGGATTTGTTCTCATGTTCCCAGAGGCGAAAGGCAAATGCATTAAGCCTTTTCAACACCTAATGTAGCCCCAATCTCAGAATTATCTTTACAGTTCAGCTGTTTCGTCAGCTGTTCACCCTTTTTTAATTCACTGTACAGAATTTAATCTCTATTACAGACAGAAACCATAGTAGTATCGCTGTTACAACGCACCTACCCACAGTTCTACGCAAAAGGGAGTGAATGTTATTAGATTACTAAGGGGAAAAATTGCTTTGGCAATTCTTCACATGTTTCCTTCAGCATATGTTAGCTCTCATTCCTTCCTAACTTGTCCTTTATTATTTTATCATCTTTCCATATTCCTATTCCAAATCAATTCTGTCTCATTCCCGTGTCTTTTACAATGTATCTAAATCGGTTTTCTCACTTTCTGGCTATAATCAGCTCTTTAGTTGTTGTTCCTTCTGACCTACACATAGAAGACCTTGTTTTATTCCCTGCCCTTTTCTTTCGTTGTTACTCACCATGCCTCCGGTCACAGACTCAGCTGCTCTGTTGCTCGTGGTTCAGCTGCCCTCCGATCTAGCATGCAGTTACACCACATATGTGCTTGGGCAGCATGCAAGGCTGGAGCTAGATTCAGTTTTATAGTCAGAAGAAAAGATATGGGAGCAGGCCGTACTTCAGCTGAGATAGCAGGTTGTGACCATGTGACGCATTTTAAAGCATTGGCAATCCGGGGCATGTGTGGAGGAGCAAGACAATTTGAAAATAATTTTGAAACAAAGCTAAAACTGTAAATGAAAAGCAGAGATATTTTTCTGACTTTTTTTTTTTTTTTTTCCAAAAAGTATAAATAATCTAATGTTTTCCTGCTTCAAATTAGAATAAATTCTTAAAGATGATCTGGCTTTCTTGACTTATAGTTCATGTGTAACTTAGAACGGGGAACAGCAGCAAATGCATGTGAAGATATGCTTTCTTTTCGCAGAGACGTGAGGTGGTATTCAGAAACAGGTTCCCTGTATATTTTTCACATCTACTTTGTTCAGTGCTCACTAATCCCTACCAAAATATTGCTAAAAATGTGCTTTGTGCTCCATTTTAAGATTAGAAGTAATTAAGAGAGGTACTGAAGAACGATCCTTTGCTTGTACTTGACTCAAAAGGAGACTACTTTGAAGTGGAAAAAGTGTGCTTCTGACATGTTTGAAATCGTATCCGGGTTAAAATGTTGTGCCTCTCTTATCATTTCACTGGACATAGTGGTGCAGAGGTATAAAACAGCTGGTAATGTGCTTATCAAATTTCTTGTGTGAACAGCGCTGTGCAAATCACTGGAGCCGTACGTCCTTCAGCTTACTGAGCACACCTTGTTTTCTTCTCTACCAGGACGGTTTCACTCCTCTAGCTGTTGCACTGCAACAAGGACACAACCAGGCGGTGGCCATCCTCCTGGAAAATGACACCAAGGGGAAAGTGAGATTACCAGCTCTGCATATTGCCGCTAGAAAAGACGACACCAAATCAGCGGCGCTTTTACTGCAGAACGACCATAATGCTGATGTGCAGTCCAAGGTAACATGATGCTGCCGTAGAGGTAACAGGGTAGTCACACAGCTGAGTGCCGATGGGCAACAAACTTTACTTCCGTTGTCTTAACGGTTGAAGGTAATTTCTTCTGCGGGGAAAGACAAGTTGCTCGACCAGTATCACCAGTAATATATCTACTTTTGCAGTGTATAACCACATGGTAATTGCAAACTACTCATTTTTTCTGCTTTTTAGTTATACCTCCCATTTTTTTGGTAACCAGCTTTCTCATTATTTGTAAACCAGAAGACACTGGAATGGAAGCAGAATCACTGTTTCCTATTAAATAGGATACTGGTTTATTGCCCATGGGACCGTAGGTTGTATTTAAAGTTAATGCATGCTTGAATGGCTTTTCCCATAATTAACAGCATAACTCATTTCAAAAAGCAACATAGTTCTTCGTTTTGCGGCCAGTTTTTAATATTGTTCCTCTTTTTCCCAAACCATGCTGCATCAGATGATGGTGAATAGGACGACTGAGGTACCGAGATAAAAAATTTTTAATTACTCTTTCTGTTACTTATAATTTTCTCTGCTCTGTGGCAATATTTCTTTATTACTTAGTACTAAAAGTGAAGATACGACTCTCTTAATACATAGAAATTTGTGACTCAGCAAACCTATTTTTATTCATCCTTTGTCTAAGAATTTCTTTTTATTTGTGTCACTATTAAAGTAAACTTTTGAGAATTCACATCAGTTCAAAGAAGTCTGAAGCGAGTAATGGAGCAAAGAGGATAAAGATGCTTTTCTAGCTCAATTTCATTAATTATGAAAATGCACTCACTTGGCCTAACTAAATTAAGGTGTCTGGCTCAGCCAGAATAATGGCAAAATTCATTTTCCTTCTTTTACAATAATAAATATAATCGCATCTTCCAAGGTGGAAACCTGTTCAGAACATCTGCTTATTTTTACCATTGTTCTTATTAAGATCTTTTAAATAAAGTTTTGAGAAGTCCTTAAGGGATAGCACGTAATCAGAATTCACCTGCAGCAGATAATATTACATTTCTCATACGGATTCTGGAAATACCAATTCTTCAAGCACTTCCACTAAAAATCATGGGTCTGATTCGCTAGAACTGTGATTTTCCCCCTAAAGATTATTGTCACATTTAGGAAAAAGAATTATTTCCAAGAAAGCGGTCATTATTTGAATGCCTGCTTTTAAATAATGGCGTTTCTCTGTTAGATGAGGGCATGAATTTTGAATGCCCGCACCCGTGTGAAAGTGCTTCACACTTGGTGTGTGTGCACATGAGCAAGCGAGGCAGCTGGTGATGTGAACTGAAAGGGTGACAGCTTCTCTCTGGCATCTTCCCATGGGCATGTTCTTCACTACGGTAAATGGGAAGGGGGTTACCTGTCCTTCACCGGCCATTACGTTACGTCTCAGGACCTTGCGTTTGTCACACGGCAAACGTGTCCACGAGAAGGCAGTTGTTGATGCAATATGCATTCAATCTATAGCTTAACGCAGTATCGTATTTGTGTGCCTAATATCCTCAGTAGACACTTCCCTGGTAATTTATCACAGCAAGAAGACTATGAATTTAATGAGTGTTTGACTGTACCTTGACCAGGATCATCTGTGGGCTGACAAGGAAGTAAATGGAATTAGGGTAAAATAGTAGGCTGATTGCTGTAGCTTTTGGGAACAAAATTGATTTCAGAGTGCAGCATCTGCCTACATTTCTTTATTCCATGAGTAGTTTAAAATGATGATTTGTACACTGAAAGAAATGAAACCTAGTTGAAAATACAGTATAGTCTAGAAGCCGAAAGTATTTCTTTCTTCCTGTAACTAACAGTAAGATCTGATCAAATCAGTGTAACGCTCTTCAGGGAAACCTCAAAAGCAAGATCCTTTCTACTTGAATTACTCATGAGACTAAAAGCTTGCTCTGTGTTCTAGTTTCTGAAAAATTAATCTTTTTTTGCTTTGTTGTCAAGCAATTCTGTATCTCGTAGCTGGAGCAGGTTTCACTTTCTAATGTTCAAGAGGCAATAAGTAAATTGTGTTTTTTCTGATGTATAGATCTCAAAGCTTCTTCACATCCTTTGAGATCCAAATTGTATATAAATATAAATCATTATGATTCTTATACTATGCTACTAGTTTCTCATGTACACCAAATTCTTGGGTTTCATGTCGAATTACACTGTTTTTAAAAAAAAAAAAAAAAAAAAAAAAAGAAGGAAATATGTTATCAGTATTTCTAAGAGCAGTAAAATAAGAGTCCAACAACTTTTGTGGTCATTTGTCCAAAACCAGTAAACAGATGCAGCCCAAAAGACCCATGTTGCTTCCAAATACGGAAACTTCCTTTATTTTCTTTAAGAATGGCTAATATATTAATATTTTCTATGATGAAAGCTACTCTTCTTATTGGCCACTGATTCAGAAGACTGAATTGGAGAATGAAAGAATGAAGCACTTTTGATAACCTCTCATATGAAAACTGCACTGTCTGCCAGAAAGGTTGTGCTATATTATAGGTGAACTGGTAAAATCGAAACGATACATTTGTTTGCCAGCAGCTTTTAAAAATCAAGTTCTAGTTAAGTTGATTATCTCTATAAAATTATTTCTATAATAAGGGCTGTTTCCCTTTGTAGAGTGGCTTTACACCTTTGCACATAGCTGCGCACTATGGAAATGTCAATGTGGCAACGCTTCTGCTAAACCGAGGAGCTGCAGTCGATTTCACAGCAAGGGTACGGAGTAATTTCTTTCTCTTCTTAGATGTAATGGCCTACAAAAGTGGGAGTGTTTCTCTGTGTAATTCTTAGCCAAGAGTAAGTGAGGAGCAAAGTAATCCTGAAATTGTGTTGTGTTCAAAGATGCCTTTTTCTGCAGTAATTCTTAAAGGTTGCCTCCATGCAATGCGCCAGAGTCCTTGGGAGTTGAGTAGCGACCAGTATTCCCAGCCCAAGGAAGCAGGCTCCAGAAAGCTGATATTCTCACAATGTGTCAACTCAGTTCAGCTATTCTGTCAGTTAGAAATACTCCAGAAATATATGTAGGATTTACTGGCTTATTCATTATTTACTGTACTACTTTAATTTGATATTTTCACATATAAACACATTTTAAAAAAGCAAAGTAAGGTACATTGCCATTATATAAATGCAACAATAAAAGTACTAATTAATCATGACTCCTCTTTTATGGTAAACAACTGCAGAGCTACATAATATAGTCACTTTGCTGTTGTACGTTACGTAGTTTGAAGCACGTCACCTGGTGCTATGAAAACCTCTGGTAATCTGTACCTCAGCATAGCTACCGGATCACGAGTTTTCTGTTTAATTTTGCCAGATACACTTTGAATTAGTTTAGGCTTCAGCCTTTCAGACTGACTTCCTCCTGTTGCCATTCTGCAATAGCTGCTAATATTACCTCTTCCCTCTCCCAAAGTGTTTGCAAGGACTTTCAGCCTAAAGAGGATCTACTCCTGTATACTATAGGCATTACACTAAGAAGGTTCCTTTGTGTAGGAGTCACGCATTTGTGTACTCTGTGTACGTTGCAATGATTTAAATGCATCAGTGTTTTGTGAATATTGACTCATTAGGACTCTGATTTATGTTTGTTTATTTGTCTGACTCGGGGACTGTGATGTTTGCTGCTTTGGCAGGTGTGCTTCTTCATTTATTAAAAACCCCCAAACAATGAATAAAGATTCTTGCTTAGAAAGGAATTACTAACTCTAGCTTATATGGTGTGTGCCTAGCTCTGATGCTCAAGTACATTTTTGTTTCTTCTCTACAACGTGATGGTCTCATTTTTTTGTGATGCGAACACAAATTCACCGCCATTATACACTTTCAAATCCATCATGCTCATTGTTTGTTCTTTTCATGGTGTAGAATGGAATCACCCCACTGCATGTGGCTTCCAAAAGGGGAAACACAAACATGGTGAAGCTCTTGTTGGATCGTGGAGGGCAGATCGATGCCAAAACCAGGGTGAGTCTTTCTATTCCCTGAATATGATGTTGTCCCTTCTTGGGAATGGATTGGGAGTTTTTGCTTGCTTGGTTTTGGTTTTGTTTTTTTTTAAGGCAGAGACTGGGAACACCAAGATTCATAGCTAGGAATTCAGCTTCAGTAACTGTGTCTTGTTCTCTGTTCTTAAAGGGAGACATTAGATGTGGCTGTTATAAATGACTCAAAAAAAAAAAAAAAAAAAAAAAAAAAAGTTCAGCTGAACACAGCTCCAAAAATGTTAATCATGTACTCTTTTTGCAACTTGGGCCAAACTTAAATTGTGACTCCAAAAATAATTTATAAGTAATTTTTTTTTTTTTTAATTCAGAATCCTACCTTTAGTTTTCAGATTGTTATTTGTTTTATGTAGACTGTTTTCTATGCTATCAGACTAAAGACTGGAAGTATTGGTGATAGCAGGAGGCAAAAATACTGTTTCCTTTAGTCTCCTGTATAATCTACCTACATCATATAAGAAAAAGCTGATGAAACTGATCTTTTTGAGGAAATAGGCTTGTTAGTTGGTCCAACTTCACGTGACACAAGAACACGTGTGCTCCACAGCTTTGGGGAGTGGAGGGTCTGAACTCAGCTAAGGCTTTCAGTGCCTTGACTCCTAAATGCCTGTGCCAGTCATAGTATATGAGGCATAGTATGCCTCATGAAAACCGCTGTAGTGGGCTGACAGTCACTTTTTACTGAAGAGTAAATACTGGGAACTAGTAACCCACCCTGTGCCAGCAGCCACTCACCTCTTCCCCAGCCTAACCACAGAGAATTAGGTGACTTTCACTAGCTTCCTCCACCCAGTTGTCCTGTTGAAATGCCACAGGAATACTGTGCTCTTTATTTATGGGTGATTTTGCAGTCATTCAGGACAAAAGAAAAACCCATCAGTTTATATGGGCAGGGTTAATTATTTCAAATGGGATTTTGGAGTCACCTAGGAAAAACGTCATTTACGCGAACTGAACCGCACAGGACTTGTTCTTGAAAGCTGCTGGTTTTTAAGCACTGATCTGCAAAATTATATCTCCAAGTAATAGAGGATGTTTTAGAGCGCAGAGTTTAGAGCTGGACATAAGAGGCTTTGTTTAATAAGATAGAACGGTAGAAGAAGGTAGAGGATATTGCAGTCAGCTACCCTTGTGGTTGATTCAACCTCTGCAGTTACTTTGATATTAATTACATCAATCATTTGTTGCTTCATAAGCTAGGAAGACAATTGTGATTATTGTGTAAGTCTATATGTGATTATGATTTTGATTTCTGATTATTTATGAAATGATGTCTCTCTTGCTCTTTTTATTTATCGATTTATTTTAATTACTGATGATGGAAAATGCTGCCTCTCGTGAAGGTGTGCCGTAAATCATCCCTGGTCAAATTTTCCACAACAAGTACCTAAAATGTCATGGTAAAGAGGCATGAAATGGTAATAATATGCTGCAGTCAGGATAATCCGCCTACTCATAAGCACAGTAGTCATACAGAAATGGTCCATTTGGCCTGTGGAATGACAGTATTGAATTCATCTATTTCCTGTTCAGTATCGAGATACTCGTTTTAGACAAGTTGGCGCAGGTGATTGTAAAGGACATCTTGGATTTTAAGAGGTCAAGGTGTATTCCCTTTCTTGCTCACCCGCAAAGATTGACGTGCAGTTGTGAATGAAACTGAAAGAACAGGACTTTGCCCAACGTAGGTGGAAGGCGCTAATTTTAGAGTCTTCTCATTGTCTTGGCTTCCTGCCCTTTGTCAGCTGCTACATTAGTTCAAAAACTGCCAGCACAAAGACATCAGTGAAAAAAGGTATCCTAAAGCACACGTATCCCCGTTTGCACAGGCTCAGCAGCTTCCTCTTGCTTTCATCGTCTGCCTTCGCCCTGCTCAAAGGCACGCGCTGGTGGTCGGCTGCGTGTACTTCACAGTGGGGAAGATTCCAGAGCTTTGGTTTTGCTGCAGTGTGTCTGTGGCATGATCTTGTCTTCATGCCAGCTGTTTATATCGTCTCGGTGTCTTTTTCTTTTCCCTTCGCTTTGTCCGCATGCCTTGTGTGCTTTGCTATGGCCGTGAGTATGTAGGGTATTGAAGAGGTAGGTTGTGTGTCGCATGCCGTGCATACGTGTGTTTTGTACTTTAAAGGACAGACTTCCGCCTCCTCCACCTCGGTACTAACGCGCTTGCCTTTCCATACTCGCCTTTTCATTTCTTCTGAGGAACAACTGCGTTCTTCCAGTAGGTCAGATTCACTGCACTGAAAAACAGTGGAATTACATGTACTAGAATATTTCATTGCCGGATAGCCTGGGCTTTTATTCTTGGTCTCCATACCGCATCAAAATAAGCTCTTTGGTTAAAAAAGGACTCGTTGCTTTCACTTAGTTTATTTTTAACTTGCTATATTACATGACATCTGATGATGCATAAATTAAGATGCAAAAAACTTATTTTACCAGATTTTAGATGAGCCTCAGTACTTTAATTTTGCAGAGTTAATCTGTGAAATCTTTTTATGTTTGAAAATGTTCCATTGGAATGATCCGTTAGGAGCCCCTATATTGTCTAAAAAAAAGAAATTAAAATGTATGTTCTTCAAAGGGAGTAAATTATGCATGTGTCCTACTGTTCCATAGTTAATGTTGCATGTCAGAGGAAAGCCCTGCTTAATGCAGGAACTACATGTTTTTATTTTCTATACATTTCATAACGTATTTGCTGAAATTTTATGGCATTTCTCACTAGATTATACAGATGTAGAGTTGCTAGTAAATCTGCTCACTACACTTAAAATACTAATTTACTTAAATTTTTTTGGCAAGTTTAACCATTTTTCTCAACTCACTACTAAATAAGTTTCTAAAATGTGGAATTTAATTTCTTTTTTATGTTGTGTCTAAAGCAAAAATGTGAACTCCATTCCCAATTATATTAATAGGATACTTTTATTAGTACTATCTGTTACATCTGTGTTTGTGCTACTTCTGTTTACATACAAGCCTTATCTGGAGTTTTGTTTGCTAAGCAATTAATGGGTAAAGTTTCTTATGCTAAAACATTTCATATTTAAAATCTTAGTCAAACCTATATTCTCTACAAGTTTACGTGAGTAAGAAATTCAATGACATATGTATGTTTGTTTAAAATCTTAAAATCAGCTAAACTTCTGACCTGTACAAGTTACGATGGTAGACCAGTGGACTTGGGTTTCAGAAGCAATTCTGCAGACTGTGGCTTGGAATCAGTATGCAGAAACTTGTTCTCTAAAAGATGGCAGAACGTTCAATTTATGATAAAATCCATGTCATGTGGTCAAGAGTAACGTGGCAATTATCAATTCTCACTTTGAGAGAAGGAAAGCATTTACAGCCTTCCTGAAACATAGTAAGGATTATTACAGGGAGAATTATTTTAAGCATTTAAAAGCAGAGCAATTTCCATATGGCCAAAATATATCTATTTCTATTAAAAAAATATATTCTGATATAACGGGATAGTAACAGTAAGGATATGCAGGATATTGAAATCTTACTGACTATTAAAGGGGTTTACGAGCATTCTTTATGAATGCAGTTTTTGTAATATCTCTGTTTTTATCATCTCTATATAAATTGTCTAGGAAAAAAAAGAACAAGAGAACAAGAATGTGAGGCTTTTTTAGTTTGGGTATGCTTTTTTACATTTAAAATACAGTGTTATTCACAGGCCTTTGTCACTTTAGTGGTATTTCTATTTTTGTGGGACTATGCAAACACCCTTAGAAGGGGGGAGGAACACGTTCACCTGTCTCAGACGCTGAAGTTGTCACACATTTTGTGTTCTTCCTATTGAATCTTGCCAACATTGAAATTAAATTTTTTTAGCTCCGGGACTTTTCTTTAGACTCCTCTTGCAGGCTCTTGTCCAGAATATTTACAGTTGAAAAAAAAAAAAAAAAAATCCCTGGAATGAAACAGAGCGTCTAGTCTTGGAATGGAAAGCTTATTGTGTGGGAAAGTAAACATGTTGTGTGCCTGGAGCGTGGCAGCTGGAGCTGGAGAGGGGAGTAGATGTGATAATGGTCGGGAGAAAATCTGGTATGCCATTTGTGTTGGAGAAGGGCCACAGAAAAGAAAGGAGGCTCAGCTGGAGCTGAAAGAATTGGAACGTTGGTCACAGAGATGTATGATACCAACAGGAAAAGAAAAGGAAGGAAGCTGTGGGGGGGTGGAACTTGGATTTTGGTTTGGTTTGGGGGTTTTGTGGTGAATGTGCTCGAGACACCCCTTAACACTCGTCCTGGGAACCTATTGAGTTTTATTTGTAATAATGTCTCCTTTCACATATATTCATCCTGCCAAAATAGGCATGGCTCTCTGCTATTTCCACATGGTAGTGGGTTTCCTACCATAAAGCCATTGTAGCAGGATCCTAACCCTGTCTTGGCACTATGCTATATTTACAGTGGTTTTTTTCCTGCAGTAATGCTGCTGTGACATTTTCTCCTAGTCTTCACACATGCACAGACCACTAATAATTCATTGGCAGTTTTTGCCATTCCGAAAGCAATGTCAGATTATAAATATCTAATCACGATGCAGATATTTTCTGTAAAAAATATAGTAGATTCATACAATGTTTACAGGGGAGCGGGAGGGGATGTTGTACAGATTATCTAAGCAAGCTACATTGATGGTGACTATTATTTAGAATTATTTATGTCAATATCTTATTACTCAAGCAAATGCATGGTATTTTTTTTGCTGTATTTTTAAAATTTGTACATTGAACGGCAGACCTGGAGGAATACTTCAGAGCGTGGTTAATTATGCCAAGACTCTGAGAGCTTAGAGCAAGAGGGAGACTTGCCTTGTGCATTTTTATACAGATGAGGTTTCATAGTAATGAAAAATGAACAAATGAAAAGGCCTTTACTCGTGGAGAAAATTTAGACAATTTTGCATGTCTAACATACAGAATACTAAAATTTTATTTCACCCTTATAAAAATGAGAATATGCAGCTGCAGTTTAGAAGAATTCTTTGATAATTTGGCCTTTGATGTTCATGTGCTGTCATCAGACTTGGTTCAAATGAGCGCTGAATGTGCGCAACTGTCCTTCTGTTAAGATGCTGCCCCTATCATTTCCCATTGAGAATCTCTCGTAAGCACAGCTTTTTTTTATCTCAGTCTCTGGTAAGCTGAAGTAAAGCGTTTTAATCACTGTGAAATGCCCCAATAATTTATCTTCCTGAGCCCTGCAGTTAGGAGTCATGGACAGAATTCAGAATTAATTTTGCAGGTTAAAAAATGACCAGTGATTGATTTTCAAGAAAAAAAGGCAAAAGTTTACCTTCTATTTTCAGAGCCGTTTAAGAGGAAATTAGGAGTGATGGAATTTCATGGCTTCCATACATACAGAGAGGATTGTAGTGTCATTTTTAACAGTGAACCAGCTATTGGTTACATTGCAAAGCGTGAGCTAGGAGAGTGCCACGTACAGGAACAACAGGACACCAGGTGCAGGATGTCACTTGGAAGATGAAAACATTTAACTTTCCGTTATATACTATTTGGGATGAGGAAGTAAATATTGGACTTCTTCAAATATAAGATTGCTGAATTTCTTGTCTCCCAGCGCAGTGGCCTTTGTGTTTATGGGATATCCATTATCTGTGCTTCAGAATTTGTGTCTCTCTGACCCAGTGTTGTATGTCCTGTCCTGTCGAATGATGTGTTTGATATTTTGGTCAGCAAGTGTTCTTCAATTTACATGGTGTACCAGTTAGCAATGGAGTGATTAAAAAAGTACATAGGCATACTTCTGCAATGGACTCCAGATCACTGAGGTTCATTGCAAATAGATAATGGTGCAAACCAGGACTAATTTGGTATACCAGTTTGTTTCTTGATGTTGGCTAATGTCAGTTTGTCCTCATTGTATTACGTACTAATTCTTCTGGTAGAACAGCTCTTTGCAATTTCTCTCATCTTTGAAGAAAACATATAAGAAAAGATAGAATCTAAGGTATTAAGTATAAAATAATTTTAAAATATACATGCTGTTTTCCCCAGGGCAGAAAGAGGGAAGAGGGTTATATGGGAAGGCTGCAAAGCATATTGCTTCATTCACCTACTGGAAAGTGCACAGATAGTAAATGATGATGCATTTATAAAAGGTATGACAGGATAGAATAGGATAGGTAGCAAATTTTTATCCCTACTTTCAGAGGTAATTATAGATAAGAACAGAGGAGAAATCATGCTTTTTAATGATTTAGTTCTTATTTTTGTTTTAGCTAGACTTTCTTGTGGAGTTGATGTGTTTCTTAGCTTGTATTTTACTTCTTTCTTCTCCCTCTGGGGATTTGTCCTGTTTTTTTCAAGGGTTCCCACAATTCTACCTTTCTTTTGCTGTTTTATTAAATAGAATAACATCAAAGTCACTATGCAGGTAGGGAAAGTGAACATCCCACATGGATTGAAAATGTAGAGCACAAAAGGCCAGAAACTGGAAAGAAATACCAAATAAATACCTTTCCCAGAAATAAGTTTGGGATATATTCTCACCTTAGTAATGCAAAAGGGAATTATGGGTATGAATCCCTCTGGCAGCAGGATGAAAATATACCTCAGTTGTGCTTATAAAGGCTTGATTTAGGGGACACTGAAGTTTCAGTGCAGAAAAAAGAAACAGATCAGCTAGTGACTCCCAGTTCCTTTACATTCACCCAGTCTGCCAGGTGTTGAACAGGCTTGAATTCTGCTTGCGGGTTTGATCTTGCATCTGTTGAATTTCATTGCAAAGCTTCCCTGGGATTTAGTGATGCCTCTGCCTCTGAGATAGTGAGCGTCAAGGCGCACCTAACCCTGTCATGTGTTTCTGAAATGTGTCTGGAAACAGTAGATAAGTGAGGGAGAAGAAACTGAAGAGAGGACTTCAGTTCTTCACTGCAGGGGAGCTTTGTTGCACTGCTGACTCAGAAAGGTGCTCTGTGCTTTTGAACCTGAGGATGAGGGAGGATCTACTTCTTGGAACTACTTTTTGTAGAGTATTACAGGGCTATGTTTGCATAGCCAAAATGATGTTGCAATTGCAATGGCACTGTGCAGTCTAGAGCTGCTTTGAATTTAAAAATGTTAGTAGTAGAAATAAAAATATAGCAGTGTAGACTTCCTCCAAACTCCAGCAAGGCAAACAGTCTATCTGTGTATGAAGCAGGATCTCTAAGTCGTACTTAAGGCCATGATTTTGCATTTTTGCTACTTTTTAAACTTCTAAGTAATAAATCTGTCTCAGACCAGTATGTTCATCTTTTAATCAGGCTGTTACTGAATTCTTCAGAAAGCACCCTAGAATAATAGCATCTGCCTCATCTAAATGAGCAGTGTGTCTCAAAGGGAGAAGGCTTTTCTTGTGATTAAAAGCTATTACCATTTCACCTTTATAAACCTATCTCTGTTGAATGAGTATTGATGACTTGTCTGACTGCATGCCTGAACAATATCAAGGTCCAATGAGATGAAAACTTGGGCTTCTATATTTTATGTATTTTCTTTTTTCTGTCATTCAGCACTAATATCCTTTTGCAACCATTTTTCTTGCCTCATATTTCCTGTATTTTTCTGTATGAAGTCCAAACTGTAGCAGAATTGCCCAGAATGCATTCTCCTAACTAAATGTTTCATTGACACATCTTTTGCTACCACTGCCGTAATCATTACTGAGTAGCCTAAGCAAGTCTTTTGGTATAGGGTGGCATTCTGCAATGGAAAAAATATTGCAAAGTTGGTGGTTTCACAGCAGTTTTAGCAAAGAATTGTTAGCTCTTTGTTCACCGCTCAATTGCAGAAATGAAAGGTTTTGTTCTGTTTGTTTCTTTTTCTCTGTTTTAAAATCCTCTTTCTCCTGCTGCGTGTTTAAAAAAAACCGAATTCTGGAGTAAATTTTCCCATATGAACATTTCTTATTTCATCCCTGCATCAAAAGCGATCCAAAGGACAAGGACTGATTAATGGAGCATCCTTGGCCCAGCACACATTATCCAGGGAGGGGCAATACAATCTCAAAGCCATGCAGAGGAGAAGGAGGGGAGGAGGCAATGCATGATCACATTATCCTCTTTGATAAGAGATTTCAACACACAATGGGCTTCCTCTCTGAAACTGTAACCTTAAAGTGTCCTTTACTGGTGCAAGGAAGAACAGGGATGAAACTTCATATGTTGGAGCCAGCTTTAGTTAGGAGTCAAAAAAAAAAACAAACAAAGGAGCTTCTTCACACGCTTGTGGGGCTGCATTCCTGGAAGGCTGTTCCTCAGAGTGCCAGGACAGACAGCTGGGGATGTGCTCATTTGTTTTCCCTCCTTTTACTTTAAGGATGGACTCACTCCACTCCACTGCGCTGCAAGAAGTGGACATGACCAAGTTGTGGAGCTGCTGCTGGAACGAGGTGCCCCGCTGCTTGCACGGACCAAGGTGTGTGTCTTATTAGGTAGAATATGTTAACAGCTCTATGTAACTTTCCACAGAATTTTCAATGTCACCGAAAGGACAAGGAACATTTCTGTTCTCCCAAAGGAAATGTATTAATGGGTAGAATGATCCCAAATAAGGTTTTCTTACATAGTTAGGGACTATCCTTTCCAAATATATGAAACGGTATAAGTTTCTTTGCTCCTCTCTGTAACATCAGACTAAACACATGCTATACAGTGCTACTGCAAGCACTTCACTTTTGTTGCTTCCTAAGACCGTAGGACACAGAGATTGGAAAGCTGGGTCAGTCACTCCCGAGCGATGGTTCCTGGTATTTATTTTCCGATCCTTCATGTAAGCTAACTAGAACCTGTGACTTGCAGCTTCTCCTAGTTGTTTTCATGGACTATTTCAGACTTGGAAAATTATTTCAGTGTGTTCCTACTGATTTCTGAAAAGCACACATCTAAGATTAATGCATTTCCTACAAATACTGTCCCTTTGGTCAAACTAATGAGAGAAAGATACTTGTAGTATAATAGCAAACCCCACTGAGCAGCACTTCACATCAGTAAACTTCGGAGTGCCTGACAAAGGTAGCTGGTATCATTAGTTGGAAAACAGTGAGACACAGTATTGCAATGATATGCTTGAGGTCCCCCGGAAGATCAGGAGGGACGAACAATTTAAATATTAGTTTCAGACCATTGCACAGTTTACGGGGCCCCACTCCCTCAAACATGGCTCAAAACAAGGGCGATTGGTGTATTTTGACCCATAGTTATCCTTATTGGAGACTTAAGATTTTCTCTTTATAGTCTTTGGGAGGTTTTATCCCCGGGTTGCAAGCATATCAACTACATCAAATAAGGATGTGCTCAAGCTATGCATCCTTGATAGCACCAAGTAGTCCAGGTCATCTGTTTACGCAGGAGGGATCCACAGGGAGATCGCAATTGTAGGGAAAAGATTCCTTATAGTTTCACTGATTCCTTTGATGGGAGAAGGTGTTTAGGTGAACCTCATGTGTCAACACCCTCACTTCTCTAAGAGGTAGAGAGGCTCAGAAGAACAGACCCTGCCACATATAATGTGCACACTTCAGGCAGGCTTACCAGATGTTGCCAGTCAGGACAAAATATCAGCATTGCTGTGGCAGCATCTGGATGTCCCCACAGTGTTGAGAACTAAGCAGAGCAGAACTGTCCAGTGATTAACTCCCTCCTTCCAGGTGACAAATAAACAATCAGTTTGACCACACCAAGTCAGTTACCTCCTCAAGTCTGTATGTTATAGTCTACCTTCAAAGACGTAGTGCTTTTTAAGTATCTTATTGCATGTACAATGAAATTAAGTTTGAAAGCAACTTCCTCTTCTAACTTACAGCTGAAGCAGGTGATTCCAAACTGGAGACAGACAAATATGTAAATATAAAAACAATTTTTTTCTGAAAACAACTTGTTACACATATTAATAGCAACAATTCTCTTTCCTCTTAATTGTCTATCTTCCATGGACTTCAATATTTAGAAAAAGATCTATTAAAGCCAGACAGGGCTACAATACTCTTGCTTCCACTGCCCTTTAAGTGTTACGGTTTGAACAAAAGGTCCAACCGTGGTGGTGGTTGAAGGTATAGTTACCCAGAAGCTCAGGGGTCAGGTTTGTCAATATACTTTTTTTTTTTTTTTTTCATTGAGCACTTAAAGAAAAAAATATAGGTTTGTTAATAAATACGGTGATGGGTAAGTAGGTGCTTTTCTGCTAATTAACATACAACCTATGTCTTAGTGTTATGATGAGTATCCCCAGAACTGTCTTTTAAGGTCAAGATATGTTTTATTAAATCATGAGGCAAGACCCTTAGATTCTTTTGCTTTGATTAAATTCTGATTTTAGTTAATTATATGATGTTCCTCTAAAGTTGCCTGTATTTGCTGGAAGGGGAGGGGTGGCTATAGCTTTTTTCAGTTTTTCCTCCAGTCCATAGCTCAGATGTGGCTCTGTTTCAGTGATGGGGGTACTCTGCAAACTCCTGATGGCATCCTTCTAATATATGCCACGATCTAAGTGAGAGTTACTAGAAGTTACTGTTCTGTTTTCTTTTGCCGCAGAATGGACTCTCTCCACTTCACATGGCGGCCCAGGGGGACCACGTGGAATGTGTCAAACACCTACTGCAGCACAAAGCTCCCGTGGATGATGTCACGCTGGATTACCTGACTGCCCTCCACGTGGCCGCACACTGCGGCCACTATCGTGTCACCAAACTCCTTCTGGACAAGAGAGCCAATCCCAATGCTCGTGCCCTGGTAAACCTGTCCCACCTGTATAACAAAGCTATCCAGGGCAGATGAGTAGCTCTTACCGGTAAAGCTAAGTGAAAACTCTGTCAACAAACTCCACCGACCTTAAATAGTTGCAGTAACAACAGGGGTTGTCACACCTGCTGGTTACCAGTATTGTATCTCGTATCATTAGGCCTAGTCACGGACCACGTCCCATGGCAAGTGGCTGTAGTATCAGGTCTGGAAGCTCTACAGAGTTCCTAAAATGAGAGCCGTTTCTAGCTGATGCTAACATAAGCATTGGTATTTTACTGAATTAATAGTTTGGTTTTCCATACTATGTGATATGATACACAAATAATTTCTAAGCTTTCCTCTGAATCAGTAAGTTAATTGGCATGGAGAAAATATATTAAAAAGCTAATATTTCTGCATTTATCAAATTATGACATTCCCCTCTATTAGGTGCCACTTTTCTTCCTTTTCAAAAAACAGTTCTTCTGATGCTTACAGGAAAACAGGTATGATTCCTTTCACTCACTGCTCAGACCATTATCCCCTCACTGAGAGAAAAACGTCACATTTGGCTCTGGGAACATATAAAGCTTTCAAGAGTCTTTAATCTATCCAAACCCAGACAAGATTCCAATTTTCTCTAATAGGAAGTGTCCCCGTGAGCTGTTAGCTGGATGGAAGGTAAAATACCAATATATTACACTCAGTGGGGGAAAGAAAGAGACCGTGAACACTTGAGATACTTCTGCATGGCAAGAAGTCTGCCATTGCCTGCTGTATTCAGTGCCTCCACAGAATTTCCACCGCAGGCTAGTCTGATGTCTTCCCCAGCTTTTTGACTTAAATATGACCCTGTGTTTTTCTGTATAGGCTCCCCCCATCCCTTACTTCCTTGGAACTGACTTTTTATTGATGCATTTTTCTTCTGCCCTCTCATTTTTCTTGGCCTGCCTATACCCGCAAATCCTGTAACCCCTCTTGCTTCCTCTTCTTATGCTTTTCTTGTTTTGTCTTTCTCAGTATCGTGTTCACTTGGTTGATCTTTTTCAATGCTGTTTTCATCCTTTCTTGTTTTTCTTGCCCGTCTTCTGATTATCTTTAGCTGTACTTTCCTCAGCTACCCACACATACACATTATGTGCTAAGCCTCACATCTTCTTTCTTTCCTCCCATGACCAGAAATATACCTTCTGTTCTTCCCCCTCCCTCCCTCCCTCCCAGAGAAACATCTGAAATGAAAGGAGAACACCCTCAGGCCGCTGCCTCTCTGCTCTCTTCCCTCCAGACTGTTTTTTTTTTTTTTTTTCCTCCCTCTTGTTTCCTCTCCCACTGGGGACTTGTCGCCTCTGGCTTGTTTATAGTATTTAATATATTAAATGATGCTTGTAATTTCTGGTAGTGATATGTTTTTTCTGCCTTTTCCTCTCCCCCATCCAAACTGTTCCTCACTTAAATAGAAGTAGCAAAATTAAATCAACTCAGGCAGTAAAATTAAGTGAAAATAGGGAAACTTCTGAAACAGGAAAACTCCCTATGAAATATATTGAGAGATGTGCGGGAGGTAAAATATCTAATGGTTTTGATTCCTTCTTTAGAAATTGGAGAAGGCTAATAGTAGTAATAATATTCAGCCGAGTCCTGTGATGGAATAAATTTTACAAATAATTCATTTTCAGCTAGATTAAAAAAAAAATAATTGTTAACATTTGCAAAATGATTTGGGGATACAAGCACTATGTGAGTTCTCAGCTTTTTCAATTTGTATATGCTTTAAAGCACCTTCAAATCAACTAGTAATTAACATTTTCCTTAACAGAAGCTGACAGTAGAATAATCTGTCACATGCCTCTTTCCATGAGCTAAGATATCACTGATAAGTTCTGTTTACTGCTAGTTGATTGTTTAGCAATACTGATGCTTTTCATTAGAAAATATGGCAATTTTTCAACATTATCTAAGAATGTTACCTATGCTTTTAACTAAAATGTTCACATATGGTGAATAATGTGTTTGCTTAGCTTTAGGCACACACTTAACCTGCATTAACTATGATAGTACATAAAAAAAGCTGGAAGTCAAAGCATGTATTACAGCATAAAGTATGAAGACTTGCTTTGATTTGGCCCTCAATCTTACTGAATAAGCATTTCTGAAGAAATGAATATGAGCTGATGGTGAGCACAACACTAAACCTATTGTCTCACAATAAAAAATGCTAGCTTGCAGGCTTGATTGAAGATGTTTCCTCCCCACCCCCCTTTCATTCCTGTCCCTGCCCCATTTAATTTTAATTCAGATGAGGGCCGAGACCTTGCTTACAAGGCTTCATGACTCAGCAGGGCAGGAAGGGGGGCCACAAATACTTCAAGAGTGAACAGTTTGTGTCGTGAAAGCACGGCCGAAGTAGTGATTATTTATTTAAGATACCTCACAGAATGCGCACACACGCACAAACATCAATACAGTATACTGTAGATTGATGCATAAATGTAAAAATAAATACACGTAGATGCTTAGATTACAAGATATTCAAAAAAGAAAAATGAAATAAGGTAGAATCTGGAAGAAGTACTCTGTTCTTTTCCTAGAGAGGTATAGAATATGCTTTATAAGTTTCAAAAGACACTAACTGATTTCAAAGCGATCACTAGCATTTCTTATATTTTCCGTGTGTTAGGCAATCTTGGGAACCACGTTAAGTCATCCTTACATACACATGCGTGCAGCCTTCGGAACCACATACATACAGACGTGCACGCATACACTTGAAAGTCAGAACGGGCATGTCTGTATTTGGTTTTTGAAGGTGGAAGTTCAGTTTCTCTCCATTGCCTGAGAAGAAAGCAGCGGCACTGCTTTGTTCTGCCGCAGACTACTGGGAGATGTCTGTAATTCATAACCTGTTGTGCTTAAAGAACAATTGCTTCTGGTACTCTAACACTTCTGCTCCCACTGTGCCAGCATAGAGCTGTGTGGAAAGTGTAGCTGCATGTTTTTAACTAACATGACTGTCTTTTGCACAGAATGGTTTTACTCCACTGCACATTGCCTGCAAGAAAAATCGCATCAAAGTCATGGAACTCCTGGTGAAATATGGGGCTTCAATCCAGGCTATAACAGAGGTAGAAAAATGTTTCATGTCCTGAAGAAACATTTCCTTCTCTCTCTCCCTTTTTGCTTCTTTTTTTCTCTCTCCTCTCATGCCTCACTTTCACTTATGTTTTATTTAAACAAAGAAGCCCCTTCCCTACGCCCGTGCAGAGGAGTAAAACTGCTCTTGCTTTGTTTCGCAGTCGGGCCTCACACCAATACACGTGGCTGCATTTATGGGCCACTTGAACATAGTCCTCCTTCTGCTGCAGAACGGAGCCTCTCCCGATGTCACTAACATTGTGAGTATGGCTTTGACTAGAATCCTCTGTGCAATACCTCCTCCGAAAAGGGTCTGGCCTACCATGTAGGTCAACCAAAGGTCACATTTTAATGATACCTTCTGCCTTTATTGCATTTTAGGACAAATTATTCTAGCACCTTTAGTGAAGAGGGGAAAATGGTGATTGTATATGCGTTATAAGCCATCTGTGGTTTCATGTATTCTTCAACAATGCTCGAGTAGGTAAAGTTTCCCTTAGAAACAGACAAAGCTCACCAAATACATCCAAAACTGATTATAAGCCAAATCACAGGGAAGACTCTGTTTCCGTTCTGAAAGATGAAATTTAAGTCCAAATGGCTCTGATTTCTGCTTGCATAGCTTCACTGGCTGCCATGAAATTGTGTCATTTGTATCAGTGAAAGGGTATTAAATGCTTAAAACCTAACAATTAAACAAAAAGGAAAAATGTTAAACTCAAGATGTTCCTCTTATACAGGAAATTCCAGGAACTGGTGCCTTTTGAAAGAACATGCTTAAATCTAGAAAATGTGACCTTTGGGAGGTAACACAAAATGCAGAACCTGACTTAACATAGAAATCAGTGTTTGTATACCAATAGCCTAGTTACCAGGAACATAACAATAAAAAGAACATGGTAGTTTTCTGAGCTGTATTTCATAGATATCTTACTGTTCAAGTTTGTCAGTATAAACAAATATTCAACTTATGACCACCTGCACTTTGAAAGCAGCTTTTTACCAGTAAATAATGTTATAGATAAGTGTTCCCAACAACAAAACAACAACAAAAATTTAGTAATCCAGGTCCACTGGACTCATCAGTTTTTCTCTGTTAGAAAAATCTTATATGGAACCTAGTGAAAACGTTGAGCACACTGAGTTGTTTGCTTGAATCATTAGAACAGATTTTTCTTACTGCTTTCATACTTTTTTAAAGAAGCAATCTTTACATGAAAACTTTATTGATGATATGAAAGCCAGCAAGAAATGCTTGTGGAAGCAATTAAAAGTATTGTGTTACCGGACATTTGTGTGCAAAGTTTAACACTTTACAATTTATGTTACACAGGTGTCTTGGCTTTTACTTGGTAAGCTGAAGTTCCCTGTTGAATTACTAACTGTTTCCAAGAGCTAAATTGCTTTGCTAATGCAAGTACAAAAGGGTCGTTATAGAAATTTGATCTTTAGAGTGCGTGAAATGTAAAACTTACGCACATTTTAAACAGCTCATTCTTCAGGTAATGAAGTTTATATAGATGAAATTCTCTACTCAGATTTGTAGCTAGGGCTGTGGGATTTTGTTTGTTGCCTATTTACTAACCACAGCTGGTAATACAATGTTAATTTAAAAATGACAAGATAAATCAACTCCTGGTGAAGAGGGTTTGCTTTAATTAGGAATTCATAATAGTAGGCAAGCACAGGCTGCTTCTTTCCCTACATCTGGGCAAAGGACAAGAAGACATGATTCCTGATTCTGATGCAAAAGATCTCGACCAGAGCGTTCATTTTGGCAATTGCAGTTTAACTTGATAATCATGGGGGTAAAGCCTTACAACGGAATATACTCCAGCTCTAGAGTGAGGAGAAGGAACAATTAACACAAAGAAGTGATCAGTCCTGCTGTGTTAGCATAACATAACAGATAAATACAGAGCTCCTGGTTGCGGAACTGTCCCAGTACCTAATGTACCAGTTACCGATCAGCTGCACAGGGACTGTTTTAGTCCACTTTAGGACAGTGCAAAATTAAGCTAGAAACGCCACTGTCAAGGAATACTCATTTTCAGTGTTCCTTTGCAAACGTATGCAAGAAGTAAATGCTTTGAATGTATCATCCGTACTTCATTATCCTGATCTGAAATTCCACATCACTCCAGTCAGCTTTCCAAAATTTCATATTCTCCTTCAAATTCTGTGGGCTACAAGAGGCTCGAAACAAGATTCATTCCATAGCCTGCAGACAGAGCCACGCTGCTGAGCACAGATTTTACACATCTCATATGCTGGCTCAGTTGTGCACAGCCATTGCAAGGCCTTTTAACGCTGCCAGCTCCACACAGTGTGCAGGAAGAGACCATCTGGAAAAATATCCCTTTACATCTTGAGGCTCATGTGCGTCGCAATCCCTTGAGAGAGACAGGCTCAATATACTCTCTTATCTCCTGTGCGGCACACAAGCTGATGCACTGTTACGTAGAAAGCTGAGGAACATATGTGACCAGGGGAGTCTATATGGCAGAATTTTCTATAAGCCAGGATTTTCATTCTGACCCTCTGTAGTCTGAGATGACGTTTGTCTGGGATCACCGAGTTCGCAAATGAGAGCGTACCCAGGCCCAGTGACATGTACGGGCACACACCCTTCTGAACTGCCTGTTACTGCGTCTGAAGCCAGATTCTCAGCTGGCGGAAAGGCAGGTCTCTGCACGAGTTGACGTGGGTGGAATTTACACCGTCAGCGCCTTGTTTCTTCGCGGAGGTTTAGGACACTGAAATGCTTTTGCTTTTCTGCAGCGTGGAGAAACTGCGTTGCACATGGCGGCACGTGCTGGGCAGGTGGAAGTAGTTCGCTGCCTCCTGAGAAATGGGGCCCTGGTTGATGCCCGAGCCAGGGTAGGTGTTCTGCTTACAATTTTTTTTTGCTTTCTCTTACTCAAAAACATAGCTGAAGCGGAGGAGCAATTTCATTTTTATTTGATCTGTAACCTATTTATGCATAGATCTTCCAAAGAGAATGTGTGTGGTGGGCTGACCCTGGCCGGCAGCTCAGCCCCACTCAGTCATTCACTTACTGCCCCCGCAGCAGGATGGGGGAGAGAACTGGAAGGGCGAAAGCAAGAAAATCTCTTGGGTTGAGATGTAGACAGTTTAATAGGTGAAACAAAGAAAAAAAACCCACAAAACCAATCCCCCTGCCCCCCCAAGTGATGCAAAGGCGATCACTCACCACCTCCCACAAGCAGACCGATGCCCAGCCAGTCTCTGAGCAACAGCTCCTTTGGAAAAACTCACCCCCTATTTTTATAGCTGAGCTTGACGTTATATGGTACGTATTATCTTTTTGGTCAATTCAGGCCAGCTGTCCTGGCTGTGTCCCCTCCCAACCTCTTGTCCACCCTCAGCCTATTCCCTGGGGGGACAGAGGGAGAAACAGAGAAGGCCTTGGCGCTGTGTAAGCGCTGTCCAGAAACAGCTAAAACACTGGTGTGTTATCAACACTGACTTGGTCAGAAATCTAAAACAGAGCACTGTATGGGCAGCTGTGATGAAAATTAACTCCATCCTGGCTAGACCCAGTACAATGTGCCTGACTCAGACCGGCACTAGCTGTTCTATCTGAGCAAGGATGTGCACAGCCATGTCCTACAACTAAACATCAGAGGTTCTGATAGCAGTTAGTGCCAGATTTTGAAACCATGGGGACTTTTTGTATAGCAAGGTACAGCTGTTGTAAAACAAATTAAGAACACAAAGGGGAGCAAGTGATGCTCAGTGATGTGCGCTATCTGCTTGATAAAAGGAAAAAAACATGTTTTTCTTCATAGTTCTCTCTGTTCTAATAAGACATTGCTGAAGCTCATCGCAAAATTAAACTGTGAGCCCTCCATTACTGTCTTTTTTTGTACTATTACTTCCTATGATTTTTGCAAGACAAATGCCTAGATAGATCTACTGGGATCAGCCACAATATTGTGTTCAGGGTGGTTCTACCTGTGCTAATTATCCACTCGATTTGAGTTGTAGGAAGAACAGACTCCACTGCACATTGCTTCTCGCTTGGGTAAAACGGAGATCGTCCAACTTCTGCTACAGCACATGGCCCACCCTGATGCCGCGACAACTAATGGGTACACTCCACTGCACATCTCTGCCAGAGAGGGACAAGTTGATGTCGCATCAGTTCTCCTGGAGGCGGGTGCCTCGCACTCCATGTCCACCAAAGTAAGACAAAATGCTTTGTGTCTGTATTCCAGTAGCACAGGCAGTGCGTGCCACCGCACGCCTGTTCCATGAGGAATGTGCTTTCACATTGAGAAGTTGAACTAGTTTGGGTCTTCTATTTTGTTCTTACTTAATCAACAGCGATCCAACAGACTGAAGTCATGTATCAGAAGTTAATCAAATTTTGACATGTTTTTCTGTTATCTGAAGTTGGGAGTTTGGTTCCTGCTGGAGCCAAATGCAGATCATGATAAATACATGGTCCCAACAAGTTTAAAATGTACACAAAGTCCTTGTTTCTCTCTTTCCCATTGTGTTCTGGGTAGGGCTTTTTTGGCCAAAATTTTCAAAAAAGAAAAGGGGATGATGACGATACTTTTTTTTTTTTATGAACAGGCCTGCTTATTCTTCAGTACCCTGTGTATTTAAATAGTAGAATAATTCTGGTCTGTGCTAGCTGAAAGGAATGTTCCTAAAACATAAAAGTCAGCATCTGTCCGGTTGCATCTAATGCTGAATCTATTTTCAGTGGCTCTATAAATGACGTGTCATATGACACAATAGGCTATTTTGTCTGGTGTTATAAAAGAAATAGTCTGCAGAATTGTTATTGTTTTGTTAACTGAAAATGTTTACCAATAGATTCCTAACAGAGTGATGAACATGTAAGAAAATAGATAGCTGTGAATAGAATTATGTGCCAAGGTATCTTTTCCAAATTTATCACATGTGACTAAGTGAGAATCACTTAATCCTCACTGTTGTTTTAGGTTTTAAAAAAAGTACCCCCGATTTTGCCGCTGGAGCTTAAAAGGTATTTTTGAACAATGGGGTGTCTTCCAGGGTTTAGAAGACTAAACCAGCAATTTTCAAATTATGATCCATGGATTACTGGGAATGCTTGCTGTTCTCCTTTTATCCAGCTGTTAAATCACATTAGAATGGCTAAAAATACACTAAGTACTTTCCTAATTTCCCATATTGCTTTATGGCAATTGCTTTAGTACTGCAGGAACATTCTATAATTATGAATAGAAGATGTAGTCCACTAGATAATCTCTCTACAAACCTGTGATTCATGAACTGGAAACATTTGAGATTCCCTGACGTAAACTCTTTTTGAGGTGGGATTAATGGAACGAGACGATAATGATAATAAACATTGCACATCACTTATGTGTCAGGCAAATAGGTCATTGTAGCTCCCCTGGAATTACTGTCAGGGTGGCGGTGCAGTCTGCCACCTACTGTCTTGCATCCATGAGTTTTCCTTATCAACATGTTTTTTTAAATTAAAAGAAGAGGCAAAGAGCATGTTAGTTTGACATAGACCTCACACCTGTGCTGCACTGACAAGCGTTATTAAAACAAATAGAAAAGGACTGTTTTTAAAAGACAAGATTTTTAGTCTTGCCACAGCGTGTTTCCAAAACCACTGCCATTGAGTCAGGCGTGACTTTTTTTAGCTGCAGTTCAGAGGCTGCAGCAGAACTTAGTGACTGTATGGATACATGAGTCCAAATATAAACCGTTCTTCAACAAACTCTAAAGGAGGAATATGAAGTTTGGAGCTTTTCTCACTGAATTTAGTTGGTGTTTCATTGTTACTGGCAACAATTGATATAGGAAATATTTCTAAAGCTGTCATCACGAAACTAAAAAGTGCAGCTGGTTTGGAGTAGAAATTTGAACAAATGCCTTCATTGCCCACATGCACAGTGCATCTTGCTAGTAGAGTCTGTATCAGATAAAATATCTGCCTGCCTGACAGCATGTATATAGGAAAGAATAACGAAAGGGAAAGTATTTTCTTGTATTTCATGCTTCTCAAAGTGCTTTCAAGAGATGATGCTCTTTCTAGGTACGGCTGTTGATTCTGCGAGCTAGAATGTAGGTTGAAGAGTAAGCGCTTAATACATAGTTGTAAAAGAGAGGATGTCAGCATGACCTTTAATGGAAACATCTGCTTTTTATCTCCTGGAATTTTTCAGAAGGGATTCACACCTTTGCATGTGGCGGCCAAATATGGGAGCCTGGAAGTGGCAAAACTCCTGCTGCAGCGTCGTGCCTCTCCCGATTCAGCTGGCAAGGTACTGACGAGAAAGAGGGGAAAAAAAAAACCGTCAGCAGCGTTTTGGATACCTCCTTAAGAAAGAACTGTGTGAAACACGCACGCGAAAGAAGGCTGCAGCAGCTTTCGCATGGCGGCCTTGGCTTTGTCAGGGTCGCGTTCCCCCAAGGGTGACGGTTATGGGGGCCGCGCCACCGAGCGTGTCGGGTTTGGGTCCCAGGCAGGAGGGCGCGCCGCACGCAGCTCTGAGGGCAGATAAGTTTCCGTGGCTGAGGAAGCGCCGGTTCCGTTAAGCCGACCAAACTGTGAAAATCCTAACGGATAAACACGGAGCTCGGGGGGGGGGGGGGGGGGGCAAGGCCCGCTTTCCCCCCACGCTGTGGGAATCGCTTAGCGTGGGCTGCGGGGAGACGGAAACCAAGCCCGCCGCCGGCCGGGCCGCCCGCAGTCACCCTCCTTCCCCGCTTCTCCCCCGCGAACGGCCGGCCACCCCCGGTCCCCTCACGGACTAACGGCTCCCTAACGCCGCGCTCCCCCTTCCCCTTCCCGCCGCGAGCGCAGCCTAACGCCGTAACCGCCCTTACAGAACGGCCTCACCCCCCTCCACGTGGCCGCCCATTACGACAACCAGAAGGTGGCGCTGCTGCTGCTGGAGAAGGGCGCCTCGCCACACGCGACCGCCAAGGTGAGCGCCCGCCTGAGGGAACGGAACGCCTTGCCGCGGCGGCGGCCCGGCCCGGCCCGCCGCCATTCCTGCCCCGGAGGCGGGGAGGCAGCGCCTCGGGGCTACGGACGCGGCCCGAGCTGTGGGGGATTGTCGGCTCGATGGAAAGAAATGAAATAATTCCCCCAGGGCGCGGGGGTTGCGGGGGGGGGGGGGGCCTTGGAGGCGGTCGCTGCATGAGTGGGTGAGTGGCGGAGCCGTGCGAGGTTTTCCTTTAGCGGGAAGCTGGCCCTGGCTGGATGAACCCCCACCTAAATTAGCGTACGGCGCGCTCAGACCTTCGCTGAAAAAGAAGAAATACGTATGTGTCTCCCGGCCCGTTTTTATGTTTGTGAGGTTTAGTCACAGCTGGAAGTCACTTTAGTGTTATGTACTATTAGAAACGACGCGTATGTTCTGACCACGCGTACGGAGAATTCATTGTGGGGCTAGGAACAGTGGCATGATAGCACCGTGTTAGGCAAAGGCTACTAAAAGGGGAAAATAACGAGCAAATTGGTGCTGATACCAGAATGTTCTGCCTTGCATGAGGTTGCTGTTGTACACGCTGCCAAAAAACACGTCCCCTCTGTTAAGTGTCTGTATCAGAGCTGTTGTTTCCATTGCGGTGTGTGGAGAGCAGCAAAAGCTACCGTTGCAGTAGAAGAGTTTGGTACAGCTCCCTTGGAAAAAAAAAACAAAAAACACCACAGACCAACCAACCGAACACCTCCAGAGGGACTGTCTGCTGTAATCCAGAATTTTCTCCCACAGTGCGTTGTAAGGCAGTTAAAGGTGGGAAGTTGTCTTACTGCCAGAAAGTACCATCAATGCCATTCTACTTTGCTTAAATGGTTTATTTGATCAGAAAAACATTCCTCCCTATTGCTGTTTCCAGCCAGTGCCGTGACTGACACATGTATCAAAATTCCGTACGCAAACACACCTCTACCCACACGCTCCAAAAAAGCATAATGCAATGAAGAGTGTGCACCCATCACTCATTGCAGAGAATGTCACTTGTCAGTCAAAAGTGAATATTTACAACATAGGTTATTCAGAATGTAGGTGTCAAACTCGGGATAATTTGAAGGTATCAGCTGAACAGTCCTGCTCACCCTAGTGAGGGCTGGCTTTGTTCTAGTTTAGATGGTGAAAATAACAGACGGACAAAGTAACACAACAGCAGGGCCATGTGGGACATGTCTGGCCTTGAAAATTTAATGAACTCTCATCTCTGATAATAAGGGCTAATATAAAATAATACTGTTCTATGGTGCCTGACTTCTTAGGCTTACATGGCTGTCGTGTTAACTTTATTCTCATTTTGTTTCCTGACTGGTGTTAGAATGGATACACCCCTCTGCATATTGCTGCCAAGAAAAATCAGATGCAGATAGCTACCACTCTGTTGAACTATGGGGCTGAGACTAACATTTTGACCAAGCAGGGAGTCACCCCACTTCATCTGGCCTCTCAAGAAGGTCACACTGACATGGTGACCTTGCTTTTGGAGAAAGGATCCAATATCCACGTGGCAACAAAGGTAACTCACAAACAGAGGCAAAGTGCTGTGGGTGGGAGTATCTAGTAAAAAAATCCCATGGAGGACCTTTCCAGGTTTTTTTTGGTTTTGTTTTGTTTTTTATGATTGTACGTGACACCTTTTTGATAGAAAACAGGTTCCTCAAAAAAACCCCACTACTGTAGATCTTTATAGGTCACCAGATTTATCCAGGCATATATGTAAGTCTTAGTTACTTAAGGTCAAAAGCCTGCAGCTTTTGTTCATACAAATCAAAACAGAAGGCTCAAGTCTTTCGTTGTCTGGCATTAACGTATTGTGCTACCTAACCAATAAAAAACAAGGTGACTTTCATTTCTCTTACAAAATTTGTTACCTGCCTTGTTCACAGGCAAGTACTCTGTGCGTGATCACAGCAAGCTTTTAGTTGAAGGCTGCATCCATTTCCTTGGCGTCTTTGAATGGGATCTATTTCTGGAGTTATTTTCTTCTTTCTGACTTGTGCCTGCAGTTGTCAAGGTTCCCTTTCCCGTCTGAGGAGTGGGAAGCACGGTGAATGTGCTTCCCTGATTTATTAATGGGCTCTTCAGTTTCCCAAGTGACATTATTGTATAAAATCTGAGCGTGATCATTGACGCCTGAAGTTTTACTCTGTGCTTATGGTGATGTAATTGCTTTGGAGCTGTTTGTCAGCTGGAACAGGAGAAACGTCAACTCTACTTTGTTTAAAAACCCCCACCCATACTTAGAAGCTATAGTTAGGATCTCTTCATGTTTTAAAGATGAGAAAGTGGGAAAGTCTAGATTTCTTTTCTCATGTAAAGTAGGTTTTATTCTTATTTTTACATATATTTATTTATTTATTTTATATATTCTGCCTCTAGACTGGACTGACATCCTTACACCTTGCAGCTCAAGAAGATAAAGTGAATGTAGCTGAAATACTCACAAAACATGGTGCAAACCAAGATGCTCAAACAAAGGTAAATCATGGAGCGGCTACTGTCTCTAGTGTGCTGAAGGATGCTACCATTGTAAAAGGAATGTTCCACTGAGCTTGCAGTTTTACTTCTTTGTTCTCTTATTGTAGCTTGGTTATACACCTTTAATTGTGGCGTGTCACTATGGAAACATCAAAATGGTGAATTTTCTTCTCAAACAGGGAGCAAACGTCAATGCTAAAACAAAGGTAAAGAATTTTTCATTGCTTGTTTTTGGTCTTTATTATGAACCTGGTAACCAAGCACTACGAATAATACCACAGGTGCCTTTGTACTAGGAAACTATAATTATTGCGTGGTAGGTGTCAATATATGGTGATTCGTGGCTATAGTGGAATGCGTTCTCTCTGCTACATCTCATTGTGTAGTGTTCACAAAAGAGAAGTCAGACAACTGTTTGGGCATATGAAAGAAGGAGATAGAGAATCAGTATCATTGGTTTTTTCTTTTTACTTGCAAACTAACAAATGCGAGCTTGTTTCTGATCTCATTTACACGTGGTTTACGCCAGTGTAATGCCGGTGTGCTGCCAAACTAGTTAAGTAACAATTCAGACACTTTGAGGGCGATGCCAGGTTCTCTCCAATCTGCTGGGAGAAGAGTTGGAAGAATTACTGCTGATCAAAGCGTGGGTGGTATGACTTTGGGAGAGGAAGCAGCTGTGGTGGGGGAATGCAGTTTACTGAAGACAGGTTTTGGGGTTTTTTTGAGGGGAATCTGGGTACACTGTTACTGACCAGTTATACTGAAATGGACCTGACTGTCTATAGCCAAAGTCTGAACGAAATCCACTGGCTTCAGCAGTTTCTTCTAGTATAAACTGGTGGGCACAACAGCTGAATGTGATACGTTTTGTAGCAAGAATTGTGTATCTCCTGAGTATACACAGAGAGGTTCTGGTGACAGCAACAGTGTGTTGCATCCCAGATACCATCGCATCACCCTTATCAGAAAGAGAAGGCTAACTCAGGAGCTGCAGGGCTTCAGCTTAGTTAAAGCTGGCTTCAGGCAATAGCTAGCTACTAGCTTCAGATGGGATGTCTTGGGATCAACATGAAGAAGTCCATCGATATTTCTAGTGACATACTTAGTATTTGTAAGATCCAATCAAAATCATAGGCTTGTGGTCTGCTGGCCTCTCCGGCCAGCTCCTCTGACCCCAGCTGCAACCTATGGGATAGATTCATTTCTTAGAGTAGCACTATTTCATCACAGTTGTCAGAGGTCAATGTGGTAAGAAACAGCAAAGTAAATAAATAAAAAATGCTGGCCCACCCTTCGTGAGATCACCCAAAATCAATGGGCAAAAACTAGGGATTCCAAAAGAACAGGCAATGCTACTAGAAAAACAGCTGATAAGAATTAATAAAGCAGACACTAGCAGGATCCAAATTATAGCTGCCAGGACGTTCAGCTGAGGTATTTGGAGGCTAACTAAAGGGACAGACATACTTGCATCTTTAGTATTAAGTCTCCCTCTATGTCTAAGGGGCCACTGGGCCAGATTCTGATGCCATTTCCCCTGGGATTTCACTTACTCAGAATAATTTCATTAAAGTCAGCAAGTTTGTATGAGAGTATGGGGCAGTGGTTCTCCAAAATCTTGCGCCTAGGGACCAATAAAAATACTGGCAGTCTGTCAACTGTTACTGTGGACTCAGTTTAAAGAGCAAATCCATCCTAGCTGGATTCAGGATAGGCATGTTAAAGAACAAGTAACCTCTATTGCAGCCTGGTCTTTAACTAGAGAAAGCCTGCATGATGCTTTGTGCCATCTCCAGTGAAAAATAATACAGCTGAATTCTGTTTTTGAAGGACTGCACTAATATTTAAGAAAAGAGCCAATTTACTTTGCTCTACAACCTACAGTAAAATCTTCCTTCAATTTCTTAGTAGTCCGTGGATGCATACTATAATTATAAGAACTGTAACAATTCTGAACTATCACTATTTAATTAGTAGTACAAAGCATTACTTGCATCTATTCGTTTGCAAAAGAGATGAATCTCAGAGTGTGTCTTTCAGAGCCTGCCCCCAGGCTTTACATAAGTGTAGAGTGAGATCAACTTGGTGTTTTCTTCCAGTTTATTCTCTGCTTGCTTTCAAAGCCAGTTGCAAATGATTTTGTAAATGAATTGCCTGATTGGACTTACACAATACTATCTCAGATCAACTAGCTGAAGTACACTTCGGTTATGTTTCTGTATTATGTAACATTAGACTGAATCACTGGAGCAGATAAGTATAGTGAGTTAAGCGTGTTTATTAATACAGACGTTGTGTACATGTTTTTAAGTGTAGTTACAGCTTGGTCAAGCCTTTTGAAGGCAAAGCAAAGCTTAAATTGATTGACAGTTGTAAAAGGTATACGTTGTTAGCCTCTTTAAAAGCAAATAGTCTCAAATCACTGCTTTTAAAAGTTACATATTTTTTAAATTGGCTGAAATATTTTAGAGGCACATCTTGGGGCTTCTGTAGAAAACTAAGATGTGAGAGGAAGAAAAATGTCTGCCTCAGCTATGATTCTGTCCTTAGCATGCCGCTTTAACTTTACTGTTCCTCATTGTTCCTCCCTCTGATTTAGGAAATGAGGAATTATCTATCCTTCCAGAGATTGCTTATATTGTGAGATGAAAAATGCTTTGTGAATAAAAATATTATCTTCCTTTATCTTTTCATTAATCTGGGGAAGGAGTATTATTACTACTGAAGATTTATTATCTTTGGGTCGATTGATGGCATAATTTCTTTTTGAAATGTCTCAAAAGGAGCAGAAGGAAGCAAAGCAAAATGTTTAATCTAACTACTGGTGGTTGTTCTTTGTTTGTTTGCTTGTATCGTAACCAATGTGGACAACAGAATGGGTACACCCCTCTTCACCAAGCTGCTCAACAAGGCCACACTCACATCATTAACGTTCTTCTCCAGCATGGGGCCAAGCCCAACGCCATCACCACTGTAAGTCTGTGAAGTGCCAGTGGGAACTTGTTTCCCTGGACAGTTCTTTTCAGTCCTTTCTTAGGGCTTGAGAGTAAGCCTTTGTTTTGGTGAAAGTATTCCTCATGCAGCTGGTTGTCAGATGTGTAAATCTAACTTCCTCTTCTTTTCCTTATCCTCTTAAGGTAGTTCAGATCAGATCTAATTCATTGTGCACTAAGCTAAATGTGAGGTGGGGAAACTGATTTCTGAGCTGCAGGGTCAGGCTGGCTGCAGCTAGCTGTGTTGTGCTTGTTCAGTTGCCCTCTGCCTGAACACTTCCATCTGTAAATTGGTATCTTGATAAGAATTTTTCCATGAAAATTAAGGGAAAATCCGAACCTGGGCTTTTTTGAAGTTTTAGACCCAAATCTCTGTCCCTTTATCCACTGGATCTGTTTCAGGTTCTTACTGAGTTCACTGATGATAATGCCTCCTCAAAGACTGTCAATAACCTCTGGCACAGCTCCTTCTCTGCAGTCAGCCAGGAATGCAACTGTCCTATTTCATGTTGATGTTGTTATTAGTCACCTCTAATGGGGTAATCTTTAAAATGCAGCCAGAATGTCCAAAACTCGTGTCATTCCCCAGAGTGGATCAGGTTTCCACGTACATATATTGTGCATGCTTAAATCAGCACTGGTGCCCTCTTTGGTCCTGGAACAATCACACTGAATTATCTTCTGTGAAGTTATCCAAAATACCAGTTTATGCACCAGATCATCAAGCAAGAGACTGTTGTAGTCAGCTTCTGGGGCTGCAGGTACTATTGGGCATGTTCAACCAAAGGTTTCTTTACTTGTTTTCAGTCCTCATGTTGGGGCTGTTGTGCCCAAATCTAACCCAAATCCAAGCAGGGTCTCAAGAATGTGTCTTTACTGCACAGTTTGCATGTTTTCTCAGGTACTAGATCTGTTCTTGTCCACACATAGCAACCTCTGGCTTGAGATAAGAGAGAATTTCAACCTGAGACATCTGGCAGGGGGATGTGGGAGTGGGATACGAGCAGTTAATGTGCAAGTGACAGTAACAGTCAAATTATTTGTGCTGTGAAGATGCTTATCTATTCATTTGATGCTGCTGATCCACAAACACTGTGTTGCTTCGGGGTTGCTGAGCTAGACTAATACAGAAGAACGTAAATTATAGATAACTAAATCCAGTACTGAAGCAGAGAGAAGCCCTCAGGCTGGTATCCTGCGCACAGTGCAGCGGTGTCACGAGAGAAATCATTTCAGTGCGAAGAGCGGTACAGTGGCTTTCCATGATTCCCCCGGTAGGCCAGCATGTTGTCCTTTGGTTCAGTGCAAAATAACATAAACCAGTTCTTTGTGGAGCTCTTTACAAAGAATCATGGAACACATCTCTTCCTCCCCTCCCTAAGTTGAGTGACTGTGGACTGCCAATGTTCCAGGTGATGAAATGGAGATAAATAGGCCAAAACGCTTACTGAATTATCATTTTAATGTTCATTTGATGAATGGCACATCTACATATCATGGGCATTTAAACTGCAAATAAATTTACTTAAATGGAAATTAATTCCCCGCCCCCAAGCCTTATGTAGGTTGTTTTTGTGTTTGTTAAATTATTAGCTTTTGTGTACTTTTATTGGACATACGTTTTTGTTGTAAGGAGAAATAGAAGTGTATGTGGACAATACAGCTGTAATCTTGTATTCCCCAAAGAGGGAATTGTAGCTGATAAAGAGTTAACAGTTTCAACTGGAAGTGAAACTGTAACATTTTAAAATACTTTTTTTAGAAGAGTATTTCTGATGTAGAGCCATTTATGCAAAATAAAACATGAACTTCTGCAGACAAGACACATTCTATATAGTGGAATTTGAGCACTGAAGGGTTAAACCATACAGCACTTTTTCATTTAGAATAGCAGGCAGATGTAAGTATGTTGTGTTACCATGGTAATCAGGGCTATAGTCTTAAAGAAGTTACAAAGACAGAGTCAGATGTAACGGTAAAAAAACAGTGATTTTCCTAGGCTGTGCCTTGTTTTGGATGGAAATGCTGGCTCATGCAGTGTTGAGAGTGATCTCATTGGTTCACATCACAATCCTCCCTCTCATTGCGCTCTCTCTCTCCCCTTCTCTCTTTTTTCTTCAGAATGGTAACACTGCCTTAGCTATTGCAAGGCGTCTGGGATATATCTCAGTGGTCGATACGCTGAAGGTTGTAACGGAGGAGATTACTACCACCACAACTGTGAGTTGCAGATGCATTAAAATGTCTCTCTTCGTTATTCAGAATGTTGTCTTTCTTTTCTTCCCTCGGACTCTCCCTGTATCTCTTTCCTTTTTTTGTTTTCTGGTTTTAGCCCCCCCTTTCTGTTGGATTTTTGCAAAAGTGCTACAGGGCTTTCAGTGTATCTTTTAAGCATGTGGAAGTGTGTGCAACACAACAGGCTTCACTGAGCTAGGTAACAAAATCTACGTGCATGCAGATGGAAGACAACTACTCAAAACCAGAGTTAAACTTTTTTCTAGATATGGCTCTGAGCTGCAAACCCAAACTTTCCAGAAGTTTGTGCATTGTTGTTAGATCCTTTCCTGTTTCACTGTTTCTCTTTTCACCTCTCCTTTTCAGTCTGTCCTTACATTTCCACACTTTTGACACCTACTGAGGCTCAACCATTGCAGCACACCACAGCAAGCTTCTTAGCATTTGGACTGTACCAGCCATGGACTGGTGCCAAGCTTAATGATGCTCCCTAGATGGCTCTGAATCACATCAATCATCTTTTTACTCAAGTCACTTTCAGTTCAAATAGATCCCGTTTTTCCAAAATATGGAAGAATCTTTCCTTATGTGCTTGGTCCTCTCAGTCCTCCACACTCTTGGTAGTTTGTATTTTGACTTTGGAATTTGCGAGTAGTATGTGCGGAACATCAGCAAGGTGGTACTGTTGCTGTAAGCCAGGAAAAACTGATATATTCTGACACTCTGAGAGGGGAATGTTTTCTCTTCTTGGACTTTTACCTCCCATGTACAAATGTTTTAGCAGGTAGGAAGGGAGAACATTACAAATAGTGCATCATTTAAGAAATTAATTTTAATTTAGATTTTCATTACTGCATTTTATCTTGAAGCACTGCTTTAGGATCATGCTCCTTTCTTGTTGTTTTCTTTTTAATGCAAGAAAGATTAGCAGTTTAGAAAACCTATCAGATGTAGATGTCGTTTAGGAGCTCGGAGCCATAAAAATGCACGGATTACTTGAGAGGTGCCACTGCCTAATCAGGGAGAGGGTTAGAGGAAGGGAAGAAATCCAAAGTCTCTTGTAAGGAAATGGGAAAACAATTTTGTCACATGCTGACAGCAAGTCCCACTGATATTAACCGAGGAAGATGGAATAAAAGTAACATGGCATCAGGTTACAAATAGAGTGAGGCATGATTTATTAATGACCTGCGAAGATCACACTGAGTCAGGTTCGGACAAGGAATTCCAGTGAATTCCAGAAGTCTCGTAATAAAGAGCGTATGTTTTTGCTGTTGTTTATTTCATGTTCTTGTTTAATCATATAGCACATCACACATGTATGTGCATAAACAAATACGTATCTATTCAGATATCTAGAAAAATCTAGGTAAAATTCTTTGAGAAACTTTAGCTCTTTTCAAAAGTATATTTCTTTAGCCTCAGATGACACCTTTGCTGTTCACTGTGCTGTGTCCTGGCACACTTTTTCCATTTATGCCTGATGCATATTGTAACTTCCTTTGTCGTACATTGTGTTGCACTGTGGAGCCTTGTACCTTGTCATATGTAAATATTAGATGCTTTTTAATAATAGGGATTATACTATGAAAAGACACCTGTGAGTTATTTACTTTGGGTAAATGTTTCTTTAAACTTTGAGGGTAATGGAGTTTTCTGCCAGATACCAGATGCTTGGGGTTTAGGGCTGAATCAAATACTGAACCTTACTTGCATAGTTGACCTTTAATGCTTGCATATAAGAGAAATCTGAAATCTTGAACTGTGTCTGTGTACAAAGCACTGCTTTTAAAAGTCAGGTGGGAACCCTAGATAAACTCAGCAGATTTTTCAGCTCTGAATTTGTCTGAATCCTGTACCTTAGGGATATATAGAATATAAACCTCTGGTGGTGGTGGTCATGCTGGGGAATGTTGATTAAACATAATTTAGAACAAGTCCTAAAAAGGAGGGAAAATAACAGGCACTCCCTGCAGTAAAGTTCTCCAGATGGTGGGGTTGGTGTTGCCAAACCAGAACACAGCATTTAGCACTGAAAAAAAGGTGCTGTCACCATAGCTACTTCATTCTCTAAGGTTGTAGCTGAGTGATGCATGGAGGATGTTAGACAGGCTGATGCTTTATTGATATTCAAGTCACTGGCATTTGAAACAAGGAAAAGATCTCCAGTGCCAAAGCCTTTGGTCTAACTTTGAACAAATTTTCCTATCCTTGCTTTAGTGTTTTTATTAGTGGAGCCACATGAATGTAAAACAATAGAGAGACTAAAGTGCATTTATTTTTACTCACAGATTAGAGCTGAATAGGAAGAAAATCAGAATAAGCTAGACTTTCAAAGGTTTGCTACGCAATCGAGTTTTGGGGTATTTATACAAACAGGCATAGTCTTCCTGTGGACAAATGAATATGTGAGGAGCTTTGAGGTTGTTTACAGTATACTGCTGTTAAGTAATCGCTGAATGTACATATATGTTTATATATCTGAATTATTCTATGCCACCAAATGAAAATCTGGCCTTACAATGAAAGTCTTAAATACAGAAGCCTAAAGCACATAACTGAATTCTCAGTGGCACTAAACAGTAGGGAGTTTGAGAAATATACATTGAGCAGTTTTCAAAGTGGGGCTAGATATGGATTTTAAATGTTGAGGATATTCGACATTTCTAATGTGCCTATCAATTAAAAAAATTCTAGTATTATATGAAAAGTTCATTGAAAAACATTAATTCTCAGCTTCTGTTGGAATTGATGTAGAATTAATGATTCTTGCTGAGTTCAGTGTTCCAGAGATAGCATTGCGGATTTTTTGTTCTTCTGAAACATGCGTGTGCGTGTGTACACATGCACACTGTCTTGATTCTGTTTTCCAAACTTTGTTTCAATTGTTAAATTATGTAATAATTTTCTCTGAAGGGAAAATCAGGAAGTAAATAAAATATCATTACTTCTCTGTAAATAAATAATAATGTCTCAGCGCCTTAGTCAAAGACTAGATTGTTATTATATAGGGGCCTGTAAAATCCTAATTTATGAATAAATTGATATCGTGATAAATAAACCTTAGTTACTAGGGTCTGCGGATCTAAGTTAATAGAAAGACAATATACAATGTACTTCTATACCTGTAGCTTGTGGACTAGAGTGTTGTAGCATCCTTTCACTTCTGTGTTCTTCTAATCAAATGGATTTTGTACATAAGCTAAGGTTGGGAACCAAGTTTTCTTAAATAAATTTTGGTCATAGAGCAGATGTACAAAAACTAGCATTTGTGACTCCTAGGCGGACACCTTCTTTCCCCTTTCTTCAGAATTTGGTCACCTCCTGCCTTTGTCTTTTTTCCCTGACTTTTCAGTTATTTTACGTGGGGAACATGTGAACTGGCAATAGAGAATTTGCAGTACACTTTGTGTAGATAAAATTGCAATGCCAATGCCAAATACAATGCCAGTCAATCGGTACTCACGTACAGTGCTTTCCACTTCACTTGAAAAATATACAGCCTCCTCCACCTGGGTTTATTTCTTTAGCCCGCTGTCAGTGATCTTTTTTTCAAATTCACAATGTATTTGTTAACTTACTGCTATATTGTTGAAGAGATGAGGTCAACGTCACCTGAACGATAGCATCCTCCCCATCTGTTGTCGCTGGCTTTGTCACCCTACCACTGCCTGACATTTCTATCTGAGGAAAGCCATGGGAATGCAGGGGGGGAAAGTCAGACATATTGGTGGAGGCATTCAGTGAATATAGACTAATTTTCAAAACAGAACATGCAACAGAAGTAATTAGTTGTCTTGAATCACGGGTAAGAGTGAATTTAGGAGGCCTAATTGGGATTGCCATTTGAAGCAAAGGGCGTTGTTCTTTCCCTGTACCTCAGGAGGGTGACTTGAAAACTGCTGTTACAGTTAAATATTTTTCAAAAATGTAAAGCAGACTTTTAAAAAAAATTTCCAAAGTAATCACACTGTTGTTAACTTTGTTAATTATAAAAGTGCAGTACCTTACAATAATCAAGAATTCTATCTTTGTCGGTTGTTAGAGAAGTATAAAACAGAATTGGGAAATACCTAGTAAGTTTTGTGCAACAAAAACTGCTGTTGACTTCACTGCTTGATATCAGTGGGCACTTTCCCAAAAGCATATTGCATAAGGGACTCAGGATTTGGCTGACATTAATTATCCCTTGGATTGTATGCTCTTTCACTACTTCTGCATGTAACGTTAATTTATGCTTGATAGATACCATCCACAATAGGGAGTGAAGTACTACCTCAGTGGGAGTTTCACAAGACACATGGCCTCCTGACATTCTTCTCCATGCCAAAGGGGCACATCTGCTCCTACATACCTTAAAGGGTGATGTGTTGAATCCCCTCCACAGCTCCCCAGTTCAGCTGACTGGCTGCAGATCTGGGTGGAGCCAGGGAAATACTTATTTTTCGGTTGTGACTAATGCTGTTCTGATCACTGCTCTTTTTTAAGTCCTTGGCATTTTGTTTCCTGTATCGTAACACACTGAATAGTTTCCTGCAGGCAACTTTTTCACACCTTGCACTTCCTACAATTTCTCTCATTATGTTCTTCATCTCCTTCTCCAGTGTGATGCTAAAAGGATGTCATCATTCTTGATTCAGTAATTCAGTACCTCTGAACATCATCTGTTTCTTCCTTGAAGTCATTTATGAAGATAAAATCATATATAAAAAAAAAAATCTTCCAGTGTTCTCCTGCTCTGTGCTCTCACGCTTAAACAGTGTCCTCCCAGCAGTCCTCCATCCATACTTGCCTTTTGTATCACAATATTTTAAGCTTTTAGGTGCACAAAATATATCAGAACATTCAAATAACATCTTTTCCCCTGTATATGTGATGGATATGTGATTTGGGCGAATATACATGATTTATGAAAAGGATATCATTAATATGCAGTGTAGTCGCTTGGGGGGGGGAGCAAGAAATGTTTTAAGTGATCTGTGTAAATCCTTCACATCTTTTTTTAGTTTAAAAATTTCACATCATTCATAACTTCATTTCCAAATGCTTTGCGATTTAATAATTTCCATATGCCACATACAACTTTCTGAAGCTCTTCTGTAGACATTACCTAATTCATTTTAAAATCATCTTGGAAACATTGAGCTGAATTGTTCTACATGCACCATTTATAAATAAATTTGCTGAGAGCCTTCTTTTCTTTTCTTTTATTCCTCTGACCAGTTCATTAGCTTTATTTTTTTGTACTTTTCTGCCAGAATAATTGTTACCTTATACAGCACTGAGAATAGGAACTTCTGGAGTAAAGATGAAAAATAAAGTTAGGGGAAAGGGAAACACATTATAAAATGTCTCAGCGGATCCCACTGCTGTTGCTGTTGAAAATATACTTCTGTAAACTGTGCTGCTTCTTTTGGTGTTTAATTGGAGGATTGATGTTTCTGTCTTTGCAGACTGTAACAGAGAAGCACAAGCTAAATGTACCTGAGACAATGACTGAGGTCCTGGATGTTTCAGATGAAGAAGGTGAGCAACTTTGCTAAGTTCCCATTGCGTATCACTTATGTAACCTGTAATATAGGCTCAAGATAGCTGCTTAAGTACTTTGACATCTTCATTTTGCAGTGCTTGAAATAAAGTTCTATGTAATGGCCTTTTTTTAACGATGTAGTCATTATGGCATTTGAATAAAGATGCCAAAGTTGACCCAACCCAAAGTCCTGGACCCCTACCTCTTTTTCAGAAAAATCTTATCTGAACCAAATCAACAAATGAGAACATTTCCCCATTTCAGATTTTAAAAATTAAATGTAGAGCTGTCCCAAAGCTGGGTTTGACCCTCCCATAAAGAGGAATTTGAGCAGTAAATTTTTTGGAACAATGCCACCTATTTCAGATGCATATATCTAGGGGTTCTGCCTAATTGGAAACATTTGTGTAAGAAGATGCATAACGTGGAAGGTGAGGGGACTGTTCCCTTGAGGGAGCTTTCGGCACATGCGAAACACAGATACGTACGGTATGACAAAGTAACAGCGCGCTAATAAGTTTGGCACTTTGGTTTCAGAGTCTGTTATATGTACAGACAGGAGGCATATGTTGTACCACTTAGCTAAGTCCCAAGAAAATTTCTGTGAACTTCCAGAGGAATTGAGAAAGTACTGCGGTTTTATACAGCACAGAATTAAGGAAACAGCTTAAAAACATCCCTTTCTGAAAGTTCACAAATGACTTCTTACAAATTTTAATCACAATGGCATCTGATAAATAGAAACACATTTGCAAGAATTTTCTAAGTTCTTTTTTACTCTTGGAATTGTTAATTAACATTACAGTATCTTACATACACCATTTAATGGTTATTATTTCATGCAAATAATTTGTAGAGTGACTAATTTTAAGAAGTCCTAGGAATTTAGGAACACAGGTTACAGACTTGGGTTTTTTTCCCTATTACGAAGAACACAAACGCACTTGTGGTTCTAAGTGGTACTGGAAGTTAATGGCGTTCATGTTCCTAAACTGCTTGTATTACTTTTTGAAATGGGATTTATGCTTATAAATGAGTTACACTTTTGAGAAAATATGACGTTTAGGCTCCAGATATAACTTTTTTTTGTGATGCTTGCAAAGCTGCAAGCAAAAGCAAACAAGTGTGATTCGAAACAAATTATTTTTTGCTGCATCGTGATCAGTAAAATTATTTCTCTCAGGCATGTTTTCGCTATATTTTCTCTGTTTGAAAAACATTCAACTACTTGTGTAATTACTGTGATAAATGGCCTTTAAATTGCTTTCAGCCTTACGTTCACTTCGTTGAATTTTCTCCCAGTCTTTTGAACTACCATTTAACCATCTTTAAATCCATGAAGCCTGGTATGTCTTTCTGCTTCTACACGATTAATACAGGGTATTCCTTTTTCTCAAACCAATTTATATGTTGTACAGCCTTTAAACATTCTGATGATGAACGCTTCAGCGATGGTGAAGCATATAGTGGCACAGGTGCTGTTAGCAGAAGTTCATGGAGTAAGACTTAAAAACTTCCTCTTTTTGTTTAACTTGGAGTGTTTGTTTTATTTTTTGTGTTGAAGCAACATGAATATGCTTAATCTGGGTGCCTAACACTGCTCCTTTTCATTACTTTTGAAGTGTGACTGGGCGTGGGTTTCCTGAAAGGTGGGAGGAAGAAGGGAAGCCAGAAAACCCAAGATTTATTACCTGTATCTTGAACATGTTGGCAGAACTTACTGTGGCAATCCAGCATGACTAATGCTCTCCAGTGTTTTGAATTAACATTCTCTGCTTTCTGTTACCATCTGACACCTACTGTTTGTCAATAGGCAGCAGATACGACATGGGTACTCTGGCACATTGCTGCTCTAGTCTCAGTACTGAGCACCCATACTGAAAGTGCCTCTGTGATCCTGCTGCAGGTCGCTAAGCAGGTTGGTGACAGTTAGAGCACTTCATGCCGTCGTCCTTGTAAAATCTGTTTCTACAGGCAAAGCATTCAGGATGTTGCGAAAATTCTTAACGCGGATGGTACTTGTCACAGGAACTTAAAATTGCTGAGGGCAGGAAGACTGCAAAACTTCTTTAATAAAGAGGATGAACCTTTTAGTGATGGTGTAGTCTTTATAAGAGGCTAGCAATAAGGTTTCTGTAATGCTGTGTTCTTAGCTGCTTTAAAGTGACACAATATGTTCTGAAATAAATTAACGTGACATGGTAAACCTGCCCATTATAAAGTTGAACACGAGAAGAGTACTTCAGCAAGTAAGTATTTCAGGTCCCATTGTAGAGCTTGTTCATCACTGGTGATAAGCATTTTGCATTTTGCCTGGGAAGCAGTTATATTGCATAATTGTATGTTATTATGTTAATAATATAGTATTGATATTCCTCAAACAAATTCAAGTGCAACCTCCAGTCTTAGCAGTAGAAAATAAAGGACAATATAATCTATCAAATAGCTCAGCTTGGTATGTAAGGTCCTGCTCTGTGCAGCCTATTTTAAAATATTTTGAATGGACTGAGAGTCCCACTAATCCTTCTTTCATTTTCATCCAGCATTTTTATGTTTAGCAATTGTACTGTTATTCAGAATTCTTTACCTTTTACTGTACCTGAAAATAAAAAAAATCTTTCCTTCGAACAGAACCAGATTATTATTTTTTTTTAAATTGCATTTTATTTTTTAATTAGGTTACTGATTTTTAGATGATAAGTATCAGAGTTAAGTACAGAAGCAGGTGTGTGTTGTCAGGGAAAGAGAAATACCCATGCCAGTAACAGACTAGATGAAATTGGATTCATAAGTTTTGTGCAAGGATCAAGGAAGAAGTGAAAAAAAGGAAACTTCATAGGCTAGCAAAAACATGATTATAGAGAAATCCTACTTCACCTGCTGTGTAAGCCTGTTATGTGGTCCTACATGTATCAGATATTCTGTGGCATTAATAAGTATATCCTGCTTTGTGACCATCAGGGCCAAAGATGTATCAGCACAGTTTTATTAAGTGGTTTATTCATACACCACAGAAATACACACATGCACATGTGTGTAACTGCTACTTCCTCTGTTTGTACTGTAGTCTACCATGAAGACCATTTCAGGATCATTGTCCATTGTTATTTGCTTAGCACTGTGCAGAGGTAATACAATTACTGTTCAGAAGGTGATGGCCTGATCTTGCAAAAAAGATTAAGAAGTGCTTCTCCTTAAGGATGGGCATTACACTACAGACTCCCACAGGCCTAGCTCTTAAGCAATGTGATTTCTGAAACCCATATCCATGCCAGCAGAAATGCTTTAAAGTGTGGATAGAGTCGTACTAAAAAAATTGTGCGTTTTTGTCTTTGTATTTGGCTTAGCTGTTCCTGTTGCTACAAAGTTTAGTCCCTTTAAAACTGTTGCCACAAAAGAAACAATTTGCACCTGAGGGATCTGGCAGTAAAGAGCAATTACTGTAAAGCATCTTGTGAAATGTATTGTAGTGACATCTACAGAAATAGTGAAGTTAAGCACAAGCAGATGTTTCTGTGAGGGCTGAGTTAGTGTAGACACACAGGAAAATCTAGAAAAGGAGGCAAGAACCTTTTTTTTCGTCTCCCATATGTTAATATTGTATTGAGGAGCATATTGCTGCTCCTCTGTACTCATTTCATGTGTTATTTTTGTGGCGAAAGAGCCGTACAAACTGCCGAAGGTTTATTTTTGTGACTCCCCTCTGAGATAGTACAGTCAGTACAGTGCTGTACATAGAGGATACAAGACCAACCAGTAAAACAGGTTGTCAAAGAGCTCTCGTTTGTGTTTGTCTGGGCCTCTTCATCTCCTACCCTGTTTTTAGTCCAGTTTATTTTCAAAAGCTCTGGTTTCACTGTCTTTTTGAGACTAAGTTCTGGCTGCTGCAAGAAGTTGTCATAGCTCTAACCACACTTTCCCACATCCTCCATTATGTCAGCACAAACGTTTCACCGTGTGGTGAACCAACCCAGAGACCTGATCTGTCTGAAAATTAATCTCTTAGTTCTGACAAGTTATTTTTCGGCCAGACTACTTTTGCAGGCAGAAGGGAATAGAAGGGCTGAAGTAGAAGGTGAGACACCATTGTCAGAAGGCTACCATAAAGGTCATTTCACACCTCACAGTAATTAATGCTGATGTTTCAACTGCGGAGAAGCGATAGACAAATGTTGAGCGAATGGTCATGTGCAGATAGTCAGTGGAGTCTCAAAAAACAGTTGGAATCACAATATCCAAAGAACAAAACCATCTCTTTCATGAGGGATGCTTGTCTAAAAATTGCTAAAGAGTCAGCCCTATGCCTGGTTGAGACACAAGGTGATGTTGTTGGCTTATTTTTTTTAAACTTTGTGTTTCTTTAAAAAAAATTGCAACTAATTAAGTCATCTTAAAAAGAAGGTGATTAGGACATTGAATTTGCTGAAGTGTTTCTAAAAATGGAAACAGTGTCATCACATGTCCTTAAATAATTTATGAAATAAAATATGCATTAATACCTACATACCATAATGGCCCAGTGTGAGACTGTTGCTTTTTTCCTCTCACAGAGTTGCTCATTTTTCTCCTTTTTAGTTTTAAAGCTTACTCAAAATTGGGATACTATGTCATTCAAACATACTTACAGTAATAGTACGTGTGTAAAAGTGGGGTTTGCTATCCCTTCATCAGTGTGCATCAGTGACAAGGTGGCATATCTGTGAACAACTGCATCACTTAGGGACATTAAAAAATGTGATTGGAGATTCCAGAAAGCAGTTCACAGCTAATCCATACCCGATTACCTCAGATTTCTGATTAAAAAGAAAAAAATCCTTTTTGTTATTGAAAAAAGTTGTTTTCAGTGTAGACAATTTTTTCCAGTGTAGAGAAACTATCAACAAAGAGAACTTTCAAACTGCTTAGTAAGTCTGGTTCAGATGTATGCTCACAAAGGACTGAGAAGTTACTAATTTACAGACAGACACTCCAGTAGGGTTCAGGAATTTGTTTCTGCCACTGTTGATTCCTAAATGACTCTGTGGAAGTCACTCCAATTATCTCGGTCTTTCAGTTATAGAATGGGATAACAACAAGCTGCTTTGCCTGGTGCGTTAGGAGCTGTGAAGAAAATGCCACGTATATCTGTTTATCTACCTTTGTAACTGCTTGCCTGGAACTAACTGGCCACCTAGTTATTGTTATGAATGTTGTTATTATTAAATGATAATGTGCACTGGTACCCACGAATATTCTCTTGTCAAAGTGTATCGCTTCATATTTGTGGTAACTGCAGCTCACACTTTGATAAGCATACTGAATTCCTTAATAGTATCTATAACAGCAGTAAACAGTGTTAAAATGTGACAGTGAATCTCCTGAGTGCCTCTACACACGGCCTTAGAGTACATTAATAGTATGGCATAGATGTGAAAAATGAGCAGTTAAGTCTGGGCAGAATTCATTGCTGTTGTACATGCACATAATTCCACTGAAGTAGTGGCTTAATTAGTTGGAAGACTTGAGGAATAACTTCCCTTAATTAAACCTGGAACTTAAAGTTGCAGCCAGTAACTGTTCTTGGTTAGACTTAAGGAAGTTGCTGCTGCTGCATGTTAAAACACTGTAAATTCAGAATAACATCACTGAATTAATTCACACTCTAAATTAAGCATCTTATAACCAGTAGTATAAAATGTAGGCCAAAGTTTGTCGATTTACAGAAGTAAATCAAGAGCTATGTGTTGAAAATTTAACTGAAACTTTCTTTAATGAAAAGAAATCTGTGCTCAGAAAGAAATAGCTGGTGAATAAGACTTGATTCTTAAAACTTATGATAACCTGCCAATGTCTACCTCCCATTTCTTAGAAACTTGTATTCTTTAGATGCCCTGTAAGGTTTGTTATGCAAAGAGTTTCTTGCTGGTACATTTTAACGTGGTCATCCAAGATGAAGGAAGATTCTTCTCTGGAAAGTTGCTTTTCTTTACATGGTATTGTTGAGATTACTTATAATTTCCTTTTTGCTTTTGCCTGAGCAAAATTTGGATTTTTTTTTTTCCTTCTAAGTGCCAGATATACAAATGCAACAGGAAATCTGAAAATTGGTTGCCTTTTTTAATTTATCTCTTGCCAACACAAAAGGTTCCCAATGTAATGGTTAGCTGCTCCGTTTTTCTCTTACAAATTTATTGACATTGTTGCTAGGAATCTGAAAAAAAAAAAGTTATAATGAAGTCTTACTTGGATTTTTTCACTGAAATCTTTCACAGAGAAGATAGCTTTTTTTTTTTTTTTTAAATATCTGGTATTGTCATTGGAAATAAATTATTTTATTTTTGTTGGAGTAGAATTGCAAAAGATTGCTCACTTGTCAACATTTTAGTAATGAAAAATAGGAGATTGTCATTAGGTCACAAAAAAGTTGGCAAAAGTTTTAAAAAACCTGCTGTATTTCATTTGCATCGGTATTGTTGTCAAAAAGTGGAATTGACCAGATTAGCAATAATAAATAATGTCAGTGATGTGTAGGCATGACCCAAACTACAGACACAGATCTGTTAGTGCAAAGAAGGGATAATGCATGGGCATGACCAGGAGACACTACTGTATTTACTTCTACATTATTTCCTAAATTGTTACTTTATGAGCAGTGTTGCACACTGAATTATTTTCTTCAGAGATTGAAACTATAGGCGGGACCTACAAGAGCCTGTTCATTGAAGTAAATAATAATCAGCATGTTAGAAAGGGGAAATGTATTTTTGACTAGTCTTATCCATCTGATCTAAATCTGTCTTTAAAGCTACTGGGTATCATTCCCACTCATGATTGATAAAACCTGGTTGCTTTTACATTTACATTAACCTTAATTAGCTGAAGATTCTATGGTTGCTGACAGTACTTACAGATATTTTGTAGTCAAAGTGAGCTCTACCAGTCAGAGGAGCATTTCCCATTCCGTGGGCAGCAGATGTCTTGGGCTATTGTTCCCTGGAACAATGTGGCTGTGAAAGATGACTTGTGTGTCATTACATAACATTTTACACATATTTTTAAAAGTGCTACGTAAGATAGTGGTACTTGCCATGTGAATTTCAGAAAGGCAAAATTAGTAAATACTTTGTATTCTTGGGAAGGAGGAAAAGACTTTTTTCCCCTCTTTTCACTTTAATGCATGCAGAGTCTTGGTCAGCAGGTTTGTTGGGAGTCATGGATACCTGTACTAGACCAAGCTTTCCTTCCTTAGTGCCCAAGGTGTTTCATATTGTGAGGTAAATTCCTATTTCATAGGAAGCGTTTACCAGGTTTAGGGTGAATTTTCCTCTTTCATGAGAAGAAAGCAGTGTTCTGATGGAACAAAAAACTAAATCAGTTCTCCATCAGTTTCCCCAGTATATTCTTTTCATGTCATTTCCTGCCCAGAATTCCTTGTGGGATCTGCTTTATCGCTTCTCTTGATACTATACAGAGAAGTCATTCAAGTCCCGGTTTTGACTGGACATGGTTTAGTAGCCCCACCACACCTGAGACTTTTCAGCATGCCAGTTAGTCTCAGTGACCTTCCGAGGCTTCTGTGGCTTAGGGAGGTAGGGATAGTTTTTTGTGGTCCAATTCTAAAAAGGCAGTGCTTTTATTCTTTGTTATCTAGATCCAACATAACAACTTTATAAATACCATAGTAGCCACCTGTGAAACACTGGAATTAATTTTGCAGCAGGTTAATTTGCGAGAAAACAAAATCAAGGCGTCTTCCCCTACCCGCAGATCCTGGAGGGTAGACATACGGGTTTTTTTCTTTTCATTTGCTTCACCTTCAGTCTTTCTGCAAATGCTGCACTGAGCTACTAATAGCTGACATGATGATTCATGTGAAGTCATGTATCAATATATGAAACCCTGCATGAAACCACACATGAAACCCTGCTTTCCTGACTGGCTAAAAAGAAATAAATTAAAAGCATTAGCCAAAGTGTAATTCAGGGAAGCTTCTAGTGTGTGTGTGCCATTAAATAGAGGATTGAATTTAAGGAGGTGAAGCTGTCCAAGGAAAGTGTCAGATAAACTCTGCATTATACATTCCTTTAAATGTGCTTCAGGACTTACATATTCCATAAAAAATTGTGCTTGCCATAGCTGTCCCTTCTCCATCTGTTACTTTTAAGGAGCAGCACTTATGTGGGGAGCTGTAGACTTATCTGCATGCTGTAGAGAAAACAATAATTTTGGCAAACTCACATAACTGTATCTGGCTTTAAAAACAACTATTAAAAGCAATTTCTGGCAGTTTCTATCACAGCTCTCTTTCTTTTCTTTCTTTTCTTTTTTTTTTTTAACTTTTGCCTATATTTTCTCTATGTTTTGTGAAAAACAATTCCAGAGCAATTCTCGTACAATTCTCATACAATACAAACAGTCATTGTATTTTGCAAGTCAGTTATTTAGCAGGAGAACTATAGGGAAGGTAGGAACTGCCTTTGTTGAGGCTTCCCTAAAGGAGTTGACTCTGTAGATGCATATCCAGAATGGTGTGGTGAAAATTTTAAACCTGCTTACTTGATCAAACATTTGCATAGCTCCCTGATATCAGAGGATAATTTCTGAAAAAAAGCTAGTCTGTTTTAGAAATGTTAATGAAACACTTTGCTAAGCTGAGAATTGCATGTGGCTGAGTGCTTCAAAGCTACTGTCTTGTAAATGTTACTTTGCATTTAAAACACTTTCTTGATCTCAAAGTGGTTCATGATTGTGGCTTGATTGAATCACTTAGGTAGGACATACCACTCCCTTTTGTAGAATTTAAGAAAACTAAGAAGTACAGCAATATCAGTGTGGGTCTTCAGTTTTGATGGTTTGGTAAAATCCTGTGTATTTAGCCAAACTGTCTCTGAAGGAGCAGATATGTAGTCTCAGCATGTGGCCTGTTTCTCTTAGTAGTCCATTAAACAATTTATAATGCTCAAAACCTGTGTTCAAACACATGAAATCATCAGCATCAAAATTAGCTTTTCATTTACTCTGTACTACTCGGAGTAAGGCAAATATTTCCTGTCGTGACTGGCCAGTCAGATCTGCCCAGGTGCTTCCCTTCCTGCTAACAGGTATCTTGGAAATTAGCAACCGAGATCCATTGCTATGTTTGGATATTACGGGTACATGATACACAGAAATAATGAAGTCAGCATACAGTGTAAACAAAAAAAAAAAAAAAAAAAAAAAATAAGAGGAGCAGACCAGTAAGAGTCATTATACAAATACTGCTGATTTGAGCAAAAAGTTAATTAGTTGTGGATTTTTGTGAGTTGGTTGGTTGACTCTATTTTAATGTGGACTTTGGAAACAGTTCTGCGTGGCTTTGACAGTGACTGGCAATGGAGTTTACTCTTGCTCCCCAGTCTAGAGGCAAGCAGAAAAAACTCTAGGCAGCTGCATTTTAAAAGATCTTGGGGAAGGTTCCCATTCATGCTTTGTCCATTTTTTGCCTGCCTAACTAATGGGTATGGGCAGCTCCGTCTGCTCGTCGTAGGCTAAACTGCAGGCTGCCTGCTTCGTGGTTGTGTGAGGCTCCGTCAGATCCCCGTGAAGCTCTGCAGAATGATGCCAATGCTGCTATTTTAATTCAGTTTCTGTGGCAGCAGTGTCTTAAAGGTTCAGGGTCTTCCGAGTTAGTGAGAACTAGCTGTTTTTTCTGGAGTGCCTCTACAGCACAAAACAGCAGGGTGGAAAGTTCCTCAGCTAGTGTCACCTGTGTTGCACACCATGGTGCAGAATTGTGCGGGGATGCCTGCTCAGGTCAGCTGCATGGCACTGCTGTTAGCAGTGCATTTTCCCAGATGCTTAGGTTTAATGTCTCTCTTTTTCACCTCTCCATTCCGTTTTCATCCTTTCTTTCCCTCTCTTGGATCCAATCCTGCAAAGTGCTGGGTCTCCAGTTTTGCAGAGGAGGCCACTTGATTTAATAGTTCTTGTAGGTGGCCAACACCTCATAGAAATGTTTAGCACCTTGTTTAGCAGGCCCATATCTCCTTCTCATTTTTTCCTAGTAACAGGCCTGGAACCTGCTAAACTTAGGTTGTCTTTGTGATCCCTTCTCCCTGCAACCTGGCCCTTGCCAGTCCCACCCTTGTATCCATCTTGCTTCAAGTGATCTCTCTCATTTTTTTTCTATCCCCCTTCTGAGGAGAAAAGAAAAATCCCCAAGTGTTGCAAACCTGTACAAAATGTATGCTTTTGGTAGGTATCGAATCTTGTTCCAGGGCATTAGTTTGGCCACTGGAAACAGATTAATGAACTAACCAGACTTTTGCCGAGAGTGCAGTGGGACCATGATGCTTGATGTGTTTTGCTCTGGAAAAGCTACCTATTGGGAGTTACTTGCACTCTGCAAAGAAAAAATAATAGCAGCGGCAAGTTCAGGGACTCGGCTATCAGCCACTTTTTGTTTAAATATAAACAGATTCCTAGGTTTAGGGGTTTAATTTTTTTTTTTTTTAATTTTTATTTTTTTACTTCTTGTTCCTGTGTCCTTACCAGTAAACCCCCTGTGTTTCTTTTAAGAGAGTCCAAGTACTTGATACTTCCTTCTAGGGCATTCTATTTCCTTTCAAAGCTGCCCTAAAGAAGATGATGTTACTCAGAAATGCAGATTTGGACAAAATTTTTAGAGATATTTGGAAGATGGGCAGTAGTAGTTATGAGGCCAAGGCTGAACAGGAATGTTTTAATTGGGGCACAGTGCAAGGTCACCCAGTGTTTTATAGTGTGTTTTCCCCTGTCAAGTAAACCCCTGAAAGTGCGTTGGTGTCACTGAAGAAAGGAAGGTGTTCTTTCAAGTAAACAGAAGATAAGTTGCTGAGTGGGTAACTCATTGAAATCCACCTGTAAGTTCATAGACTGCCAGTGCAAATCATGGAGCATCAACGTCAAGGGCTGTATTTGTCATGAACTGCGTAGTAAGTGGTGAAAATGTTATTGTCGTTAATCTGATGGGGAATATGATGGCAGGTGAATCTTTTCTAACATGATTAAAAAGGATAATTTCTTCTACCACCACAAAACTGCCATCTGGTAAGATTTGCTGTGTAAAGAAGCTCACGGTCAGCTGAATATGTAATTTCTTTTCGGCGGATAACACGTCTGTGTACATTTGAATTGACCGAGACTCAGGAATATAGCCGTGTGAGATCTTTTAATGACAACACAATATTACTGGCAGGATGAATGAGTGCTTGTTACACTCAGACTGATTCCCTTTGTGTATGTGCAATTGCCCTGCAAAGCAGGAATTAAGACACTCAGGTAACCACAAATGTATGAAATGTTACATTGCTACACAATCATTTAGACTTAAATACGTATTTTTTTCTCTTCACATACTAGGAGGCACTACTTGTTTTGGGAGTTCATCTCGTTAAGGAAAGATGGAAGGGTGCAAGGGGTTGGTGGGGAGTGACTTTAACTTCTAGGTCACTCACTCAAGACTAGTATGCTAGCAAGTAAGCTGTGTTACCAACAGATGAATGTTCTGAAGACATTGTGAAATATTCATGGATAGTCTTATTACTGTTTGCAGATGTTCACATGAAACAGCTAGTGTTACTTAGACCCATTATTGACAACACTTAGATGAGAGGCCAAAGCTTGAAATAAGAGTAGAGTTCGGATTTTTTTTTAAAGGATGTGGGTGTGATGAAAGTGGTGAAGATTTTGCCTTTGTTTCTATTATAGATGGAATGTCTGGCGTGATTATAAGTATCTAGTTTATTTGACATATAACTTGAAATTCCTTTTACTGTTTGATTAACAGCATTGCCTTAATATCTTCCAAGTTTCACTAAGCCCCGTGCTTTACAATGTGACATTCCCAGGAAACAGGAGGCATCATCTGTCAGAAGACAGGAAACATGCAACGATTAAATGCATTTTATTGTTTTCTGTGAAACTGTGCCCAGTTTCTCCCTCTTCATGTGGGCAGATGGAATTTTCAAGAGCTTTTGTTGTTATACTGAAAAGATTTAGGCCTCATTTTTACTTAAAATATTTGTGTATACAAAAAATCTTAAAACCCCAAAAGATTACTTAGTTTTAGATGACAAATTATAAATTATTTATTTATTAGCTGAAATATCAAGCTAGAAAAACTAGCTTGATTTGTTTCATGAAAAGAAATATAAATATTTTTTCCTTTACTAGTGAGCACAACTCCTATAGCTTGTAATACCAATAACTTTTTGCGGGGGGTGAGGGGGAGATGCTCTACCAGAAACAGCAGCAGTAACAGTAATTGGTTTTTGTGATTTTTGCATTCTTAAGACTTCAAATCACACAAGTGGCAACTGTCCTGGTGCCCAAATGAATTCTGTTTGAAACAGTACAGATACCACTTACCTAACCTTTACAATGCTTCGTGTTTCTCAGCATATCGGGGTGAATTACTGCAGGTGGAATGTGTAGCCCCTTGAAGACTGTTCCTGTGTAACAGTTGCGGTCTCCTTCATGTCACTGAGCTTCAGGTTCTCGTCGTTTGCCCCTGCGGCTTAGAAAATGAGAAAGTTTGAAGGTATCAGTGGCCTAGGGTCATGTTGTGCGGCTCTGTGGGCCACACCAAGCCTCTGGCAGGCTCATGCAGTAGTAATTAACCGCTGGGAAAGTGACTGAAATCTCCAGGCAGAAACTGTGGAGAGAAACCGTGTTGCAAACGGGAATGAAAAGAAACATCTACATGTTGCTTGGCAATGTCATCTGTTTTGTTAGTCTGCCGGGGAAAAGCAAACTGTGACTTCATATAGACAGAATTTCCTGGGGAAAATAATTTTGGACCGAAAAAAAAATTAAACCCTGTTCCTCAGAGTATATGCAAAAAGCTTACTGTGTCAGATAGCCAGTGATCATTTAGGCTTTGATTCATGATTAATTACTCTTCTGATTAGTGATCATTGCCATCTATGCATGTGAACTAATTTCCAGTTTCTGGATATTGCCATGTTTTAGAAAAAAAGAATTTTTTTGCTGATCACAGAATGATGTTGGAATATGGGTGAGACAGCCTCATATGATGTCGAGTTTGGACAATGGAGAGTTTAAATTAGGATTTGCATATATCAGGCATAAGGCCACAGAAAACACCTTTTCAGCTGAAAACACATAGTTTACAGTCAAGTAAGTAGTTATATTTAATCATAAACTGTCAGGCTGTGATACAGTATACCTGTGACCAGAGCACTAAAATGGATAAAGGAACAGAGAGACCATGCTTTAGAGAGTAGCAAAGAAATTTGCCCCTTACCAGTATGTGCAACAGCAAAAAATTAGAGTAAATCTAATTGATTAATCACCTTGATTTCAACTTTTTTTTTTTCCAAGTCTTGTTTGATGTGCCATTTTCATTAAATATATTAATTGCTTGTGGTTTGCAGTGTTTCCTGAGTGGAAAATGCCTTCGTGTTTATTGTGCCATCCAGCTGTTGGATCCCAACATGTAAATGAAATCAAACTTGTGTGTGCTTATCTCTATCCCTTCTGTGATTGGTTTAAAGGTGATGACACAATGACAGGAGATGGAGGAGAGTACCTTAGGCCAGAAGACCTCAGAGAACTAGGAGATGACTCTTTACCAAGCAGCCAGTTCTTAGATGGTATGAACTACCTAAGGTACAGCTTGGAAGGAGGACGATCTGACAGGTATTTGGCTGGACACGTATCTTTTCTCATGATAATTCTGCACGCATTTTGTTGTACATGTTTGAAATCCCTTTCTTGGGGTCTTTCACTCAAGGGAGACATGGGATGTGCTTGTCAAACGTTTCTTTATTAGGGATGTCAGTGTGGCAGTCACCACTTTGTACAACCTGTCCAGAAATGAGTACATTTGGCACTAATACTGTACTTGGAGTCTAATGAAGAATTTGTTTGTGATTCTTATTTGGTTCTTGAGAAGACATAGCTTGCTTTATTTATTGTCTCTGCGGTCAGGCAAAGGAAGAAGAGTATAGCTGTCTATGGAAAGGGTTTATGAATCATCCCCATCGCCTCCTGTCGTGAGTCAGGGGATGGGTGGATAGGTGGACAGGGTGTTTTAGCGTTAGGTGAGCCGACTTTTTAGAGAAGTTTACTGGCTATGGATATAAGAAAAAGAGCAATGGACCTGGTCATTCTGCATTGGATTAGCAGTGAGTGTATTGTCAGCAAGCACATTGACTCTTTCTGTTTCATCATGGTTGAATTAGCAGGAAAGAGAAGCGTTTTCCTTCTACTGGCACAGCACTGTATTTATGTTGTAAATAAAAAAACCCAAACCATTAGAAAAAAGAAGGTGTGTTCAGTCCAGGAAACTTAGTCATTTGCTTATATCTAAGAAGTTGAACTTAAGCCTAGATGTATTTGTGGAATAATAATGCCTGCAGCTTTAATCTTTATTTATTTTATTTTATTTTAGCAATGTCACTATAGTGTACAAAAAATACGGAGTTCCCTTTTTAAAATGAGAGCCTTTACTAGTGAGCAGAAGTGTAGACTCAAACTGGCAGATTAACACCCACAGTACTAGTTTAGAATAGGCTACCCGGGCATTCCTGTTTGAAAATGACAATGTCTAGTGTAAATCAGTAGTGTCTCCAGACTTACTGCCTTTAGAATTGGGATTCACTAAAAGGAAAAAAGAAAAAAGTTGAGATCTTGGCAACAGAAGGAATTTTTAACCTACCTCATTTTCCAGTCTTGGTTGTTATGCTGGCAGCATTTCTGAAGCTCAGTGAAATCAGTAGGATCCGTTCTGTTTACTTCAGTAGGCTATGAATTGCTCCTGGAACAAAAGATGCCAGGAAACAGTTTGGTTTGCCTCACAGCATGTGTAAAGCCCTCATCATTCAGGTCTTATAAGCTTGGAGTCTTTGTTGGTTTTTAGACAGCTCCAGTGAATCCACTGAAAACAAAGTGACTGTGTGGCTTTTTAAGTCTCAGAGGATGTTTATGAACTACATCAGAATGCTTAAAAATCAAAACCTTTTATCACGCGCTTACAATGGTACAAAGTTTTGGGTTTTTTTTCTATTTTAAGATGTTTTATAGAAATGATTGTGCAGGCAAGTGTTAAGCTAGTTTCTGTTGCCATTTAGAATGTTTTAGCTTTTAAATACTGTCAGTGGATTTCAGTAGAAATTCACTGGCATGTAATTGATGTGTTTATTTTGTGTTGTATGAAAATTATTTCATATCCTGTATCAAGCATGAATATATTGAAATGAAGCAAAATTATAAAGGGAGAAAGAATGAAAGAAAAAAGTACATCTTTCTAAATCCATGGTCTCATTTTCTGTCACTGTCAGGTTACTGGTTTTAAGAATTTTCACAGACACTGCTTAAATTATTTTGCTTTTGCTGTAATGTGATTTTCATTGCATTAAACTGACTTTGGTTTTTCAAGAAATTCAGTAAAGCAAAACAGTATTAGCAGTCTAGACTCATGCTATCTTATGCATTAAACAATTTGATTTAAAAACATATCTTTTTCTTTTGTAACCATCTTCCCTGTTTATTTTATTTCTCTCTCCCCTTCATTCTTTTTCATATGCTTTCATTAGCACCATGCCCAGGTAGGTATTACACAGCATGAAAACACGTTGTCTCTCTATCCTTTTATGGCACCTGTCTCTGTTCATCCATTTTGGAGGCCTGCTGTATGCCGGAAAGTTGATTTGGAGAACCAAATGAACGACGCTGCTGTTGGAGATACAGTCTCAAATGATTATGATATGTAGTGGTGAATATTGATCCAACAGTACCCTCTGTCTAGAAAGGTCATAGTATGACATAGCCGCTGTCGTACAGAAACTTCCCTGATTCCTGTACAAATACTGTTAGCAAGCATCAGGAAAATTGCACTAGATCACAACAGCTGGTAGCTGTCTTTCTGTCACCATGCTGCCGGGGAGGTTAGCTGTCTTGCTTCTCTGTGTGGAGAAACAGTGGTAAAATAAAAATTAAAGACAATGGACTACACTAGCTGGATTCTCCTGGATATTTGAGAGCCAGAACTGATTTGGGCCATATCAGATCACCACGATTTGAAAAGACCCCATTTCATTTTCAATCCCTTCCACCTTTCTGGTCTATGACAGGTGTGACGAAGCCTTTTGTCTTTAAATAGAGAAATGTTTTCAAGGCTGATTGATGCAGTTTTCAATGATACCAGGTTCTTTTCCCAGCTTCTGAAACAACATATACTTCTCACAACAAGAGATATGCTCAGCCGGACTAGAGATTGCTAGAGGTCTGTCTAGGCTGGCAAGTGGGTGTGTACTGCAGCATGGCCTCCCAGTCATCCGGATTAGAAACTTGGCTAGAGTGTGCTGCTCTTACTTTCTGGATACCACCTGCGCTTTATTCAGGGCTTAGAAGAGGTGGGTGACACATGCCCGTGCATTACCTAACACGGGCAAGAGGCACTCTTATGTTCAGGAGCTTTGTAGCATTCCTGGGTTCCACAGTTCAGTCTCTAGGGCTGAGTAGAGTGCTATTGACCCCACAACCCCCAGATTTGGAAAGAATCTGTATTTAGACATTAGTTTTGTCTCTGTGTTTTAGGTGTTTTGTTTTTTTTTTTACAGGATTCCTGAAGACTTATTACAATAATAAACAATAAGTTCTGTTCAGTGCTACTGCACTTCCATAACTGGACTGTTGTTTCAGTCAGTACCTTTATTTCTAAGTCTCAGAAGTACAGACCTTTTAACGACTGGTTTGCTCTTCATTAAGCTGGTACAGCACACAGAAGAGGGGCTGTGTCATCTGAACACTAGTTTTGAAATGGAGTGTAGTAGGAAATCTAGACTTCTAATTTACTGCAGACCTCAGTCATGCTTGAGCATACCTTGCCTGTAGGTAAAGTCCATACCCTCAACTTATTGGATATTTACTGGAGCTTATGTACAGGTACTACATAGTGGATATGTACTGAGCTACTTGTAGTGGTGGTAGTAGCAGTGCTGGGTACTTGCAGGAAAATATGGACAAAATCACCATACAGATAACCAGTCAAATCTAGTACATGCTTCCTTTCATTCAGTATCTATCAAGGACATGACATTAGCTGAATAGCAGAACCTACAACTTGGATCGCGAACCTCTTACAAGCGTTGCATGGCACAGCGAAGCAGTTCTGAAAGTGTCAAACATTGAAATGAATAAAGGATAATGATGGCAAATGGGGTCTGCCACTGAGGCTTATTTTTCATCCAAAGAACAAATGTTCACTGAAGTACTCTTGTTATGAACAAGCAAGGTGTACTCTGCCTACCCAATTCACACTAAAATATGTAACCAAAATACTTTTCAGTCAAGATTCCCTTTCATAATTTTTTTCTGAAATGTTATATGCAGACAGTTAGGGTGAACTTCTGTCCCTATTGAAATTTTGTTGGTTGTTTTAATGGAATCAGAATTTTATTCCAGAAATGCATAATTCCAATAATACCATCCTTACATGTCTCACCTTTTCCACTTGTCTGGGTGAAAGACATTTCATGACATGTAAGAGAGATTATTTATTATTGGATTGTTTTTTTCTCAAGACTTTTCTAAGGCTGATACTTGCATAATACCTATCTTTGCTATCAGTTTTGTACAATCCACCTAGTATGCTAAATAGGCCACTGGTGTAAGTCAGTGATCAGGAGCATTGATTATTCTTCAATGTCATGTATTTCTAAGAAAAATAAGATAACCATTTGCTTCTGAAAATGGATCAAAAAAAATTACTGAGTGAATGTGGCCATTGTTAAAGAAGGCTGACTGATGTGAATCAGAATCCACAAGATCTGCATTTAAAGCACTTGAATCTCATGTCCATAATGTACACACGACTTTTTTATTGCTAACTACTGAAAATGAATTATCCCTTAAAAATCTGCGTATCTAGATAAACAGCCTATTGTTCTGATCCAGTGTGTTAGTCATTATGAGTACTACTCATGGATGTGTAAGCCATGAAAAAACCCTGCTTCTTTCAGTTATATGTACTATATTCCTCAAGATACAGACCAATATCACAGAGTACACGTGCAACATCTGAAGGTGGTTGATCTGTTTTTAAAAATCACTATTGTAATACTGCTGCTAGTAAATATTTAAGGGACAAAACTAGTGGTATTTGGTAGCAGAAACCCCATTTACCTCAATATGTCCTTCTGTGGTGTCTTACTTGTCTTTTTTTGCTTTTTGCTAGTGGATTCTGCAGTTACATTCTGAGCCAGTGCTTGGAAGCAGCTTATTTACTGCCTTGCATCTCTCATTGCTACAGCAACCAGTTTTTTTGTAGAGCTGTGTGTACTTACAAAGAAAACAGTGCTCACATTTGGACTGCCTCTCTAAAGATGCTGTTGGCATACAGAGGAAGAATTTTGTTTTACACAGGAGCTTGCGGCTGGCCACAATTCACCTTGCTGTGTGTACCTTCCAGGGGACAATATCAAGCTTACTTATTTACAGTTTTAAGGGGACAGAGTAGATCATGACAAAGCTTCAGAAAGTCATTTCAGCTTTTCTTCAGATGTTAGCATAGTGGTTTGCTTGTGTGACGTAGCAGAAGAGAGAACGTCTCCAAAGAGCCATACTTAAAAGAAATTTATGCCCTTTATTATAAGGAAACTATCAGGCCACAAAGCCAATTACAAAGTATTCATGAGTATAAAATGAACTGTCACCTAGATCAGTCTCTAGGTTCTGCATTTTGAATTAAATAATTCAGTCAAAAGACTTTGTGGCCCTTGGTCAGAAAGGTAGCATAACACAGATTTGTAAAGCTGTTTTTCCCCCCGTGACTATTATCTACTCCCCCTGGAAGCTGCATCATATTGCTAATAGCACGCTTTTTTCATTCTCCCACTCGATCTATCATGACACCTTTACAACATCATCTGTACTGCTGATATATTGCTATGGCATCCAACCAACCTACCAGCCTGCGATCCTTCAGTTCAGACAGGTCCCACACATTGAGCCATGCCTCCTACCTGAGGGACAGTGCCATGATTGACGATACGGTTGTAATCCCCAGCCAGCAGGTAAGCAAATTCTCTTAAGTTCACTTATCGGTTGGATAAATACAGAAATATAAAAAGATTGCAGTTTAGATTGTACTAGTGATACCACGTCGTGTGTGCTGTTTTGTTTATTTTAATATAAATCTCTCATTTTTATTGATATTTTATGGCCTGTGCAATATTAAGCGCTATTTCATAATAAATGGATAAGCTGTGTGAATATAGTACAGGGATGGTCTTTATAATGTTCTCCATTTTAACTGATCTTTGAGTGATGCTAACAGCTATTGGGCTAAATATTCAGGTGATCTAATGAACTCAAGGCCATTGCCCTCAAAGATACTATCCTGAAGCATGCTTGTAGTTAAAAAAAAAAAAAAAAAAAAGATTTAGGAAATGCCATTTTGGTAAATCACAGCATTCATTTCACTGGGACCACTAACATATGATTACTTTGAGCAAGTACAAAATGTTACGATAAGGGGTTTCTAGTATCTTAATGCAATCATTACTCCTTTGTTTTCTTTTTAAAAAAAGTTTAAACGCTTTAGGCACTACTATGCAAAATACATCTTCTTATTGTTTGGTTGATAAACTGATTTTATTGTAGTAAAAAGGAGGGTTTTTTCCTTACCAAGGTAACAACTCTGGCCAAAGAAGCTGAAAGGAATTCATACCGCTTAAGCTGGGGCCCTGAAAACTTGGACAATGTGGCTCTTTCTTCCAGCCCTATTCATTCAGGGTGAGTGTATCAATTAGCATTATACCAAAAAAAAGAGAAACAGAGTACCTGCAGTGGCAGCAGCTTCAGCTAATGCTTAACGAGGAGTTATATTTTAATTCATTGCATCCTAGAGCTGTCAATAAATTGTTACGATTTCTTAAGCTCTGACAGTCAAGCAAGCCTGAGTACCAAGACTATCCACTGAAAGCATTGCAAGTCAGTGAGCTTTCAGTCAAGTTCAAGAGGAATGAATAATTGACACGCGCGCACACACACACACGCATTTGTGTGAATTTTACGGAGAAATAAATACAGTGCCTATTTAAAGTTAGTAATAATTGAGACCAAGGGCCTAATCGCTCCTGATGGTGAGTACTTCCTATGCTAGTGAAGTAGTTTAGGTAAGCACCAACTCTAGTGTTTGTCGTGATTACTGAAAAAAGAAGCCAAGGATTTTAAATTACATGAACTGTGTAATAGACAAGAAACCTAAACATCGTGTGCTTTACACATATTTGGCCACTATGTTCATGTATTCTCACAACTGACTCTTTGTAATAAGCATTTGCATTTAGGCAAGCTCACTGAAATGGAATAAGACGGGTCAAAATTCAGGCCCAGCCGAATTCATACGTACAAAACTTATCCTGGTTGGCCTCAAAATCTGTGAGTGCATTTGCTTTAAGTGCTCTTACAGTGTTTTAAGTAATTTTATTCTTTACACTGAATTCTACACTTGTGTCCTGCAGTCACATTTGATGAGGCACATGCAGGTGCACTAATAAGAAACTGGTGTCACAAAAAAGCATTGTATTTCTGCAGAGCTGTGTTGTATGCAGCATGGCTGGACATCACAAGGAGAAAGATTTTTTGTTTTGTTTTGTTTATTGTTAATCTCAAATGAGTTTGCAACAATCTGACAGTCCTTATCTTTCATAAAATAACACGGGAGTCTCATTTGGAATGACAGGCAGTCCTGGTCTAGAAGAGGAACAATACTTTTATAACTGCGATTGCAAATTGAGTGATTTGTGACATATACGAGAAGTTTGTTAGCTGATAGCAGGATATTTGGCTGTGACCAGTGTTGTTTGGATTTGCTTTTCTTGAGCTCTAAAACTAACAAATTAAATGAAAATACTTAATGTGTACAATATGTATGTGTTTATATATATGTCAGTATGTAAGCTTTAAAATTGTTTTGGTGGTTTATTCTAACCCTAAATAGTTTACAGGCTTTTTCCAAAGGATGTGTTACTTTTCACTTTCAGAAAGGTAGGTCCTTTCAGTGACTGCAGAGGATGAACTAAATACTTTCTGGAAAGGTGGCATTTTTTCTTGGATGTGCAATCATTTTGTGTTTTTCTTTTAAAAAATATTAGTGATATTTAGATCTTTTTGGATGACCAGGGTGCTAGCAATAGGATAAGAATGTCTGATATTAATAGGAGCAATGCTCCCTGCAGCCTTCTATGAAATAGTGACATTTAACATAAAACAAATTATGTTCTCCTTTTTATACATACCAACTAACTTGCCACTAAATATCGTAATAAAGAAACCTGTAATAATGATTACTCAGCCTTTGGAAAAGACTGTACAATGCTTCACTTTTATCTTGCTTAGATTTGTGCAAGTCATTAAGTTTATCATAAATTGTTGGGGTGCATCTTGTTTACATCTCTTTTTTAGGAAAATACATTAAGTTTTGCTTGTAAGACCTTAATTTAAAAGTGAAACAATTGTAGAAGTACTGTGTGCATGATTGTTGCATTCACTTAGCTGGAACAACAACAAATATTTTTGTCATTCATACCCTGCTTGTCACCTACACCCTCCTTCATACACAGACACACACTATTACTAGGTTCTTATGAACTAGCAACACTGCTGACATTTCAGGTGCACGCGCTGAAGTAGTATCTATCTGTCATGAAAGAAAACTCCTAGTGTTTGAAAAGAAATCCTGTAGAAACATTGTTAGTGGCTTTAAGCAAGGGTATGGCCTTGGTTTTGCCCAAGACACTGGAGATGTATTGAGTTCAGACCGTGTTTTTATAAAGTAACACATCAGCAAAGTATTGGACAGTAATTTATTTGCCACAGATGATCTTAATTTTGTATTCTGTGCAATCTGAGAAAAAAATGACACTATTCTCTCCCTGCACTACTTAAGTGGCTAACCCCAAATTGTTGTTGGGTTCTTACTGATCTCCCATTGTAGGGAAGTGTTTCTGTGGATCATAGTGTAACACCCCCAAGCAAAAGGATAAATTTATAGAGAATTGTTCTCTTGGTGTGGAATTTCACAGGCATGTAATTCAGCTTTTGTGTAACTAACCAAAACTTCTCTTGCCTGAAATTTCAGAAGGGGAAAATGTTTTAACCATCCATTTGAAATTTATATGTAACTATTGTTTCAATACGTTGATAATTTCATCAATAAGGAAAGAAAAGCAAGATATTTGGTCAGAGTCTTTGGCAGCCAATTTGAAAACAATAAAATAATTCTCTCTCAAGAGGTAACAGTCTTTTGGTGCTCACAATCTCAACATAAACATCTCCTGGTCATTTTACACAGCTAACAGTTTCCAGATAGTTTCATACATTGGCTGAAGGAAAAAGTATAAATTCCTGCATTTAAACTTCCTTTCAGCAAATCAGATTTGCTTCTCCTGATAAAACTGTCTGATCTTACATATTGAGCAATGGTAAGGATCTCTGAATATGCCAGGAAGTTTGGGTGCTAAATATGCAATAAGATAGAGTTTTATCTCTTTGCTGGTAATATTAGGGGATATTTTGTATAATTTCCTGCTGAAGTGTTATGAGAGACAGAACTAATGCCTACATAAATGCAGATGTGTTTCACAGTTTTAATCTCATACCTCACAATATCCTGTGGTGGAAGAACACACATGTTTTGATTAAGTTGGGAGGCAAAACCCCACCAAACAGAAAGATTTCTTTTTACATGCAGCATTTAGACATTGCTTGACATTATCATACTCTTATGTCTCTAGCACCCACAGTAGTTCAGTGTGAATGGTAAAGATAAGGCTGACTGCAAGATTTTGAAGTATAAATAAACTATGTGCAAAATTATGTTGTTTTCATACCTGGATTCTGATGATACAGTGAAAAAAATGTCCACAATTTAGTTGTATAGATTATTTTTCTAAGAATTTTACTGACAAATATGTAAAAGTATGGTAGATAAGAAGAGAGGCAAATCTGACATATTGTCAGGAATGTGGCATTGTGAGGAAGGAGCTTTGAATTCATGGTTTGATATTAACTTGCTTTTGTGTTCTAGAGCAAGATATGTAGCAGCTCTGCAGTTTTTCCACCTCTGACATGCTCACAGTAAAACTTCTATTTAATGAAAGATACTGATTTCTTTTATATAATTTGATGGAAGAAGTCCCTATTTGACTAATAGATGATCCAAGTGTATCAGTACTTGTATCTGACAAAATTAAACAGTTGGGATATTATTAGTGAATTTACCTTTCTGCAAGTTGTTGCTTCCATCAGTGAAAAAGGGAGCAGGATGAGGGAGTGGGCAGCTTGAACTGTGACAAATAATGTGAATTATCATTCTTAGCTGCATGTCTGCAAAAAAGGAGACTGGATCCTTGCTAACAAGGTAAACAAAATATATTTCAAGTGTTGTATTTTGAATCCATAATATTGTTTTCCCCAGTGTGAGATTAATTTCCTGGAAATAGTTATGGAAACAGGACCTGGCAGCGACCAGCTGATAGTCATTTCTAAAATCTGAAAGTCTAAATGATTTCAAATTATACTGTAGCCTTTATGACCTTTATTCAGAAAGTTACAATAAGGAAAAACAGCAGGTGTGTTTCATTAATAGCAAATCGCTGTTCATGTCAGTGGAAGAAAATGGCAATGGAGATATGTATAACAAAAAGCGACATCAGAAATCTCACTGGCCATGTGAACACGTTACTCAGAGCCTAAACAGGTCAAACTGAAAGTTTGAAATCTGTCATTTGGTAGTGCGGAACAAAAGGAGGACAAGAAACATGTTGAAACGGAAGAAAGTGGAGGACAGACTGTATTGATAGGAAATTTGAAGAAAAGAAAATCATGTTTTATTGTGTTATCAGAAACACTAGCTGGAATTACCTTAGATACCTTACCCTTTGATATACCGTGGTCCAAATTTTAGATGTGGATATCTAAACCAAGCAGCATTTCCCCTAATCTTGTTCTGAAAGATTTATTCAGACTCTAACTGTACATTTTAGGTATCTGACTTCCAGTTTGAGAATGTATGTAGAGAAAGCAGATCACTCTAGCTTTATTGCTGTAGTAATGTTAACTATTTGTAACAAAGGATGTTTATGTAGGCTTATTTTCCATACTCACTCCTACCTTCTCACCTGCAATGAATATGCATATATGTGTACATGTTCACGTGTTTAATTTAGAGATCTGTTTCATTTTTCCAATATTTCAGTATTTCATTTAACTCATTCTTTTTTGCCCTTTCTTTTCCTTTTTGATATTAAATCATCTATTCTATTGCAGATGCTCTTCTCCATGTCTTGATCATGACAACAGCAGGTGAACTTCTGCATAATTTCTTCCTTTAATACATTGCACTTCCTACCCACCCTATCTGTCCTCCTCTCTTACCTCACTTCAGGATGCTTTAGTGTTTTGGTAGGGCATGTTAGCCAAGAGAAAAAAAATAATGTACTCTGACTAGCAGTAATAGTTACTTACACATGGCCCTATTTTTCTTCTTATACAGTACATGTCCACTTTCTCCCATCTGCTGTGTCCTCTATAAGAAAATAATACTGGACACATAAGTCCACTGCAAAAAAATCTTAACAAAGCTCCTTATGCATTCTTAGATTGTTTTAACCATTGTTTTAATTAACAAGACATTCTCTCTGTTGGTGGCATGGTTTAATATTATTAAAAAGAAGGAAACGTGCCCCCCCCCCCCCCCCCCCCCCCCCAATCCAACACAAACCACTGTAGATAGGTTTAGTTTCAACTGTTGTGTTAGTAAGTGGGCCTTTTATCTCACTTGTCTATGTAAAGAATATTGCAGAGCCACTCCCTAGGCCACATTTTCTGAATTGTGCCACCATATTGGAACTAGTAGAGTAACAGCACAGACCCAGTATATTTAATTTTTCATGCCATATGCGTTTTTTGTGTGACCTTGGTTGATCAGTGTTTGAATCGCTGGCACATTGCATCCCGCACAGAACACCTGAAGCAGTACCTTCCCAAAGGAGATCATCATCTTCACTTGGCAAACTGAGTGTTTATTGGCACAGTACCTCTTCATCTCCTTTACCGTAACCGTAGAAAGGTGAAAATCTTAAATATTCCGCTGTGCAAAATTATTAAATGGCAAAATAAAAACCCAAACTACAAACTCATATTTTTAGGTCATGTCACTCAAACTCTCTCTAGTTGACTAATGCAGTGAAGAGAATGTTACCGTAAGTTAATACTCTAGTGGTTTTCAGTGTAGGATCATGTTTTTTGTCCTCCTCCAATGTGCATTTTGCCTTGTTTATATATGGCATAGTTGCAGCCTGATGGAAAGCACACTGAGGTAGTTGAATGAGTTGCTGTTGACGTCAGCAGGAGCCGGATCAAGGCCTTTTTTCTTAATTTCAGACTCTCTATCAGTTTTCCTTCTCCAGCTGAACACTTTACAATGGCTGAAGCACCCTGATTGTTTGTTTTTGCTTCTTCACACTGCGACTAACACTGAATGCTGCTATCTCCTTGTTTCCCAGTTTCTTTTAAAAATTAAGATAAATGTATGCAGAAAAGTTCTTAAATTTGTCTACAATGGATGTGTGCTCTAGTTAGAGCTTTTTATTGTTTCCTGCTACCTGATGAGAGCATGTGTGCCTGCCTAGCTAGTTTGAGAGAATAATCATACCTGAACTGAGTGTATGAAAGTGGTGGTGTATTGATTTTGCCTATTCTGGTTTTGTGTGTTCAAAGAACTATTGCCTGTTCTAGAAAGACACTTCACGATGCTAGGTTTGCATGGCTTTTCCAATGATTCTGCAGAATGAGAAAGTGCGTTTGAGTGCCAACATGCTTGCATTTGCAGCCACCTGAAACCGTGACTCTTCAGCAAAGCTATTTACATAGCAGTGATTCTTCACAAATCACACAATAAGTATCTTCTTTCACCCCCCAGCGTTTACGCATACATTTTTCATTTTACTTGTTCATCCTGCTATTATTTTTCAAATGAGCATACATGTAGAATAAAACCCAAGTTAATTCCATGTGAATAATATCAGCAAAGGGAATAACTCAGGCTCAGATCCAAAATACAAATATTTCCTGAAAATACACAACTTTTTGTCCTTGTAAGGTGGATAAACCCAATGCGCATATATATAGTCTGTGTTTTGTTCGAGTGGAGCCATTAGAAAACCCATTGCTGTTTGCTGTGCTCTCTGTAGAAGGCATGGAAACACCCTGAAAGATTTAGGGGCCTTCTAGATATGTCCTCAACCAGGAGGATGCTGTAGCAAATGTTATTTGATATAGTTACCTTTCATATGGCAAGTATGTAGTTTTTAATTGCTCTAAAATTAAAAAGAATGAAATGGCCTCTCTTAATTTATGAGTAAGTATTGCTAAATTAGAGGAGAATGGATGATGCTTGATCTAACTGCTAACCATGTGTTTAACAGAAGCATGTGTAGACTCCCCTGCAGTCTATAACTTATTCCTAGAAAAGAATTACTTTTGTTCTTTATTTTTTCTTAAAACAAACAAACAGAAAAATCCTGATTTCCCCTTCATTTTCTTTTAAAGTAGAGAAGGCAACGATTTCCCAAAACCTAATTTGTTTCATTGATTTGGCTATTGTATTGGACCTCCACCTTGCTAAATCTCAGGAAAGCTCAGTATTGATCCAATCTGCAAGACTGTCAGGGTCATGTTTGTGTCACGCATCATTTCTAACTGAACCTTTAAAACTGGCAGAAAATGAAACTTACTCAAAGGCCGTCTTAGTACTGAGAAAGATCATCTCATTGTTGCCCTAGTCACCCCGACATACAAATTTTGACTTTGCTGCTTTAACCCATAACCTGCTTTGATTTTTGAATCATCACTTAATTGAAATTTAAGTTGTTGCCATGGATTGCCAAGGTAAACCGAAGTCACTGCTAAAGAAGGATGCTTCTCCTATGTATAGTTATTATAGGAAGTACATTTAAAACATGTTCTGAAATAGGCTTTTGCTGATGGAAAGTACATGTAATTTTGATGCATTGCTTGATCAACCAGTTCACTTATTTTGGCCACTTTTGTTTTAAATGGCTCACAAGAATGTTTTCCTACTTATCAGCTGTCCAAAAGTTTTCTCCTATTTGTATTGTTTTCCCTCTCCTCAGTTTCACCTCATTTCTCTTAACCATAGTTAGTCCCTGCTAAGGTTTTCCTTCCCCTATTACGCCATTTTTAACCCCTTCTGAAAACTGTAGCTATTGTATCTACATGGAGTTCCTGTAAGTTATTTTGGGTTTTTTTACATTTTCTTTAATTTTTAATGTTATAATAAATTATCACAGAACCACGTAAGGAAGATTTATCAGCCTAATTTTTTTAGGATGCCTCCTTTCTTCTCCTCTTCCAGTGATAACCTCTAAGAGCTTTCTGATTCCCTTTAATCCCTTTTATTAACATTTCTGCTCCACCCCCCCCGCCTTGAAGTCTTCACAGTCATTTGTGTTTCTCTTCCATGAGCCCTCTCCTCTTCGTTCTCTGTACGTAGATGGTTGGTAGTGCTTGTAGTGGTGCTTCCTGCAAATGGAACACGGAGTAAGCTCTGTGTTTCCCGCTTAGCCAGAAGTCACTTTTTGCACCATCCAGTTAGCGTGAGCAGAGGGTGCCCAGCGCCCTTTGCAGAAGGAGGATCTTAAGAAGTTTTAAGTCAGAGCAGGGAAGATCGATGCAAAGATTGAATGGGTGCCTCTGAGGGATGGTGAAGCAAAGCACTGTCTCTCTGCATGCAATAAGAGAAGCACCCCTGCACCTAAGCTTCAGGGAGTATATATGATGTTAGGGTTATTCATATTCTAGTATTACATATTATTTTCTTCTTGACCATGGGAGTTTATAATGAAAAGGTACCAATTCCCAGAGCGATGGCTCAATCTGCCAATTATTGCTGCTAGTTTTGTTTGTTCATTTGAGTACGGTCTCTTCCTATCTCAGTCTTGTCACTTAACAACATCTGGTAAAAGAAACATTAGAGAGAGGAAAAATAATGCGTGTGTGTGTGGGCAACGAAATAATTAATTTGCGGTTTACATTTCCTATATATTAGTCATACAATTTTTTCACTTTCCTAATTGCACATTTCAGAAAGCATGTTTTATGTCACGCCTTCGTTTTGTCTGAATTATTTGTATATTGATATACACAGTCCTGCAAAAGGGCAAACCTTTTCCAGTCCTGGAACAGTAATGTCGCCATCCAGATGCCCTATTAGGTAGCAAATAGGCAGAAAAAGAGGCTGCTATGATTCAGAAAATGCTTTGTTATGAATTAATTGCTTGACTCTATTACATATCCAAAATTATGTGAAACATGCTGATTTAGAAACAGGGATGAAAAGAAACTGGATTAAATAAGTGGATGAAAAAATGAACGTGGCAAAAAGTTTGGGAAATAAACAGGGTGGTATGGGGAAAAAGAACGTATTTGTACATTTTGTGTCAGCTCTACAAATCCTGCATCAGTGTACTATCCTTTCAGACTTTTATGCCACGGCTCTGGAGCTGAGGAATTTTCCCCTTCAGTTTCTTTCTTTTGCGCTATATTCGTGCTAGTTCTCCAAAATTTGTTTTCTGGACATTTCATAGTAGTATATAGGTGGTTTTGTGAACTGGCTCCTCCATATTTAGTATGAGGACTAATCTTTCTATGCTGTCCTCATACTAATCTATGTTTGCCTGAATTTGCTGTCCAGCAGTTGAAGGGTACTTGCAGTTTCTTAGGTGGTTTCAGACTCAACCAGAAGTCACAGAACCCTTCGGGAATCTCCCGTTTCATCTAGGGGTCTGTTTCAGTGATATGGCACAAGTCTATTTTGTGGTGTATACTGTGATGAACAATCCTGTTTGCCAGATTGTGTCTCATTCTTTAGTAAATACATTAGATCTTTTTTATGATATAAAGAGTTGTTTTTACAGTGCATAATAATAATGTCCTACTGTTTTTATCCTGATCATTGTTGTCTTTGTGTCCACCTTCCAATGATACTTACATTTGCCTGTTTTTCCACTCTTTGGAGCGGTAGTTGGTTTCAGTGACAGCTGACTGATAGACCTTGCCATAGATTCACTGACAGACCTTTCTCTGACCCACCAAGCACGTTCAGTAAACTTAAACTGAAAGAAAGAGTTGCAACTTTCAGGCCTGAACACACACAGGTATCCCTTTGCATCTCGAGTGTTTACTAGAGACAAATGCCACACTCAGTTTTTAATTGATCTGTGTTAGATCCCAAGTTTTGCAGGTGTGGGAACACAAGGCTATGACTGTGTGTGAGGTGAGATACCAGTTTGTTACAGATGGTCAAAATCAAGGATGACCACTGCTTTTTCAGCTTTTGTATTGGTTCTACACCGCAAGCTAGTTATCTTAATTGGGTAACGTGTGCTTTATGAGAAGGCACTGCTATTTCAGCACTCTGCTTAGCTTTTTGTTAGTCTGAAAGGAATTACTATACGGAGAAAGAGCACGATATTAAAAGCAGCAGAACCCATTATTGTGGTCAGAAGGGAGATTACTTGATTTGGACCCTTACCTTTTGTGTGTACATACTCTTCTAGCACTTAACAGTGGTTTTGGCATTGCTGAGACACATGGGGAGATAAGCTAAGAAGGACATAAGACAGAAAGATGACCTAGCACTAATATTTCACTAATGGACAGCGAAAGAAGGTGATCCTGTTGTTAAAGTATACAGTCTTGAGTATTGTGTCAATAATGAAAATAATTGAATCCTAAAAATTGTATTCATGACAGCTTACACAATGAGAAATGTGAATGCTAATTTAATTCAGTAAGCGCACTCATTAGCTTCTGGTAATTGTCGGGGTAATATTTCTGTTGCTCATAGTATTAGCATCAAAATGTGAAATTCTTCTTCCAGCACTCAGTGTTATTAACTACCTCTAATGCACCCATTATGACAGAGACTTGGACTGATTCTCTGAAACATAATTCAGAACCACTTTGATAACACTACTTCATACAGTTAAAGGAAAACTGCAGTGCAAGCAACAGAGCATTATTGCAACAATTGAGCATTTAGTATCTCTTAAGCTCGTCTTTCATCTGTGCTTTAAAATGTATAAAGTATGTATTTTATGAAGGAAGCTCCCATTTTTCTAAATTAATCCCCAGGGAATCAAAGCTGTAAAATGTTTTCATTTTCTTTTTTTCCCCCTTGTTAAAACCACAGAAACACCAACCTCTAAGGAATGAGATAATGGTTGTACTACCCAGACTTTTACACTAAACAAAATCTAGAGGTATATGAATGGCAGTAGAATAGGAGACTGCATGTGTGAGAAAGACTGGCATCCGTGGTGCATGGTGTGCTTCTGACTGGCGCTTGTGGCTCCTCTCCATCATCCATTTTTCTGACTTGCACGGTGTGTTGAGTGTTGTGTTTTTACAGCATGTGGAATTACTTGTAGCTGTGTGGACAATGAATGGATGCAATGTTTGTTGCACAGAACGGTCAAGGGGACAGTGGAAAAATACCTGTATTTGTTACTCATGTTATAAGGGCTTTTCTCTATTGCAGGTCCTTCAGTAGCATTTCTGCGACTCCCCATGTGATGATTCTATTTTAGTGGCTAGAAGTAGGCCTGATACCATTCTGTCTCATCTAATTTTCACTTCCAGCAACCTGACATTCCCATCCCACATCAGGCATGATCCTAAGTCATAAACCAGTAAAAAAAATTGAAGTAGTTCTACACCTTTCCCAAGAATGTTCCCAATATTTGTAACAAACCTGTCAAAATCTACCTGTTGATTATATATGGAAGTATAAAAAGTTCAGCATAAAAGAAATTCCATGAAATGTTTTTCTCCCTTTCAAAGAAAAAGAAATAAATAAGATAACTTACCTTGTGCTAGAAGAGGGCTCCCTGTAGATGGCTTTCTGCAGCTGTAAGTTTTCCACTGGGACATTGTATCGCTGTGCAAAGTAACACAGAAAAACAAAAATCCATAAATAAACCTCTTATATAGTGACTGTAGCTACTGTCATCTCACCAAAATCCAAAATTTGTCTTCAAAAATAATGACATGTTGGGTTTTCTATACAAATAGGTGCTAGCTCCACTGATGTATTAGGAATTGTATCCACACACTCCAGAGCGAAATTTGATTTTTTTTTAATCCATTTTTGTTGAAAATTAGTTTATCAAAAACCTAGAAAATTATATAGATAACCTAAAAAAACCCCAACAACCCCTCCAATCAGAATTGGCTTTACATTCTTGAGTCATAAATAGTTTTCTTCAGTAAGATTTGCTTGTAAAGTATTTAAAGAGTGCCAACTTTACAATATAGATGCTTGCAGGTACAGAGTAGTGATATTTGCACTTGACTTTAATAGGTACACACACATGTGCTCACATTTATTAGTGACTGCTGGTATTTTTACCAACAGCAGCACTGTAAGACAAGACTTTCTGTGAAGAACTCTTAGATAGCACTTGTCAGTTTAATTAATAAATTATCTTAGCATGATTTGGTGCTTCACATGGGAGAAAGGCTTTTTCTAATTGTACATCTTGAGAAAGAGCTATATTTACATAGGTAGTTTGTCACGTATGTGGAACATACCCAAAGGAATTTTGGTATGTTTTGTATCTAATTTTTGTCCCCTGATTTTTCAGCTTCCTAGTTAGTTTCATGGTGGATGCTCGTGGGGGTGCCATGAGAGGTTGCAGACATAACGGACTACGAATCATTATTCCGCCGCGGAAATGCACTGCTCCAACACGAGTGACTTGCCGGTTGGTGAAACGCCACAGACTGGCCACCATGCCTCCTATGGTGGAAGGCGAAGGTCTGGCCAGCCGCCTGATTGAAGTTGGACCTTCTGGTGCTCAGTTTCTTGGGTAAGGGGTGCCATATGGCCTAAAGGAAAATGTTCGGTCTATTTTCATGTCTTTGCAAGTTGCACTGAAATGGTTCCTTTTTCAAGACTTGAACAGGAAAAGATGTTTGTAACATATGGTAACAGACTGGTCGTGTGAAATACAAATCGGTTGTTAGCTAACAATTCACAAAGCTTTTACGCCTTTTCCTTTGAAAATGGATATTTTAACCACTAGCGCTAAGGTTAATGTGCTTCCTTGGATATAATTATTACTCAGTGTTGTGATATTATAGTGGGAAGAGACCCCTTGGCAGCCAGAAAAGGGAGTTCATACTGTATTTAAGTAATCTACATACACGGCATGAATAGCACAGCACTGATCTAAAGCCCAAATGTAAAGCCTGCTACATATACAACACAAGTTACAGCTGCTTATTTTAGAGACTTGCGTTGTGTTATCAGTAATTTGGACTATCAGGGAAGCACAGTGCCTTTGATTTTTCTGGGGTTGCAATTGCTAAATTAAGCAATAGGACAACCCTGGAATTTTTTTGCCATTTCTTTTGTCCTATGCTGCAAAACCCGTAGAAAGATCAGATTTGTGTCTGCTGCTGAGCTTCTTTTAGCAATTTTCAGCTGAAAGCAGCAGTTATCCACACTTTTTTTTATTTGTTTTACCGACTGTTCTCCCTATCAACTGTGGCATCCAAAAGTGGATGATTGAAGGAACCCCTTCTATTACAATAAATAGCTTCATTCAGAAATTGGGGTGGGGGGAAGTGACTCTGTAAACAGCAATAGTTTAAATCCATTTTGAATGAAATCCGTTGCTTTAAAATCCTGTTGTAACAGGCAGTCATCAGAGCCACTATCTTCGTTAGTGCTTTTTCTAAAAGATTGAGCTTAGAGAAAAGAGAGGAAAAAATGTTGATAGGTAGTTTTTAACTGCCCACTGCTTTTACATGGAGTGTGAAAGGAGAACATATCCAAGACATGTTTTAGCTACTTCGCTGTTGCTCTAATCTGGTAAAAAAGCAAGAGCAGTTCTGAAACACTGCAAATGTGATGCTAAGAGCAAGCCAACCATTCCTTTTGACAGACAGGATACCTCTTAATATCAGAAGTAATAGCAAACAAGCTGGCTAATCAGATGCTTTGTACCACTTATTCTTTTCACATCTTGGTCACTTTTAAAGAGAAGCAGAAAGAAATCTAAAGAGCAGAAGAAATATTGTGCTGTCACATTCAGTCTTCCCATTATCTTTGTCACACACAAATTGACCTTAAGTATGTCTCCCATTTTCTTTTTAATGGTTTCTTTATCTAATGAGAATGTCTCACCTGAAAGACTAGGATATAGCACAGTTTTATTCATTCTTAGATCTTTACGCCTTTCCTGCAAGCGTTTTTCTAGGTGTTGTACTGGCAGTGAAATCAGACAATTACTGTACTGTTTGCAGAAATGCATTCTAAGGTCCAGCTCCTGTTCCCATTGAGTTCACTGCCAAAACCCCCCATTGTCTTCCCATAAGCAAGAAAAGATCCTAAATTAACAAAACTAATTTTGCTGATTTTGATCACCAAATTGTCATCGCTAGGACGGAACCTTATTCAGTGTACAGCCTAATTCCACTCTGTGGACCAGACAGTGGCACTGGCGTTCTGGCACAAAAAATACATAAAGTTTATTTATGTTCTTTCTTTCACTGCTGCTTTGGATGTACTCAGTAAACTTCATCTGCCTACGGCTCCTCCCCCACTTAATGAGGGAGAAAGTTTGGTCAGCCGAATCCTTCAGCTGGGGCCTCCTGGGACCAAATTCCTTGGGTAGGAGAGACTTGAAACAAATTGATGGATGCTGACCTCCCCATTCTTCTCCTCCTTCTGCAATATGATTTTTTTATGTCATTATGCCCATGATATCGTCCCTTTCTATTATTTGAAATTTTGTATACCCAACCTTTAGTGGACCATTTTTCAACCCTTGTGGTATGTGGTTTTGTTTTGGTGGTATGTTTGTATCTTTTTCTTAAAGTACTGTGGCCTTCATTTTTGTTTTGGCATGAAATCTTCCTAGTTATGTGCTTGATGTCTGTAGCAAAGCAACCTGGATTGGGACCAAAAAAAAGGAATCTACTGTAAATTCAAAGATGTTTTTGTATCAAGGACTGATTATTCAATAAGTTATATGTTGGATACCACCAGTATAATAGAACACATGACATTTACTATGTACATGGTAACCTGTGTGAGTCCTCTAATTAGAGAAGTGTATATACAAATATATTTGTATTTTCTCTGTTATTTCTAAGAGTATGTATGTACATGTATATATAAATACAGATATATGTACACGTGTTGTATATGTGTGTGTATATATATGGACACATACACTGATAAATACATCGACATCTGCTTGTAAGGCAACACGGCAAATTCTTATCTCTTATACTGAAATAGAAACCCAGATGATCTCCTCGGACCTCCTTTATCTCTCCCAGAGTGTAAATCGGGAATAAATTCATTGGAATATATAGAGTTACAATGAAGTAAAATTGGCACAGGATACAACTGCCTACTGATTGCAATGGAATTATTCTGATTTGCACTAGTATAAGTGAGATCAGAATTTGTCCTACTATTCATATACGTTACAGTAGATTCTCTTTGAAATGAAGTTGCACAGGTTAACCCAGACAGTAGTGACACCTATAATGAGCATGAGTTTTTTTATGAACCTGCAAAACAATCACCAAATTTCTAGCTAAGCACTATTATCTTACCAAATATCATTCGCACTGTGGAAAGAGGTGAATGCACTTTTTAATCTGTCCTTCAGCATTTACTGGGTCCCTGTAAAAATCTAGTATATGTTAGTGACCTACTAGTTTAGAATTATGCCAAAGTATTCCAGTGAAATAGGTAGAATTCCAGGTCACTTTGTAGCAGACTGAATAGAGTTGCTGTTAATCCTGTTTCCTCCTCTCTCCCGTGTGCATTTAATGCGCTGTGTTGCTGTGCCAGGCCTGTGATTGTGGAGATTCCCCATTTTGCTGCTCTGCGTGGGAAAGAGAGAGAGCTGGTGATCCTGCGCAGTGAGAATGGGGACAGCTGGAAGGAGCATTTCTGTGAATACACTGAGGATGAACTGAATGAAATCTTGAATGGGATGGATGAAGGTATCCAGTGTGACCTTTTTTATTTATTCTGCTCCTGCATTACTTCTGTAACTGGGGGTAATAGCTTTTTTCCATTTATTCTATTTAGCACCTCATGTTTGGTCTGCCCTAGAATTTCTGATGCTACATTCTCCAGATACTTCACTTCAGTCACACTGGAGCATAATCATGTTCTCAGTACAGGAGTCAGCAGAAGCACTGTGTATTTGTGCTTACTGCCTTGCATGGTCTGCTGAAGTAGTGGGACAAAACAAAATCTACCATCACGAAGCTGACAATAGATGCTAGACTTAGGTTTTCTACTGCTCCTTTTCATAGTGTTGAATGAAAAGCTTCCATGGCAAACATCTTTCCAAAACAAGGCAATTATCGTACTAATCCTTTCCAAGCAGCTACATGTGTGGGAGGAAATGTCAGTCATGGGTACTCTTGCTTTCTCAGAGAACAGAATGGCCTTGGGCTGTCTAGGATCTGCAGAATTTGTTATTAATTTTGATTTTTTTTTTTTTTTTTTTAAAACAAAAGTCAACAAGCCAAATCACATACTTAAGGCTGAACTCATACTTTGGTACTTTTTTGATTTGGAGTTTAGTTTCCTGGATGCTACTTCAGGCCATAGTGTAAACATGTAAAGTAGAAAGGGGCTTGGACCAATCCCTTTGCTTGTTTACCTGCTGATTTGGGGGATGTGGTCAACACGTTCTGAGTTTGCTGTCTTAAGCTCCCTTCAGTTAGTTGTTCGGTCTGTCTGTTCCTTTCTTGCTTTCTCTGTTTTAACTGAACTTAAAATACTGGGGTATGGTTCCTTTTCCCCTTTCATTTCTAGACAAAATACTTTTTGTAAGTTGCAGTTAAACTGTGAAAAGCTTGAATGCATTTTGAAGTTCGCTGTATTGTTTCTACGATATTCTTGTCTTCTGACCATCTTCTCTTTTGGCCTCAGTACTTGACACTCCAGAGGAGCTTGAGAAGAAACGTATCTGCCGCATCATCACCCGAGATTTCCCTCAGTACTTTGCAGTGGTATCCCGGATCAAACAGGACAGCAACCTTATCGGACCTGAGGGAGGTGTGCTGAGCAGCACTGTTGTACCACAAGTGCAGGCAGTCTTCCCGGAAGGGGCTCTAACCAAACGAATTCGCGTTGGCCTCCAGGTACAATGAAACAATTACAAAGCTTATCTCTTTTTTTTTTTTTTTTTTTTTTTTTTTTTTTAGTGTAAAATCACCTTGTTTGAATGGAGAGCCAGCATATGCAGCTTATTATGTTGTATGTTGTTGTCTAGAATGCTTCTTGTAAAAATAATAATTAAAAAAAAATCTATGCGGAAGTCAAAGCTAGTGGTAAAGCTTTCGGTATTCCAGTTAATTCAGATTCCTGTCTGTTAAATGTCTATATGATCTTGGGAAAAGCACCCAGTTTTGATGGTGATGGTGATATATTAGTGTAGGTCATAGAACAATTTCTTAAATAGTTCTTATGAAAGGCATCAGAGAAGTATGAAGTGCTCTAATAACTAGGTCAAATGTACAGATTCTCAGCATGAAGTAAACCAGCCTATCGGTTTGCTACTGAAAGAGGGGGAAGTCCTTCCCCTCCCTCCATCCCCTCCTCCTGCTGCATGCATCCACAACTTACCTTGGCCAGGAGACTGTGCTTGTTGAAATCCCTTGTGAATAGCTGTAGGTTACTAAAATAGCTCAGACCTTGTTCTAAGAAAAAAAAAAGGAGACAAGGGAATCATTTGCTGCTGGTTAAGTGTATTAAATTAATGCTGTAAAGGGTCTGACAAGCACCAAGAAGGGGGATAGGAAAAGGAGGAAAGTGTGGGAAAGTTGAAAAAGGGAGTTTTCCCCTTCTCACTGGCCGTCAGTTCTTCTGTCTGCAGATTTTTGTGGGAAATTGTGCCATTTACTGTACTAACTTAAGGGTTTTGTGGCAATATACAGACCCAGTTCTTTACATGCTCATTAACCTGTTTTCAAGTAACTATTCTGTTATTGTGTTTTGCTTTGGAAAGGCTCAACCTATGCATACTGAGCTTACAAAGAAGATTTTAGGCAACAAGGCTACCTTCAGTCCTATAGTCACACTGGAGCCCAGGAGGAGGAAGTTCCATAAACCCATCACCATGACGATTCCCGTCCCCAAGGCCTCCAGTGATGGGATCATGAATGGTTATGGAGGTGACACACCCACTTTAAGGTTACTATGCAGCATAACAGGTAGGATGCGAATACTAGAGCTTTTTATGCGCGTCTTAAAATTGTCAGTCGTTGTGGGCTGTGTATGTTAAACTGATTATACACATGGGAAGCTTGGTGAAAACCTGACTGGGATGAGAGGCTGTAAAAATAAACTACTTTCCAAACAATTACTTTATAGCAGAAATAACATTTGTTGTTTGGACTAACAAGAGATGTGTAATATAATCATAGACTTCGGGTTTGGTTTTTTTTGCATCTTCCTTACAGTTTGTTTCTTGAGAACCAACATACCTCTGCCTAGCAGAGTAAGTGTAGTACAGACATAATGTTGCAGTATGCTTCAAAGGAAAATATTGGAGTTAAACACTTTATACTTGCATTAACTCCAAAGTTATTAGCATCTCATTCAGGCTTAGTTAAGAGGCAGAAATGAGATGCGTGCATTTATTCTGTTTAGAAGGTCGCATCTTTCTTAATTTTCAAACTCATTTCAAATACCAACCCAATGTAAGATGCATTACACCCTGAGATGTGCCAATGAGTTGTTCTGGAGAACAGGTGCTTTTACAATTTCTTCATAGAAAGGTGTTAGGTAGCTGCTGAAATAGCAGAAACAACATCTGGTCAACAAAGAAGTATTTGCATTTCCAAGAGAGCGAAACAGTGTTTATTTAAAGAGAGAAGAATGGTCTCATTTATAAAGAGGAATTTGGGTCAGTTTTTGGATGGACAGTAAATCTGCAAGGATCCTCTAGAAATTTTCAAAAGGGAAATTAGATCCAAGAATGCTTCATGAAAAGGAGAAAGAAGCTATTTCCTGAAAACTAGTATTCCTTTACAGATACAACTTGGTTTAAGGTTTGCATAAAGACTGTACTGCGTGGTCAAATGGATATCTAATGAGTCAGCTGTAGGTGAGAGGAGGAACAGACATGCGTTCTGACTTAGCCCTGGTTATGCATAGTTTTTCCTTTAGTTCTTCATATGTGCTTTATAAATATTTGTAACTGCTCTTAGAATAAACACTTCTATTTCTGTTTTCTGTAAGCTCAGGGTGATTTTAAGGTAACTGGAAACCAACTGGACGTTCCTCACCAAAAGGTGAGGCAGGGACATATATTGAAGAACTCAAAAACACAGCTGCAGGGTGACAGATTGTGCCCACATTTTCAGCAGCATGGGCCAAATAGGAAGCTGGCAACGTGTGCGACAAAGAGGACAGAAACACTTAATAGACTGATGGGAATCCAGAAGGCTGTCTATTGTACAGCATGATATGGAGGCGCACATTTCAACTGCAAGATCTTCCAGGGAGCTTGTCAGACAGATTTTTTTCATAGGTTTTCATAGCAATGTGCAAAAGAAATTTCTTAGTTATGTACATACTGGACCCGAGTCTTTGAATTATTTGAAAAAGAAGTAGATTATAGAAATCATGAATTGTAGTTGTCACTATTAGTAACATTATTATTGTTTCCCAGGTGTAACAGTACAGGTTTAACTGCACTATATCTGTGCCAATTTTACCCCGCATATGTGAATAGTCTAAACCAAACAGAAATAATTTCTAATAAATTACATCTCTCCCCCTAACCCCCCCCCCAAAAAAAAAAAAAAAAAAAATTCTAGCCTCTTGTAACATTTCTGGAGCTGTGCTACAGGACTCATGATTTGAAAATCATTTGGGCACTTTGTTTTCTCAGGGGAAACCCATACAATCCTACTAGCATTAGTGGAATAACGTCGACTTAAAAAGGCATGTCTGGGATTATTACTGGTTTCATAGCTATTAAAAACTCAGAAGAACGTAAAATTTTTCTTAAAAGCAGAAAGTTGCAGACTTGGTTTTAATTTTTTTAAAAATCTCTTACCATTTCAGGAGGAACCACCCCTGCCCAATGGGAAGACATCACTGGAACAACACCACTGACATTTGTTAATGAATGTGTTTCCTTCACAACAAATGTCTCTGCCAGGTATCTATACAACAAAACATGAGTTTCAGTGCTTTACATTCAAGTGCATGTCTTTTTTCAACAAATATTTCCTTTAAACTATTTCAGTTTATGTAGTAGAAGGAACATAGATATTTTGTCTATGCTGTGAACAAATTGGCAAGGTATTTGGGAAGCCCTGAGCCTCCTAGTCCAGAGAGATGATGTTCAAGAGCTGTAAGCACTACAGTCTTTACCAGCTGCAGAAAGAAATTGATGTTCTTGTCATTTTTATCTCGGCCATTAGTCTTTGCAGTCAGCACCTGCTGTGATCCCAGAAATGAATTGACATACTAATTTTTCTGAAATAGTAATCTGAGGGACAGTTCAATTTTTAGGTAGTTATAAAAAATCTTGTTTCATTTTGAATACCTGTTCTCTCCCCAGACGCAGAAATATGCAAAATTCCATGGAAACAGAAATCCCTTATTTGGGTAGCTCATTATACATCTTATAAAAGATGTTACTTCCAGAATATCCAACAAATGAGAAATCAAGCAGAAAGGCCTGTAGGTGTACCAAACTGTGATCTAGAAGAATCTCTTCCAACCATCTGTTCTTGTGATGAGATTCAAGTGCTGTCTTTCTGAAAACAGAATTTCGTATTAAAAAAAAAAAAAGTATGTATGTATTTTAGTTTGTATACTGTCCAAGATTTATGTCACAGAAATGCTCAGAAATCTCCTTCTCTGTAACAGGACATGCAGTCCATGACCTGGAAAGTATTAAATTTAGGATGGGTAGTTTAAAAAAAAAAAAAAAAAAAAAAAAACCAACAAAAAAACCTTGAGTAAGTTGCCCATGAAATTCATTGAATTTCCTTCAGTGCAAACATTCCGTGTCCAGAACAGTTATTACTATTAGATCAGGTTTGCTATTTAATGAATTAATTAAAATAAGTGCAGCTCTTGCAATCCAATCTACAGTATAACTTTAACATTAGGCGAAATAAAGTATTTTTCTATACTTTCTCAGTTCAGAAATGGCTTTCTTCCCATTAAGTTGGATGCTTTGCTTATGTACGCTGCTTTTCAGTTCAACTAAACATTTTTCTTTAACAGCAGTGACCACAAGAGGGAGATCTTAAAGTGTTTTAGCTCTCATCTGCTACCTGCAGTGCTCTGTTTAACGGGATAAATTAACTATTAATTTAAGAACCAGATGTGTTGACTAGATGCAAAGGTTGAGAGGTCAAAGTCCCTAAAATTGTGAAGTCCCCAGCAGGGCTACACCTGAAGCACAGCCAGAATGAGGGTGATAGTTTATGGAACTACAATACGTATTAGTAGTGGATGTTTCCTAATCCTGATGATGGCATTAAAATTGATTACTATTGCTAATGGTCTGTCATATAGGCGGGGTCCCATGTAGAGATTTTAATGGGTTCTACCTCTTCTTTTTAAGCTAAATGAATGTTCAACAGACTACTTGAATCCAAACATGATTTTAAATGCTGTTAAAGTTAGAAAATGGGATTTTTCATGTATTTACAGTCAGAGAATTAATTACCTTCTTTGCTGAAGGACAAGCTAACTTGAATTTCTTCACTTGTGCCCTGGTGTAAAAGTGCATCTACCCTTGGGCCACGCTGAGAATCAGCTGATTCCCGACTGTTTGCTATTCACAGTAACTTGTTTATGTCGAGTTAAATCATTAGTGATGGAGAACAGTTTTCCCATTCATAAGACTAGCTCAGTCGGAGCTTGGGAAAGAGATACATTTGTCTAAAATACACGTGAATTAAACTGCAGACTTTGAGGCATAGCTGTTTTCCATTTCCTGAGCCGCAGCTTTTTAAAAAAATTAGTATCTGTTTGGGCTTTTTAGCCCCTGGTGTATGACAGCAAATCATTTGAGCATATGGTGATTTCTCAGAGGATACAGCCTCTCCAGTTTGAGTCCAGCATAGCATAATTCTCCCACACATGAAAAGGAAAGTATCAGTATGCAGAGCCTTTATGTACCAAACATGCCTTCTGTCTTTCAAATGTCATCAGCCTGTTTTTTAACCAGTGTGTTTGCTAAATGTTCTAAAGATAAGCACAGCATGAAATTCGCTATTATTGAACTGCAGATGAGTAAGACCAGAGAAATCACACTTGAAAGGTATGCTTTGTGGGTTATAATACCATATAATCTACAGTAAGTAATAAGCCCCCTGTAGATTATATCAGCTTTTGAGGTGTCTTTGACCTCTCATGACTTCCGTCTCCATCCTACGGGTGTCAAACTCAAGCATGCTTTCCACCCACACAGTGAATTTTATTTAAAATAAATGTCATCAGCTCCACAGAGAAGCTAAATGAAGTGATATTTGAGAAAGAAGGCAATACGCGTTGCTCCTCCTAAAATGCTTGGTGCATTTCTGCTGTAACGTTTTGGGAGTAGAAGTAAAATTATTTTAAATTTTAAATTTAAGTGAAAGTTGTTATCTTTGCAAAATAACAATTCAGTTGTCTTGGCGAAAGGCTTAAGGAAATTCTGTAAATTTTTATTACTGGGCAATGTCGTCCTGGCCTGAATGGCCCAAGGAAAGGGTAAAGAACCTGTAGTTTTCAGTAAAGTGGAGGGTCATTTTGTCACAAGAGGACCTGTTCTGGAAGCTGAAGTTCTTGACCTGAGTTGCAACTTCCATGGCATGTTTTAAGTAACTGTGCATGTTTGATAAGTTTTGAGGTGGTTTGTTCCAATTCACATGCACTAGCAATACTTCGTAAAAGGCAGATGTTCATTTGTAATAATTACGTTGGTGAAATCGGACAACTTATGACCTCACCCTGTAATCTTAAGTATTTCTCTGTCATGGTGGTACCTGAATGAAATAGCGGTGGCAGATCCTTCCTTCATACCGGGCGGAGGAAGTAATTTATTCCAGTAGCGTTTGCCTGTTGCTTTGAACCTGTTTACGTTTGACTTGTGGTACATGTGTCACAGACTGGGAACCACTGGTGGAGAAGATTCAGCATACACATTAGAAAGATGCTGTCAGTAAAACCGCACGTTAGAAACCACGATGAATAGCGAGTCAGTGATGATCACAGCCTCTGTGAGGCAAGGGTAGTAGGAATCAGATGCAGACACATCTGCTTTCAGGGTCTTCAAAATATAATATGGCTCAGCCTTAGAAATATATATATCACTGGTCTTCAATATGCATAACAAAAACTTACCACAAAATCAAAGTTAAAAGTCCCTGACTAAATTCACGTAAGAATAATTTCTGATTTTACATGCAGTGTTACACAGTGGACAACATCATTTACATTCACCTAAAGACCCTCAGTTTTTTATATTGTATGTAAGGAATGTATTGCTAACCTTTAAGCTAGATGGTAGAAATAAAACAAGTGTTTTGGGCAAGGCAGCTTTATATTTCACCTGTTAGAGATGGAGGTCCAAGAACAGACTGAAGGATTACCAACATATGCCAAAAGCCGTTTCAGTGTCCTATTCCTCATCAATAAAATTCAGGAAACTTTCACAGCATCCCTGTCACGTCAGAAGTTTGGACACAGTTCACTAACACCCCAACATGGTATACCGATGCGTCCAGCACTTAACAAACAGGAAATTGTACAATGCTTAGGAAGATTTCAGAGGGCTAAAGAGAAAAGGATGAAATTGCCCGCTCTGTAGTTTAACAATTTGGTCATAACCTTGAAGAGAAATGGCACGCTCAGCATATGACTAGATACAAGCAATTTTAGTAAGACTTTTATGGAATATTACTCTCTTCTGCATCATCAGATGTTTAGCAGCAACCAGCTCTCAAAAAGTACCTGTATTTCTCTAGATGAAAGGCACATATTGTAGAGTCACAGTTAGGGGGAGATCTGTACCGTACACTTTCAATACACACTTCTCTACTTATATTCTGCATAAAAATCAAATAATGACATGTGATAAACAAGAATAAATTGAGAGGCCTTTTGGGCAGGTCTAGAAGAATGGCGGTAAGAAAGATCAATCACCACTTCAAATGTCATCAGAAACCGTTGAAAGTGATGGAAAACAGAGACTCCTGAGCTTATTCTAGAAGAGATTTATTTCTTGTAAGAGGCAGGAAACATTTGATCGCATATTCTCACTATAAGGAATCAATTCAGATGAAAACAAAGTTAGGCCATAGTCAACTTGAATAGAAGAAAAAACATTTATTGCATACTGTGATGAATTTCCAGAATTTCTTGATTTGTTAAGCCATCAATAATTGTTTAAATATTATAAATGTAAATGTGATATATATATTTCATAAACACAATAATATGGAAAGGTTCATGTATTTAAATCTTCAGAGAAGGTGTACGAGACTGCCACAGGACAAGTGAACTTCTTAAAGCCTTTAAAAGACAGTCATGTGCTTGGAAGCAAATAAGCTTCCAGCTGAGTGAGATCTTATCAGAAAGGCAAACAATGGCCTGGAATTTGTGCAGCAGGAGACCCTGTGAAGGGTTTGCATCTGGCATTGAGGAGAGCAAGTTCTGGTCCAAATACTTTCCCTTTTGATTTTGCTTCGTGCTCCTAAATGGATAGGGGGTACCATGAGCATTCTTAGGCCATTCTTCCCAAATGGTAGCTATTTTTTTTTTGACTTGTCATATACAATTGGTGTGGTTACCAGCTAATGCTGCCATGATGGGAAAACACATCATCTTCTTGCTTAAATCCTTCTGTGCTGATTATGCAATTCTTCACTTTGTTTTACAGATTTTGGTTGATAGACTGTCGACAGACACAAGAATCTGTTACTTTTGCTTCCCAAGTGTACAGAGAGATTATCTGTGTCCCCTACATGGCCAAATTTGTGGTGTTTGCCAAGTCACATGATCCCATTGAAGCACGGTTAAGATGTTTTTGCATGACAGATGACAAGGTGGATAAAACTCTAGAACAACAAGAAAATTTCGCTGAAGTTGCCAGAAGCAGGGATGTAGAGGTACCGTACAAGAATCTTAAACCGATTTCTCCATTTTCTAATGTCTGTTTTTTTGCTAGTATTTTCTGCCTTCTATTTGCTAGAAGTACTAAAAACTAATAGTGCCAACAAGTACTGTCATGATGCAGTATCATGCATCATGCTAAGATGGAAACTTTGACTTCAGTCAGATGTAAGTGAAAAGTAGCCGCCAGATCTGAGCGATGAAATCCTATTGCCAATGGGCAATTGCTGATCTCGTAGTCCACAGGGTTGGTGGGAAGGTTACCTATATTCAGCTGACTGCATTTGGGTCTTCTGGTCAACCTCCCAAGGTGGAAGGTAATTGTGCGCTTCACCCACAAGGAAATCCGATCAGCTGGTTATCAGAAGTTAGAAAGGAATTCCCTGTTGGACTTTGGTAATACCATTTTTGCTTTCTCCATAGCATCGTTGGCATTCAAATAAGACATCCGATGTGTTCTCAGGGTAGTCCTTGGCAATTAAAAAAAATAGGTAGCAGGAACCTTAAGCTGGATTCAAGGAGATAGTAAATATGGGAGTGGGCTGGTTGAGTCTCGGCTCTCTGTTATGGGACTAAGGCTTAGAAAACCTATAGCACAAAACTGAATTGAAAGAATTTGGTTTCCCAAGATGCTTTTTTTTTTTTTTTACGGTGGACCTGTTAAACAGTTGTACTTAGAATCTGGGCTGATTTTATGCCAGGAAATCACGTAATAAAATGAAGTTGGGCGTTACCATTTAGTCCAGCAGTTTCAGGTTCTTTGTCCTCCTGTTCCCTGGTGTCAGGGTCAGCATTTCTTTAATTCAGATTCAGAACTAGAGCAGCTACTGCCAACTAACTATTATGAAATCTATTTGAGATGGCTAGGTATGCAAGCAGGAGACGTTGCTCATGGCTTTTATTAAACAAAAATGCAATAGTTTTTAAGAATTTTGCATAGCTTGTCTGGGGTTTCAGGTGCACAACAAGACTGAAGACGTGAGTCAGTCCACAGCAAGCTGAAGAGGTAGTGGATAGGTGTTGTAAAGGCACTTTTTTCTCAGCCTAAAACTAAGTTCTAGGGATGCAGGCTAGCTGTAAGTTCAGGTATCTCATAGTCATTTCTGTGGTGGCCCACAGTGATTACTTAGTTTTAATTAGCTCTGTAGCAAACTGCCAGGAGACACCTTGAATTTTTTAGTTAATAGCTTCCTCTTAGAGGAATGTCTGAGTAAAAATGAGTTTTGAGGGTGGTGTTCTTTGCTGAACAGTTATGTTCCTGAGCCTGATACTAAGTGGGTGTTGCGAGAAAAGGGGAGATAGTCAAAGCCAAAAAAGACAGGTAAATCTCAACTTCCAGTAACTCCATAAATGAGTTATCGCTAACCAAAAAGGCAGTCAACAGTAGTCACGTTTTGTCAGCATCTTTGCATACCAAGAAGTTAAATTAGCAGGCTTGATTAACATTCTGCTTTACAAAAAAAAAATTAAATCTGTTGCTGAACAGGCTAAAGCTTTCCTATGTGGAATCCTGCAAACTACCTGCTAAATGCAGTTTTTCTGGCTCTGTCAGCTTCCTCAGAAGGGATGACAAATTGAAAGTGCTTTACCTAGATGTATGGTATATTCTTTCGCTCAGTATAGTCTCTTTTCCAAAAAAATTTGTCCTCACTGTTCCGGAAGCTCTGACGGGCATTTCTTGTGCAGAGCAGCTAGATAAAATATGGGCTTATAAAACTGAATGACAAGGCTGAATTTCTGGAAAGTAAGGATGAGAAGTTAATGTAATGGCAATTTGAAGGGAACATCTCCAGAACTGGTAAGGTGAGATTTAAACGTGTGGAGGGGCCATAACAATAGCAATCCAAAGACGTAGGCAGTATCACTATATAGGCGTTTCAGAGAGGCATTTACCTGAGGCCTGACTTTCAAAAGCTCTAGGCCTTTACAAATCCAGCTGAAATAAATAGAATCTACTGATACACACTGTCTTTGCCTGCTGCAACAGACTGTTGCAAGCATATTAAGCACACAGGTAATCTAAGTTAGAAAGTTTTTGCATTGGTAAAAAGGTCCTCTGCAACTTTATGGTCTTCCCAGACTGGCTTATTATCCTGCCAGTCAAAACAAGGACTTTTGATTTGATTGCTGAAGAAGATATTTTTTTGACTGTTACGATGAGGCCAGGTTAGCAAAGAATGCTAAAATTAGAGCCTGTAAAAAAACCTAATTAAAATATAGATTGAGAATTTGCCCAGATTCATGACACTAAATACTCATTTTGTCATTTACAGTGTCATGCTATTGTTATTGAATTAACAATGTATTCTATTTGGAATTTAATAATCTGAAATGTTTCCACAGATTTAAGCTAACTGAACATAACAAATCTTGTAAATGCTGACGAGTCCTAGCAATTTAAGAAATTGATGGAAACTACCGTAGAATTATGCTTAAGAAGAAATCCTAACCACCTCACTGTGATTGATTGCTGCTTTGATTCTTTTTCATTTCCAATAGGTATTAGAAGGAAAACCCATCTATGTTGACTGCTTTGGCAATTTGGTGCCACTGACTAAGAGCGGGCAACATCATATATTCAGTTTTTTTGCCTTCAAAGAAAACAGACTTCCTCTGTTTGTTAAGGTAATGTTATAATATGAGCTATGGATTATATTTTTATTTTTTGTCTACTGCGGAGTTTATTGTAAACTTAGCAGACTGAAGAACAGTTCCAAATTATTTTATGATAATGGATTTAATGTTGACTTGGGCAGTTAAAACAACCGGAAGAGGCTACGTAAAGTTTAGTAAATTTTTCCTCTAAATGTAACTAGCTGTGCCTGTGTTCTATTATACATGCATGTGTCCACAGCATTCTTTCAGATACCAAAATGGTACTTCTACGAATCCTGTTTTCTACCTAATAATCTAATGAGCTGATCAAGTTTTATCTTGTTTGTTTTTCTGCACCATGGTTCAATATATTGCAGGAAAAAATGTGGAAACTGCAAAAAAGTGTCAGAAAACATTGTAGAATTGGCAGAAACCTATCAAAATATGATCGTTGTACCCTACACTTGTAAATGTGCATATGGGTGTAAATACAGATATAACTGTTCTTCAACCAACCATCCTCCCTTCAGTAGCAGTGCAAACCTTCCTTGGGAGTACAGTAAGAAAAGCATGGCTCCTTTTTGGATATTTCAAGTCATGGTTTTACCATATTTTTGAGAACAAAGGAAAAAGGAAGCAATTAATTTTGATAAATTCCCATCTGTAACCTCATTTTAACCCTGTAGTATGTATTACTGTACTATTCTATTCTAAAAACTTTTACGTGAGTAGGAAAGTTTGTAAAACAAAAGCCAAAACAAGAAAACCTCTGTTCATCCAAAATTAACTAACGCTTTAGCCCTGGCTATAGAGCCGGCGACATAAACACCGTGGTCCACGGGCTCACCTGTATTGTTCATGAGATCTGCAGGGAGCAGTAAGTCAGGTAAGAAAGTGCTCTCACTCTGGTCTCTGCTAGGAGCAGAGGGCTGCTGCCACCGAGCCACCATCACCTTCTCTTCCAGAGAGAGAGATTCAGAGGGCACTGCAAACCTCTTCCCACAAACCTTCCCTTCTGCTGGGACATCCCAACTACAACAGAGGACACTATTACCATTACATAAAATAGTTTGAGGGAAATGCTTTATGAATGGAATCTTCCAAACAGTGGAGAAAATCAACGCCCTCCCTCATTGTATTACATTTGCTGTATGCTGCTAGACAACTTTTAAACTCTCTTCCTCCTTTCCAGCAATATTTTGTAAGCTTGTTTTAATGTAGAACTTCATCTATGCCACCCACCTACCTTTGGCTTTGCGTGTTTTTCTCCGTGATGGATTTTCCAAGCTATGTTCAAAAACATGTGTGTCTTTGCATCTAGTATTTTCAATCTGATAAAGTTAGTACACATCTATCTAACTGTATCATTTTATCAGTGCAGAAAACTAAGAATGAGGTAATGCTTTCAGTTGTGTTTCTTTTGTGGTATCGTACATAATCCTCCTGATATTATGTACAAAAGCTAAAACTACATCACTAGTATCTTCAGTTCTAAGTGCTTACACTTGTTTCTACTAACAACTGAGAAAGAGATTTTTTTTTTTTTCAGATTCACTGCAAAATCTTAAAGTATGGCGTGATGTAGTATCTTTTGTAGATAATAACGGTCACACCTATAAATATATTCCAGCAAATTTCTTCATTTGAACACTAGGATTTATCAATACATTTGAGAAAACATTTTGCAACAGAAGAAATTGTAAATGTAATCTCTAACTGTTTTCAGCCACTGAGCCAAAAATGCTGCTTAGCAACAACTAAAACAAGTGTGTTATCAACATTAGTCTCATACTAAATCCAAAACACACTGTACGAGATACTAAGAAGAAAATTAACTCTATCCCAGCTGAAACCGGGACATACTGGAATGTCTCTGTTCTTTTACGACTGTGATTACAGTGTCAGGACTGCCTTTTAACTAAGTGAGTTTCTAATGTGTTAGCATGTACATGCTTGTGTCTTCTCTTGCTTTGACACGCAAATACATCCGTATGTACGTTTACAAACAAGCAGGAAAAAAAAAAGAGAAACCACATTATTTTTGCTTACATAGACTTTTTCTGCCACATCTAGCCTCTTTCTGCTAAAGGAACAGGGAACTTATACAGCAAAATAGCAAAATAACAGATTAAACGTCTGTCTGTTTGCCCTACCAGGTGCGAGATACCACTCAAGAACCCTGTGGACGATTATCATTCATGAAGGAGCCAAAATCTACAAGAGGCCTCGTTCATCAAGCCATATGTAATTTAAACATCACTTTGCCCATTTACACAAAGGTACTGTGAAATTATACTGTTCTGTAGTCATCAGCATTATAATATAAACAAGAAATGAGTAGGAGGGCAAAATATCGTTAAAGCTTTGTAGTCAGTTATTTTAAAGAAGAATAAATACCACCCAAGGGCTTTCAGTTTCTTGGGTTTGGTACTCTTAATGCCAGTGTTCAAAGATGTTATCGAATGTTTTCTGAGGGCTCAGAAGATAGGACAGAAGGGAGATGAAAATACAATTTGCACTACATAGCTCCCGTGGTTTCATTTGGTGTTGCACAAGACCTATGCTAATCTGATTTCATACAGAAATTTTACCCAGATTCTGTTCATGGGCAAGACAGATCTGGGGCTCAGTGAGTACCGCTACGTTCATTTTTTGTCTTACTGAAGGCATCCCAGACTGTCTAACCATGTCTTCTGACACCTCTTTGGAGATGAAATTGCCATTCATACCTCTTTCACAAAGCGTAAGGATAATGTCTGTAGATAATATCATGTTGTTAAGGTATGAAGTACAGAAGGACTGAAAATTATTTGTCATGTTTTTCATTTGCCAATTTGCAAGCTAATGGGCTTTGCAATAGCATTTCTAGTTAACTGCCTTGTTTATCTGTGGTGATAGCGATAACAGTGTAGCAGATGAGCTCTAGGATTTGCAAAGCTTATAGCAGTGCCAGAAATATTGACTTGGACTAGATTTTAATATTACACTGACTTCTTCCTACGTGTGATCAAATCTTTCAAGAATCTTTGAGTACGTCACATCATGTAAACGGTCTTTCTTCAGAATATTGTTATAACAGCTCTTAATGTATCTGGGGAAGAAAACGGTCCAATATCAAGGGCAGAAAAAGAGGAAAACTCTAGTGTGAGTTGGTATTTATAAATAACAAGATTGAGACCAGTTGCATGGGAGTGCCCTTGATTTCTGTTTAAGTGAGATCAGATATTAAGAAGCACTTGTTTCCTTAGAAAGAGTCAGTTTATTGCTATTCTGTCATAACTCAGATTGTTTACTGTCCTTCTCAGATTAGGAGCTGCATGCCTTTTAGGAATGTATTAGGCTGTTTGCCCAAAATCTTGCCTGTTGGTGTTCATTTTTTCCTCAGCATTTTTAGCATATAATGTAATCTTCGTTATAGCATTTTATATGTAATTTTGAAGTAACACATCTCAATGTATTTTAACTTTAAATGGGTAATGTTCTTAACTATTTTAAGTAGTTAGTCATGCTAATTTATGGGTGCAAAAGCATGTATATATTTAAGTTTTGGTACAAATAAGGGTCACTAGAAGTCTAACATCCAGAAGCAACTTTTCTGTTTGTAATTTGCTTGATTCTGTAGCCTTTTGTGTTTTAAACCAACAGTTTAGGTCTGCTGCTTTTTGACCTAAGAAATCAATTGCAGAAATGTACTCCATTTTCTTCTTTTCTGTTAAATGTTGTCAGAAGTTCTCTTTTCCTACTCTCTTCTTCTAAAAAAATTGCATTTTGCCTGCTCTGTTTTCCCCTTCTCTTTTTGCATGGCATTTTGGAACTGAAAGGAATCAGAATCAGATCAAGAACAAGAAGAAGAGGTAATGTTGCTGTAACAGCATGTTATTGCTTATGCATACTACTAAAATACAGCTAACAGATACAGCTTAGAAGATTAAATCTGTACCAAAAGAGGCATATCAATCATTAGTTCAGTGCTCCAAAAACAACGAAGAGGGGTGCACTTAAAAGGATCTCACACAGGCCCACTTTGGGAATTTACCGAGCTTAACTTTCCCTACGTTAAAAGTTTTACTGGTTCAGATGCACTGATTTTAGAGGTGTATAACGGTTGATTTTGCTTTCAAAACAGTTTCTTGGTAATTTAAAAATTATTTTGCTCGAGAGTAAGCCATACAAGTGTATTTCTTGAACCTTTATTCTCTGCAGCACAAAAAAGGGGAAATGGGATTGGTTTTTCTGATTCTGAGAACCATCCCACATCCTAAAAATAATGTAGGGGTGCTACTAGACTTGTCTAACATATTCAGAACCAGTGGCTCAGTGGCATAGTATACTTTTTATTAATACCTCCAAGCAGGGTCTGAATATGCTTCCTCTAGTTTAGTGGTGGTGGGTAGGGGGGAACAGAGGCAGAGGAATAGACCTAAATATGACAATTGCCTCCATCCGCGAGCTCCCCAGTGTTGGGGGGAGTCTGGGACCAGATTGCAATTGACTGCACCACCCGTATACCCGAAAGGGCTGCAATTCACAAATCTTGTCCATTTATAACATCCGATAGACTGGATCTTACAGATTTCTGTGTTGGATTACTGAAGTCCAGTCCAGAATCAGTGGTAACCCAGAAGTTACGAGTAAGTTTACCCCAAGTAAAAGGTGTAGAGTTTTCATCTTTAGCATAAACTGGAGAATAGCATCTTAATGGAGAAATGTGGCCAACTCTCCCCCTACATTCCCAGCCTCCTTCTGGCAGGTAGAGCTGTTCCTTAAGGTCTGACCCCTACGTGAATGAGTAACATTAGAAAAGCATCCCCACATTTTGATGATGTTCAGCTGTTGGAAACAAGTAAGAGTGCCGGCACTGAGCCTGCTCCCCAAAGATGATAGACTACTTTTCCATGAACTGCCAAACAGAATTCAGAAGTCTTGTTGCATGGATTGCAGTTTCCTATTATCATACAGAACTATTTACCACTCCTGTTTCAGTGCTGAAATACAGGCACTGTCAAGTGAAAACGTGACCAAGGTTTTTAAGCTAATTCCCACTATATTCATTCAGAAGGTAACATTTCTTATCAGGTGATCATTCAGTTTGGTACCAAAAGCATGAAACTGATTCTTTTAGCCTCTATAATGCTGTTTTTGCATTCCCAGTGAAGTCCCCCAAAGTTGTTTTTAACACATCTATGCTCTGTAAAAGCAGTGTAAAGGATATTGAAAAATCATTTTTCCAAACATCGTTGACGACTTACATTTTTACTGAAGCACAAAAGGACAACCTCTTTGATGGCTAAAACCACCTTCCATTTTAAGGTTTTTTTTTGTTTACTTTATTCATTTTTATGTTAATAATATTAATTAGTATGCTGACATAATTCCAGACTGATTTGAAGGATTTTAAAGTAAGGGGAATTAAAGTGTCCTAGGGTTCCTAGGGTTACCATGTACGGCGATCTGTGCATCAGAGGAATTCACACTATTATGGATCTGTAATACACACTTCTAAGTGTGGAGTTTAATAACGTGAGCCTAAATGATTGCAAGGCATGTATGAACATGTAAGTGTTCCAGTGATTTACTTGTATTCGTTTTCAGTTTAGGGAAATGCAGGAATTAGTTAACATTTTCGCTGAGACAATATATTGCATTTATCTTTATAAAGAATACTTTTAAACAAGTAAAACCTTTTCAACACTCACTAAAAAACTATCTTGGGGGCTTTAACCTACACAGTATATTGTATCAACAGAACCGCATAACTGATTTTCATTCCCCACAGTCATCCTACCATCCCAAGTTTGTAGAGGAAATTGAACGTTTAGTGCTCCTTCTAACTTTACGTACTTTTGCCTATCTAAATTTATGCAACAAAAGTCTTTTTTTGCTTGTGTGGACAAATGATTGTGCTAGCAGGACTGAAAAAAAGTCAAACTACAAGGCAACTTCAAAAACATGCTGCTTGAATTTTCATAGTCTGACATGGCATTTTTTTTTTAAATGTTTTTTTTTGGCAAGGGCTATGTTTTCTTTTGAGTAACAGTAAAATTGTAGGGCTTTTCCAGTCTATACCCAAATACCTCTGAAAAATAAAAAAGATGGCCTCTGAGGGCCATCACTGCTTCCATTTAGAGATTTCAATAGCTATCGGTGGCATCAAGTCCTACTTCTTGCCTTAGGCAGGAGCAAGTCTGCAGTCATTTCTGCACCTGCTTTTTTCATCATCACAAAGTACAGACGCAAAAATGCAAACCGTGATCTTAGAACAAACATGTACAATGAAACTATGTATAAAGCTTACTAGTTCCCTCCCAGATGGGACATATGCCTTCACATGACCATATTGGACTTTCTTGCTTTAGACAGGAAGAAATAAATTAAGAGCAATGCAACAACATACCCAGTAGCACAAAAGTCCTCTATACTGCTAGTCACATTTAAAGAAAATACACTGCAACATTTTGCATTTACTCTTGACCGTAACTATAGCAAAGTAACCATTTTTCTGTTATTAGAAACACTAAATAATACCGTGCTTTTACCGTTGTTTTAAATCCATTCTTGTTTCCATTTAAGTCAATGAATCTCTGTGTCTCCATACATCTAGTGGATTTGAACCTGTACCATTTCACTAGTGACTTTATATATATTGATTGTATTTGAACTTTTAAATTTCCTCCTTTTTTTCTCTTCCAGGTTGATGTGACTTCAGAGAAAAGTAAGATTTTCCTTTTTTTTTGACAATGTTATAATGCAGTTTGTATGAAAGATGGTTAAGAATAAAGATAAGCATGAAAGAGAGCTAAGCTTTAACTGCTATTGCTAATAACATCAATATTTTAAAAATGTAATAGAAAATTTAATACCAAAGCAGCTATCCAATTAAATACATTTTAATGTATAAATTAACAAGTAATACAGTTTAAAACAGTTCATCTAAGCATTTACTTTCCTTTGACATCCCTAGTGATCCTGCTATTGCTATTTTGCTTGTATGAATGCTCATGCCTCCATTTTTTTGTTTTGTCCATTTGTTGACACACATTGTTGCTTCATATTTGAGATAAATGACAGTATCACTTTTAATGGAAGTGTAATTAATACTCCAATATATTTCATTAAGTTCATGAAATGCAACCATGCAAAAAAGTGATACTGTCCAAAGTAATCAGGCTGTTAAACCCCCCCCCCCCCCCCCCCAGCCCTTTACTGTGGTGAAATATGACTGTTAAGCTTGGCACAGCATATATACCCTTTGTATATACAGAATCAGGCCATTACTATTAGAAACTGAGGGTGAGTGGTTCACAATACCAAAGATCTCCTCTAATGAAGATGCAGATCAAACAAATATGTATTCAGTCTCAAGAGTATCTCTAAGAAGAACTGTTTTCAAATGCAGCGATTTCTTAAATCTGTTTAGGAAAAGAATGACTTCTGTCTTGGTTCTGGGTTAAAGTGCAATGCCCTGCCTTTTATTCTACATGGCATTTTGAGGGTTATTAATTCTTGTTGTACTACTTACATGTTTTAATTGGAAGGACAACAGCACCATGATCCTGAAGATCAAGTGGGTGGTCATTCCCCTATAATCTCTAAGGCAGAAATGCTTCATCTAGAGAATAAAAGACATTAGGGTGACAAAATGGCTAATAATGTGGTGGGACATAGTATTCACCATGATTAACAACATTATTAATATCAGATTTTTGCTCTAATTTACACCAGGAGGACCAATTTTATCAAGGTGGAAAAGACACACCATAATATAGTCAGCAGAGTGGAACTGCAGTTGCCCCATGACACACCTTGGCCCTGGGAAATGGGAGGTGAATTCAGCAGAACAGTAAAACGTACAGGTGAAAGAGGGCGTGAATGCTGCCGTTGCCACACACTTATTTACTCAATGCAGTACAACCCCCCTAAGGAAGGTGGCAAGATGCACGTTTGCTGAGGTTGCTCAGTTGTGGCTGTCACAGACTTGTCTAAATTCAATGTAGCATAGAGCTAGAATTTTGGATGACTCTTATACTGGACAAATGAAAACACCAGTCAGATAGCAATTTAGTTTTGCTCCTGCTTTGGCTTAATGGAGGATTAGTTTGAGAATTACGTAGAACAGCTGTAGGCAGGAGAGTGAGAGAGAGAGAGAGACACTGTTCCCAGGAATCATTAGCAGTACAATTAACAGACATGAAAGAGACAAACAAGTGCCTGCTTAAAGACCACTGAAATGCCTCACATCGTGATATCCAAATTGCTGGAAAATATACTTCCAACCAAGCAACTTCTTTTCAGGTAGTTAGCCCAGTTCCCTTATACTTCTGCTAATAGTCATCCTTACTTTAAATAACTTTTAATTGCAATGAGGTAATATAAAAGTGACTGATTTTTTGGCCAGTAGTTGTACTGTTAAGTAAGAACTAGGACTCACGTGTGCATGTCCTTGGTTTGGGAATAATTATTTACATAAAGAGAAATGGATTTAAGAGACAAAGCAGAAAATCTCACCCATGTCAAAGTAATGCCAAATTCACCTTCACGAATAGACCTTAAAGGTGTCAGCCAGAACCAGGATTAGAACTGGTGTTTCTGAAAAGCGTGTTAGAGACTTTAGCTTTTGGCAGTAGAGTCAGTTCCTTCCTGGTCTGCTGAAGAGTTAAGGCAAGTGAACAGCTCTCATGAGAAGAATCCAAAAGAACGAGGGCAAGCCAAGAACATGACCCAGAAGAGCTTAGCAGTTAGAGGTACTTAGTTTCAAGATCCACTCTGCTGAATCCAAAACAATTTCCCCCTGAGAAGAGAAACAAGTGACAAAAATCAAACAACAAAACCTCCAGAACACTATAATAAACTGAGATATTTTTCAGCATCTTTTGTTTCAGCTGTTCTACTTAGTCTAAAGAATTTTTCTCAGAAACAAACATTTGTACTTTAGTTTTTAAATCTACACAGTTACGAGACAGCATTTTGGTGTGCGCTAGACAGTTCACGCTAAAACCAGCAGCACCAAAGCACCAAATTTCCAGCACCAAAATCGGCCCCAGAAATCTGGTTATAATTAACGTACAGCACAAGCATTTAGCATTCATTACACCCAAGAGAATAGTGTAGCAAAATGGATATTTTTTGCAAAGAAATACAGATTATTATGTATCACTTAGGTTCTCCTTATTTGCATTACTACTTTGACTTTTAGACTGGGGTGCAGCAATGTGTGAAGTTTGGTGTGATGTACTACCTTTAAAAGAAAAATGTAAAATAGAATTTCTAAGCATTGCATTCTGTTCATAACTTGCTTCAGTCCTCCAATGTTTCATTCTGTTCAATATACAATTTCTAGTAGTCCCTCTTGAAATGAAATATTCCCAGCAGGCAATTATGGCATAATGGCAATTACCTACACCCAGCTTACTGTATGTTGATTGCACAGATTAGACAAATATTTCACCACAGTATGTTTTACAATATTTTCATGTACCTTTAATTTATATGATTGATTTTTAGAGCTATTGTTTTTTAACTGAAGCTACATACCCAGCAGCATTTGCAACACCTTTGCTTTGCATGGAAATAACTTGCCTTACATGAATTGTATGTATGTGTCTAGTGTGACTGTCTCTGGTTTTTGGTTGCCATACATTACATTTTTTAAAACTTTGAAATCACTTCTAAGTTGATTCACAGTTTTTTCTTATTATCTCTCCTTTTCTTCTCTGTCTTCTCTTTCCTCAGTCAATTCATTAGTTGTCAATGAGGATGTTCCAAGGAAAGGACCATGCCTCTTAAAACAAAAGAATGTTTGTTTCATTGTTTAGGTGTGAAATCCCCTTAGATGAAATGCCGGTTTGCAGCTGATTCAGATCTCTACCTATTTGATCATATTTTAGATTACTGCAGAATTACTTTTAACTTTTTATTTTGGTCACTAAGAAAAAAACCTGTTAACCCAATGTTATTCTGACAGTTTGCTAACACTGGCTTTCTCTTAGAGGAAATCGACTTTCAATCAGTTCTAATGCTTTCCTCTTTTTTTCTTGTTTATTTTTATTTGAACATTGATCTGTAACATCTGAACAATCTTGAGATGCCTATCTTTGTGTAACTTCACTGTGTTTCTTCTGTTTTTAATTTTAAATTTTGTTGTTGTTTTGGTTTTTTTAGTGGTGTCCTGATTTGGTTTGTTACAGCTTTGATAATGTATGTGTGGTTGTGCTATACTGATGAAGTTAAGCAAGTTATTTCCTGCCATTTTCCTTTTCATTTTTGTTTTTTTTTTTTGTTGATTCCCTCTCCCCACCCCCCCCCTCCCCTTTGTTAGCTTTGCTTTGCTCTTGTACCCTCAGATCTTGTGGATCCACCATTCCCGGCCCATTTTGTTGACCTTCCTACCACTGCAACCAAAGACTGTCATTTTCAGTCCTGATTACATTTTTCAATCTCTATTTTTGATTTCCATTTTACTTTCAATGTTTTTCATTCGCATCAAAGATGACGAGACAGAATCTACAGAAACATCTATCCTGAAAAGCCATCTGGTTAATGAAGTCCCTGTACTAGCCAGTCCAGACCTGTTGTCTGAAGTTTCTGAGATGAAACAAGATTTGATCAAAATGACTGCCATATTGACAACTGACCCTTCAGATAAATCAGGCCCCATTAAAGTGAAAGATCTTGGAAAACCCACTGAAGAAGAGCCAGGAGAGCCCTTTGAAATAGTTGAGAGAGTGAAAGAAGACTTGGAAAAAGTAAATGAAATTCTGAGAGGTGGATCCTATACCAGAGAAGAACATGTTTTGCAGAAGTCCCTTTCCAAACAAGAACTTGTAGAAGAAGAATGGGTCATCGTCAGCGATGAAGAAATTGAAGAGGCCAGAAGAAATGCTCCTTTAGAAGTCACTGAACCCACCTGTGTAGAAGTCAGGGTAGACAAAGGGACAACAAAAATGGAGAAGCCAGACATGACAGGAACGGTAGATTACCTTACAGAGGATTTAAAAACATATGTCTCTCTTCATGAGGTACAGCCACAAGCCTTACAAGAAGACTTAGTAGGAGAGAGATTTGAAGCTGTAGTAATAAGCAGGGATTCTGAAAAAGAAGGACAAGAATCTCCAACAACTGAAACACTAAGTCCACAGGAGGAACACAAGCCAGCCTTAGAAATTAAAAAGCCAGTTAGGACAAAATTAAGAGACAAGCAAAAGCCAAAGGAAAGCAAGATACACGGCAGCGAAGAACAACCAGGACTAAAGAAGCTCACTTCGGATGAGTTGCTCGGCGAGGAACCTGGCTTAACACTGACAGCTGCTCCGGAGGCTAAAGCTGTATCCCCTGTTATAGAGGAAACTCCTATTGGGTCAATAAAAGATAAGGTTAAAGCTCTTCAGAAACGAGTAGAAGATGAACAAAAAATACGTTCAAAACTACCTGTCAGAATTCAAACAAGAGAAGGCGCTGCTGAGAAGGCTTCTAAAAGACCAGTACAAGTCAAAAAGCCAGTAACACACAAAGCACAACCGCCTGTTTCACCTTCTTCTAAGACAGAAAGACTTGAAGAGACCATGTCGGTTCGTGAACTGATGAAAGCCTTCCAGTCGGGTCAAGACCCATCCAAGAATATATCTGGACTGTTTGAGCACAAATCTGTCAAACAGAAGCAACAGCTCCCTGAGAAGGAAACAACCCGGAGAAAAACAGTTTCTTCACAAAGCGAAACGAGGCGAGTATCAAGCCACAAGACAGAAAAACAGAAGGACAAACAAAGCACGATATTAAAAGCAGAGAAAGAGCCGCAAACAAAAAGAGGAAAAATGCAAATTTCTGCTGCCGAAATTACCAAGAAAGCTGTAGGTAAGGACCAGGTAAAAGAGCAGAGCAGCAAAAAACAAACTGAACCTCTCCCTCCAGTATTTGATGATGAAAGTACCAAAGATACAGCGGTTGTAAAGGGCAGGACTTCTGAAGACCAAGGAGATACTGACTTCCAGATCAGCCCTGACAGAAAAACCTCAACAGACTTCTCTGATGTCATTAAAGAAGAACTGGAGGATAATGACAAATATCAACAGTTCCGACACCTTTCGGTGACAGAGGAGGGAGAGCTTAACTTGGAGCAAGTACTGACCAGTCCTTTCAGTGTTGCTTTTCCCACAGACTATGTGAAAGATGGATTCCTTCCTGCTCTTTCTCTGCAAAGTGCTGCTTTTGATGGGAGCTCAGAGAGCCTTAAACACGAAGGTGTGGCTGATTCTCCAGGTAGCCTGCTCGACGGAACCCCTCAGATCAGCTCTGAGGAAAGTTATAAGCATGAGGGTCTGGCAGAGACTCCAGAAACAAGCCCTGAAAGCCTTTCGTTCTCACCAAAGAAAACTGACGGGCAAATTGAAGAAGCTAAAGGAACAGCTAGAGCAGACACAACAGCAGAAACATGTCCTCCGAAGGAACTCTCGCCAAAGGAAGATGAAAAAGGTATTACTGAAAGACAGCTAGCTGCTGTTACTGAGACTAGTAAGTCTCAGTCTGAGCATGTATCAGAAGAGCTTGTACCTACAGCCTCTGAAGAAGAGGCTGATAATCTTAAAGAAAGTAGCTCAGCTTCCATTATGAAAGATATTAGCAGGGATAAGGAATCCAGAACCACTGCACATTTAACTAAGTCTTCTGAAACACATGACACTGCTTTAGAGAAAGAAAAAGATTTAACCTGTGAACGCCGTGTTGTGGTTAGAAGTCCCCAGAAATTGGAACTTTCACTTGCTAGCCATGATAGTGAAAGCTTTAGCCCAGTTGCAGATGACTCTCTGGCTATAAGTCATAAAGACTCACTGGAAGCAAGCCCAGTGCTAGAAGATAACTCATCACACAAAACGCCTGATTCTTTGGAGCCCAGTCCTATGAAAGAGTCTCCCTGCCGTGATTCCCTTGAAAGTAGCCCTGTAGAACAAACAGTGAAGGCTGGTATTTTGGGGCAGGGTCCTCTTCAGTCTGTTCTTAGCAAAGGAGAAACCTGCCCAGAGCTGGCATCGGTGCGTTCCAGGATTCTCCGTGACCCTGAGGGAAGTGCTGATGATGACAGTCTAGAGCAAACATCCCTCATGGAGAGTTCAGGGAAAAGTCCTCTTTCACCTGAAACTCCTAGTTCTGAAGAAATTAGCTATGAAATCACACCTAAAACAGCAGACTCACAGGCACTGTCAAACATACCAAAGTCAGCCGTGATCCCTGAAGTCAGTGAAGAACCAGAGGACGATTCCGAAAGTGAACCGAAGAAGAGATTCACCCCTGAAGAGGAGATGTTTAAAATGGTGACCAAAATCAAAATGTTTGATGAATTAGAACAAGAAGCAAAACAGAAGAGAGATTTCAAAAAGGATTGTAAGCAAGATGAATCTTCTGTAGTTGCCGATTCAGAAGCTGCATGTGAAGCTGAAGAACCAGAGTCAACAGCTGTAGAAGAAAAAGATATACCTACAGTGGTGATGTCTGCAGCTGAATCTAGAAAAAGTTCTTCCTCTTCAGAAAGTGAGCCGGAATTGACTCAGCTAAAAAAAGAAGCCGACTCAGGCCTCTTAATGGAGCCTGTGATCCGAGTGCAGCCACCCTCACCATTACCATCCAGTATTGACTCCAGTTCTAGCCCTGACGAAGCAGGTTTTCAACCCATTGATTCAAAACCATGCCCTAGCAGGATAGGTGCAGTTAAAGCAGAACAGGATAAGCCAACGGAAGATGACAAAGAGGAACCACTTATCCTTGGGGGCAGCTGTAAGGCTTCCCCAAGAGAATCAGGCACTTGTCATTCTGATGGTTGTGCATCAGCAGAAACTGATGGAGCAAAATGTGACAGTACAGCTGACAGTGAGACAGTTAGTCCCAATGCCCCAGTCACGCAATCTGGGGGTACTCTGTGCCATTCCGTTGGTGACAGTTCTCAAAAAGAAGTTCGTGTTGAGCCTTCATTAACACCACACCAATACGATACTACTGAAAAAGACATCAAAACCACTGCGTTGTTGACACAGACAGATCTCGTTTCTACAGGAGCTGTGCCTGAGAAAGTAGAGGATAGTTCTTGTGGACACAGGACCACCGAGTACTGTGTACCACTAGATGACAAACTGGTTGAAGATGATACCACTGACCATTCTGCTTTGGGAAGTGATTTGGGAAAAGCAGATACAGATTTTGAAACATCTCAAAGAGATATTCATGCTGAGGAACACTTACCAGAGTATTCATCCCTTTCCACTGAAACAGTGGTGCTTGAAAGTTGTGTAGCAGATGCTGCTGAAAGTAGTGCTCCTTATGTAGTAAGCCCTTATGAAAATGTGTCTTCTGAACATTTCTTTAGTGACACTGAAAGTCAGGTAGGATCTGGTAGAAGTCTGCTATCTAGGGAAAACTATTCTATTGAAGAAGGAAAAGATCAGACTGGTGAAGCTTTACTTAGCAGAGACACAGGTGGTGAATATCACTCTTCAGAGGAAGCATATACGGAAATAGAGCCAAAACCAGAGGATGCATTTCAGAAAATGTCACAAGGGTCTTCAGCATCAGATTCCGCAAAATTAGCTGAATCTGCCCTTGAGGATGTACGAGATGAAACGGAGAAATTGATCAGTCAAGTTGTCATCACTAAAACTGATGTGGATTCTGACATGTGGAGTGAAATCCGTGAAGATGATGAAGCTTTTGAAGCTCGGGTGAAAGAAGAGGAACAAAAGATATTTGGGTTGATGGTAGACAGGCGATCACAAGGCACAACACCTGATACAACACCGGCCAGAACACCCACCGAAGAAGGGACGCCACTTAGTGAACAAAATCCTTTTCTTTTTCAGGAAGGAAAGTTGTTTGAAATGACTAGAAGTGGAGCCATTGACATGACCAAAAGGAACTATCCAGATGAAAGCTTTCACTTCTTCCAAATGGGGCAGCAGCCTCAGGAAGAAGTTTCTTTGTCTGAAGAAGTGAAAGAAGCAGCAGAGGTGGAATCTTCTAAGCTGAAGGGCTCACCAGCTCCATTTTCACCTTCCGAATCAGAGGACTCGGATATACAAGAAAAAGATACATTGAAATACTCACCCCCAGCATCTGAGTCTAGTGATAAATCAGAAGAAATGATGGGTGAAGGTGTCAGCACAGGCACCACAAAAGCAGATCTTAAATCCAGAATTCCAATTAAAATGGGTATTTCAGCTTCTTCAAAATCACCAAAGAAAGAAACTGCTGCCTCTGAAGCTGAGCCCCTCTCCAGAACGGAGACTGACACGGTTGATAGCAGTCAGGTGCCTTGCCCTATGTCTCCTGAGCAGTCTGTAGAAGACGAATTGGATTTTTCCAAAGTCACTAGATTAGTTTGTTCTGAACAGGGTGAGGAGTCCCCAGACTCTTCACCTGAGGAACAGAGATCTGTGATTGAAATCCCTACTGCTCTAATGGAGAGAGTGCCTTCTTGTGAAAGCAAATCCAAAATTCCTGTAAGAACAGCTGCTGCTGCATCGCAACCCTTGCAACAATCAGAAAACGAGAGCCTTCCCACAGACGGCTTTCTAGACAGTTTGCAGTGTGAAGGAAAAGATGACCAAGCGAAACCAAAGTCTAAAATTCCCATCAAAGCAGCTTTCCAAAAAGCTGAACAACAATATACATACACAGACACATCTACCCGCAAGCTAGAGTCACCCAAAGCTCTTGATGTGACAAACAAACTACCTATGAAACAGGATAACCGAAGTAAATCCGAGTCTGATGCAAGTATTCCCATGGACCCAAAGACTAAACGTTCAATAAAAGCTAGGAGTTACGCTGAGGCAGAAGCAGAGACCAGGGAGAGGGAAAGAGAGATGAAGCTCGAGCTAGACTCAGATGAGGCAACAACAGCAAGACCCAAGGTATTTTCATCACGGTTGCCAGTTAAAAGCAGAAGCACTACAGCCTCCCGCAGTGCTTTTAGTCCCACAAAAGAAAGTAAGGAACATTTTTTTGACCTATACAAAAACTCCATAGAATTCTTTGAAGAAATTAGCGATGAAGCTTCTAAATTAGTGGAGAGACTCACGCAGTCAGAGAGAGAACAAGAATTAGTTTCAGATGATGAAAGCAGTAGCGCCCTAGAAGTTTCAGTTATTGAAAATGTGCCATCCAGTGAGACTCAGCAGTCAGTTCCTGAAGACATCTTTGACACCAGACCCATTTGGGATGAGTCTGTAGAGACTCAGATTGAACGTATCCCTGATGAAAATGTCCATGACCATGCTGAAGGTATTTGCCAACGACTGGGATTCCCTGTGCGACGCATGTCATGAATTAAACTTTTTGCTTTTTTGTTTTCCTTGGCGTGCGTGCTTGTGTGTGTACGTATGTTTGTATACACGTGTAATGTGTGTGGCATTTTCTTTTAGGCTTTTGGTGGTTAGCTGTGTGTTTTGTTTCTCCCCCCCCCCATGAGCTGTGTTTGGTTTTTTGTGTTGTGTCTGTATTTTTCTTGTCTGTGAAACAATCTCAAGATTGCAAACCATGAAGGCTTGTGGGAAGTGTTACCTTAATAAACAAAAACACTTCTAAAAATATGTATTGTTTTACCATTAAACTGATTGCTCAGGTCATGCACATTTTGGCTTTTGGCTTTCCCTGGCCCTACTCTTCACTATTAATTTTTACTAATAATGAAATATTTGGGCATTGATTGAAACCAGGCAAATTCATTTTCTTTTGAGTTGTTACACAAAGAAATCTGTAGAAGTTTTAAACAATTAGGTTTTTCATGTTCCTTTTTTTGACAATCTGCATCTCAAGAAAGTTCTGTTTTGCCAGTAACTTCAGTACAAGTTTTCTGGCGTTTGGTTTTCCTCTCACCTACTTGTGTACTACTATTGAGTAGCCACGATGGAAATCCAGTAGCCAAAATGAGAGATGCATATATCATTAACCCTAAGCAATTTTCTGAATCTGAGATATCATAATCCACATATGCTTTCAGGGAAAAATCAAAACTCAAATGCTGCCATCCTCAAATTAGCTTTGGGGATGGGAGGAACAGTCAGTCTCACTGTTACCAAAATAAGTGAAGACTGGCGAATGAACATCTGGTTTTTCCTTGCCTTCATTGTAAGTATTTTGTATCACTCCCTAGTTGAAAGAGGGTTGAAGACGCTTAAATTAAAAATATCTCCAATACAAACCATACTATGAAGTGCCATATAGACTGCTTGAACAAAACTTTCCCTACACCAGAAAGAATGTAATTAGAAGCACCAGTGCAGATGAATTTTTCAACCTTGGCATTTACTAAGGAGGCATGGAAAATTATGGCTCTTGACTCAGTTAAAGTCTTCAATTTAATGTTAGAATGAAGTTTTAGAATAAAACGCTTGACCAAGATAGGGATAGTAGGCACTTCAGTCCTGCTTTAGATTTTCACATGAAAGCCTAATTTTCAAATAGAAAATGTAGATAGATAGTCCTGTGCTTTTTGAAAAAATCAAGCATTTGTTGTGGTTTGGTTTTGTTTTTGTTTTTGTTTTGTTTTTTTTAACCTGGGGATTTACAGTCCTCACTTTAGTTACCCAGTTGTAACAGCCTGTGCACATTTAGAGTACAGCAGTTAGGAAAAAAAAAACCAAACCAAAACAAAACAGCACTTTCCCTTCTTGGGCTACATCACCTATGAAAAAGGTTTTTAACTTGTAAAAGGCAACTTGTGGCTCTCTTTGACCTTTAGATCAACAGGATGATCAGGAGAGGACAGAGGAAAGACTGGCCCACATTGCTGATCATCTTGGATTCAGCTGGACAGGTAAAATGCATGTCATCTACTCCTGAGAGAAAGGAGGGGAGCATTCCTCATTTTTTCATGTTTCTTTCAGATGATTTCCTGATTATCTAGAGACATTTTGTAGAAATATTTCAGTAGCTTACTGTTTTCTGGTTACTAAGATACCTATAGCCTATTAGGTGAGAACTCAGATGCAGAAGTAAGGCCTCTGTACTTGCTGTGGCATCTCCAGAGGGAAAACTCCAAGGATGAGAGTGTGACAATGAGCTAGCATGTTACCCTACTCTTTCTTGCAAAATGCTACAACTCTGCGTAGAAGATAAATCAATACAGGAATAAAAATCATATGCGTCCTGGAACTGCTGAGCTGTAAGGCCACTATAGGGATAAACAACATCAGCTTCTTTTCTACAGAACTTTGCTGAGGAAAAAGGGATAAAAAGGGGACCTCTTTGTAACAGTCACTTTAATATAGTGGATTTAATAGATCTGAGACAGTTAACGCTACTGGGGACAAGTGAAAGTAACACAGAATGAAATGCAGATGTCTATCACTGAAAATCAGCTCAAAAGTGTTTACAAAGAAAAAGAGCTGTGCAGAAACGTAAATGCTGTGTCAAACTGTGCAATCTAACAAAAAGTTGCTGCAGAAAAAGTTAAATCAGGTCTACTCTTTTTTGTATCTATCCCTGGAGCAGTACCATGGTCCTGAAAATAAGCACAGCTCTAGGAGTTAAAGAAGAGCTGTATACCAGAGAAAAAATGTTAAATCCGTGATAACAAAGATGGTGCTCTATATTGTTTTTATAAGCATCCTCAGAGCACATGCAAAATATCACTGATACTTTTGCTTATCTTACTCACCTCTTCCTTTCCTGTCCTCTATTTCAATCCATAGAGAAGGCTGAGACCGTGTGTCACGCTTCCCAAAGTGGATTATCTTGAAATCAGTAGGACTTGCACCTGTGTAATGTAACAGATTAGGAATCTGCTGAAAATTTTATATAAAATAATAGACAGTTCTGAAAACAAAACTAGAAAAAAATGGAGGCTCATCAAAATAGACATTAATGTTTTATAGCATTTTAGAGAGGGCAGGGTAATACACCTGCATAAACATTCCTGCCTTATATTATGGTAAAGATTACTGTGTCAAATGTTACTTTGGGGGATAAAATAGTAGTTGGTTTTTGTTCAAACTTATTTGACTAGCTAGGATTTGAATCTAATGTGTCGTTACTGTATATTTGTTGAAGTTTACATTTGCAACAGTTTATAAGCCAGCCTGGAAATAAGGTGGCTTGGGGTTAGGGTTCCCTCCACCCTGTTAAAACATTACTCCCTCCAAAATCAAGTCCATGCCACTACAGCGATAATGATAATGGAATAGAATATGAATCCTTATTTGTGAAAGAAGCAGAAATCTGAAGATCAGGAGTAACAGTAGGAATCTCACAAATTCTCCATGGCTTTAACTCATTTGATGACCTCTTTCAACATTTGCATCTTAGTTTGTTGATGGCAGAAGGCTGCCCCTGGTTCTGTATACAGTAAAGATGTTACAGACCATTAAACCATTTCTCTTTTCTGGACTGCAGTCTGACCCTATGCTATGTCAGAAAGACATCAGTTATTCTTAGTTTCACCTTTTCAGTTTTTGGTTTTCAACTGTAATTCAGAGACATTTACTTTTCTTTAAATGAAGCCTTAAAATGAAGTCTTTTACTAGATTTTGATCAAAGTTTCTGAAACAGTCATCATTTTAGAGGATAGAATCTGCTAAGCATGGTGCTCTGCAGCTAGAAAAATATTTTTCTCTGCTCGTGTGCTATTTCTGCAAGCGCACTCTATTTGATAGCTTGTCACTGCCTCCGAGAACTAGGAATGGTAGACACAAAAAATAAAAGCTCACACAGACCCATCACTGCTAGGCATAATACATTTCTGACTTTGCCATGAACTTCCTGTTTAACGGTGTCTCTAAATATAACACAAGGTACATAGAAGCAATGAGAATTTGGTTTCAGAAAAGTTTGTAATCCACTTTGCTGCTGACAGCCGTAAAATAGATGTAAAGTAGGGGAAAAAGAAAAAGAGAGCTTTACAGAGATGGATTTCTTTTTCAGAGCTAGCAAGAGAACTGGATTTCACAGAGGAGCAAATTCACCAGATCCGAATTGAAAACCCTAATTCACTTCAAGACCAGAGCCATGCACTCCTCAAATACTGGCTTGAAAGGGATGGGAAACATGCAACAGGTTCGTTTCCAGTTATAGTACATACAACTGTCTCCAATTTGCTAGCTGGGGTGACAGATGTGTGTTATAGTCACAAAAAGAAAATTCAGGTAAAGTTTAGGCTATAGAAAGAGTGACCATAATTGGACTTAATTTTTTTTTTTAAGCTTGTCTGTGTAACATGGCATATCATAGGATTCTCAGAGAAAATAGTTTCATCTTGGTCGTTTGAGGGCAAGGCAGAACATCATCTTCCAAAGAAAGAGTGGAAAAAACACTGAAGCCTCTTTTTCCTAAACTGAGAAATTTGGGGGGAAACTAAACAAATTTGTTAAAGGAAAAAACAAAACGAGTGGTAATTTTTATAGGCAGCCCTTCTGTTAATTTTACGTTTTACACGGCCATGCTTCTAAATGCTTCTGTATTTTATATATGATATTATACTGTTCAGTATCCTACATATGTCCTTCATATGGAAAACTGAGTGGAGAGAGCATGTGAAATTTTTAACTCGGCTACATGGTGTCGTTCTAATGCCACAGATACAAATCTTACCCAATGTCTTACAAAAATCAACCGAATGGACATTGTTCACCTAATGGAGACCAGCGGCATAGACTCCATGCAGGTCCACGGCACTCGCACGTACGCAGAAATTGAACAAACAATAGGATTGGACCATAGCGAAGGTAAACATTTCCTGATCCAGGCTGCCCTGGTTATCTCATCTAAGCACTAGTTTCTGTTCTGCAATGTTTGACTAGGATAATCTGTTAACTCTTAAGACTGAGCACTAGAATCTCATTTTGAAAGCACAGATAATATGGATGAATGCAAGCGTGACGTCACACAGGTCACTATTTCACCAGTTACAAGATCTCTGCGTTAGCTGATTCTTATAAAGCAAATAAAGGAATGTTGTCAGAAACTACCGCAAATACTTATGCCCAGTTTGTTGGTTTTTTTGGTTTTGGTGTTGTTTTTTTGTTTTTTGTTTTGGTTTGGTTTTTGTTTTGGGTTTTTTTTTTTGCTTATAGAAGTACTTCCATATAAGTTAAGAAGGTTGTATTAGGATTTGACCAAGATTTGTAAAAGGAAAACTACTCCATGCTTTGGAAAAACCTTTGGATTCAAGTATCCAGGATATTGTAATTCTGCTATGAATAGGGTTGGATTTCTTGAGTATAAAAGTTCAGTAGATTACATCAATGGTTGTAAACTAAAGAAATGCCTCCAAATTATGTGAAATAAAATCCTCTTTTCTGGGGGTGATACTTTTACATCTTTAACTTATTATTGAACTAGTAGCTCGGTAAAGTATTAGACAGCTGCAAACATCCCATCTGTAAGAGAATGCAGGAATAGAAGGTTGTTTGCTATAATTAGCATTCTAATATCACAGCTGATTAGTTTTAGAACATTGACCTCCATGTCCAGCTCAAATTCAGTACAAGCAGTTACGTTTTCCCCCCAAGCTATTGGTCAGAGTTCAATAGGTTCCTAGCGAATGTGGCCCATAAGGAAAAACAAAAGCCCAAGCTTGTGCCTTATAGCCCGTGGAAGAGAAACGCATACATTATTTTATATTTTTTGCAGAATGAGAGGCCTTGCTTTGAGATGAGGGGTTGGGGGTGGGTAGATGTGTTTATATGCTTTGAAGCACATAAATTAGCTAGTTCTTGTGCCTAGTCCTGTATGAATTTCTTTGTCCGTACTTGTTATTTTTTCCATAAGCAGATGAATAATGGGGGGGGAAGTCACTAAGACCTGTTCTAATCTGCTGGAAAAAATCTGTTGCAAATCTTCTTTCATACTTCGAGGGTTTCAAGATCAAGAGATGACTCTAGGTAAATTTCTGGGTAAATTTTATTTTGCCTGTTACTGTCAAGATTCATTATTTGGCAATAGTAGTTGTAATCCAGTGTTCCTCCAGCTACTTAGAGAGGTCATGTCCTCTTCCACTCAAGATGTCTAAAAATTTCAGGTAATGTGGTCCATCCAGGGATTTTAAAAGGACTTCTTGAATTCTAGCAAGACTTGTAATGACATTTCTCATCTCTCTATTTTTTAAAGGGTTTTCTGCACTGCAAGAAGAACTGTACAGTTCAAGACATAAGCAAGAAGAACATAGAATATCTAAAGACAGTGAGCCAACTGAACACCCTCCAATTGTCTCCGAGGAAGACGTGTCTGTCAGTTATTCTCCTTTTCAGGACAGTACTCCCAGGAGTGAGGCAGAACTATCAATGGCTGAGCTCCTGAGACAAGCACATAAGGAACAAGTAGAAGCTGAATTCTCAGGGAAACCCCAAGATGTGCCAGAAAAACCATCTGCTTCACAACGTGAATATTTGTAAGTGTCAAAAGACCAGAATGAAACCTATGTGGAACGGATTATCTCTTCTCTGTGTAATAAGACAATTTTACAGTTTTCTTTGAAACATAGGAACTCACTAGAATTTTCCTCCAATTGTGTGCACCAGTTCGTTACTTCCTACTGCAGGTTTGACATTTTAATCCATGTGGAGGAAGCCTTAAGGATTAGGAAAAAAAAAGGTCAGTTTGTCACTGTGAACACAAAGCAATAATCTAGTCTAGTACATATGACAGAAAAGAGGGATAATGTAGAGGTCGGGTCTTTTGGCAAACTGTATATATTTTTCATACGTTAGATGGCAAGTAATGTTAAACTTAATTAACGCTAGAGGGGCCTGCCTTCAACTTCAGGATGGTTTTTTCAATTGAGGCAAAAATTTTCCAACTTAATCATTACTTACAAAACTCATAACCATGTATTAGGAACTCGATTTTTAAAAGTAAGTTTCAGATGGCCAAAGGAACAGAAACAGGGTTATATACAGACAGGACAAAAGTAATTGAGGGAACAACACGTGGTAAGGTACGGATTTAGAAGACCTGCACAGCAAAGCCTTGAATTCTGATTTGGGGCTGTCAGTGGGGTTGGTTTCATTTGGAAAGGAACTTGAAAAGGATCACGTTTCTTTCTTCCCACCATCCCTTATCATGTGCCCACACTGAGAACTCTATGCAGGGTCGATTCAGGTATTCATAGGCTAGCAAAGTATCAAGGATCCCCTTCCAAAGAAGTGACTTTTCTGGGAGTTATTAGCTTTGATGTGGAGATGCAGCCCCAAACAGTCAAGGTGCAGCTGAGTCCAGCAAATGGTCTTATGAGGATTCTTTTGCTCAAATACGCTTTACACCCAGGAGAGAGTGTCGGAGACAGAAAACAGCATGTAAGGTAGAGGACTTATTTGGCAAATATACCACTTCCTAATGATTTGCATGAGGAAATGAATGTTTCTGAGGAATGGAGAATACATTTGAGACAATATTGCCAATACTAAATCAGAGTAGTGATGATGGGAATATCACTACACTTCATGTCTACTTTGAACTAGGAGGAAAATTGGGCTAGATTTAAATTGTTCATAAGGAATGCGTACCAAGAGGAATAATATGTATAGCCTGGTGAATGGGAAAAAAAGGCTGGATCAATACTGTTTAACTTATACTACAATGAAACCTTTTCTTACTTAGAACACAATTGTTTCAAGGGCAGTAGTTGGAGGAACACAACAAATTGTCAAAACCCAACTTGTATCAGGAAAAAAAAACATATACATGCAAGTTATTCTATTACTGTTATTATTACTGTTATCTACTTATGGGATTGGTTATGGAGAAGGGAATCTGGAGTCCTATTATTAAAAATTAACAGTTTCCTCAATTAATTTTTAGGATGAGAGGGGAAAAAAGCAAGCGTGTAAATGCTAGCTTCCAAGCATCTCAGATATTTCAGAAGGGGAAGATTTAATTTTTGCAGGCTCACTATTTTTCAGGCTGTAATTCCACTAGTTTTGATATAGTTGTCTTTTTTCTTTTAACCGATATACACAAAAAGAGAAAAGTCAACCTCAGAAGAAGATTCTAGGTGGTGAAGCGGGTAATGTTTTCACAATTAGTGCAAATCAGAAGTGACCTTTTCAAGCTAGCATCAGAGTTACAAGGTTACTTGATAAAACACAGTTGGATGAGAGCTAGCTGAAGTAATACCTGAAGTAATACCTTACATATAATATACTTAATACCTGAAGTAATTCACCCATATGCAACACAAAAATATTGCATGTACATATGCTTTAATGTATTACCTTTATGTATGTTACTATGTAACATATATAATAATACGTTTAAATAACTTGGGGCAGCAATTAAGTCATAGCAATGTTCAACAGTGAAAGTAATATTACAAACAAAATAAGATAATATGCTAAATTTCTGTTTGGTAAGGCTCCAGAATTCTACATAAAAGTTGGCCTCTCCTCACCTGCAGCTGTGTAGCTTGTAATTAATGTAGTAGTTGCTTTACATCCATCTGTACTGATCCAGTCTCTTTTCCCCCCCAAACTAATAGGTAATAGGTAGATTTGTTGAGAGCACAAGTGACAGCAGAGTTCACATAAATCCTTTACAAAGACCAAGTTTTGCAGAATTGGGTGCAATGGATGTGGACATCCATTTGGAGATTTTCTTGGGTTGGGAAGATGAGAGGGATTCCTAGCCAGATTGCTCTGTAGTTACTGTCAGGGAATATCAGTTATTTCTAGACTTTGCTAGACGACAGACAATATTTAATCAGTGCATAATGTTCCATTTATGGGGATTGGAAAGCACTGCGTGGTAGTAACTTCCCTTGAACCTGTAATTCACAGTGTCACAACTCCAGGAACAGAACAGTCTGCAGCACCAGTAACTGGAAACGCAGCAAGCGAAAAATCTGCACACCTCAGTGCGGCAAAGGAAGAGAGAGAAAAACCATCCCCACAGCCCCCATCGTCTGCTCAGAGAGGTGACTCTCCCATCATCCAAGAGCCCGCGGAACCCCAACTCCACCAGGATGACCTCTCTCCAAGGAGAACTAGTCTAGTGATAGTGGAGTCAACTGATGAGCAGACAGAAAAGTTTGGAAGAGGCTATGAAGAGGAATCTTTAGAAAAGGTAAACAACAACTTTGCCTCAAAGTACTTGACACAAAAGAACCCCTTTTATGTCTCGCTCATTCCTTAGGATGAGAATATTTTTAATCAGCCTAATTAATCACGGTCTGCAACTGAGTCTTTTCTCCTTTCCTCAGTGGTTATAAGGGCTAGCTATAGTCATTTGTACAAAGGTTTTCAAAGCTGAATCAAAACCCAGATCCTAAAGTCTAGACTATAATTCGGCTTCTGCTATGCTTATTTGTCCTTTGGTCTGTGACAGTTATGTCTATGCACTTGAGAAAGAATTAGTGTAAATAACAGGTGCAGAAACAAACCACGTACAAGTGAAAGCTGAAAAACAGATGTACTGAAAGACAAAGTAATAATGTTAAAAGCTTATGGAGAAAGGCAAGAGTAGCTCAGAGCAGCATGAAGAATGACATGAAAAATACTGTAAAGTTAGCGAGATGGAAAAGAGGCAGCAGGATGTATGTTGCAGAATACTAAGGATGCAGCAGAAGAAAAGAACTTGAGAATGGTGTTTATGTAGCATGCAGGCAGTAAAGAGAAATGGATATAGGAGATGTAAGAGAAGAACAAAAACTGTGTGAGGTAGGTTATTGGTTGTGTAAGACAAAGGAACCTTATGGCAATGTTTGGAGAGGGGAAGACTTCAAGAGGCAATGAAAGAAAGCAACTATATGGCTTTTAGTAGGAAATTTAAATTCCTTGGCAGATAAAGGTTTATTCTTAAACAGCTTGTTTCCCCTGTTCTCAGTGGAAGGCATAATTGGGCAGGAAATAAGTTTTATCAGTGAAGTTAGAGCAGAAAAAGCACAGTTCTACTTAAGCAGAAATTGTTCCCTGTTTTGACATTCACCTAGAAACCCGCTCTTCTTTCTTTGCTGTTTATGTTGGCAAAGGTACCGTGTCTCGAATGAATTCCAGAGCTCTGCCTCTGGGATTTCAGAAAAAGGTGGACTATCAAATGTGTAGGATAACTCAGATGTTGAAAGATTAGCTACAATAGAACTCAATATAGTGGCTGCTGTAGGAAAGGCTGCCCTCAAAGATAGTGTATTACTTTTTCCCTCCTGTTCTTTTATTAAGCAACAACCACTAGCACCACCAAAAAGAAACACCACCCCCCCCATCTATTTTCCCCTTTATGCTTTTATACTGTTGATATTTCCCAAGTAGTTCTTTTCAGCTACTCTTCCCCTTCTGCTTAATTTAAATTTTTAATTCTTCCCTATGCAGGAGAGGCAAGAACTTAAACACTTGTTACTAATTTTTCTTGATCTTTCCAGTGCCAAGGCTATTGATACATTGTCCTCTAGTTAAAATTGTTTAGTCCTACTGTCTATATGCTGCACTACGTACTTCCCGGTATGGAGGATTAAAAGGTTTTCATATAATTTCTGTGTAATTAATACAGAAACCTTATGCAATTTGAATGAATTCCAGAGTTGGTGTTAGTAATACCTTCTAGTCCACCTGCAACGATGTCATGCCATAAACTTCAGGCTTGCCCCTGGCAACCTTAAGAACACTAAGAGCATCCTATAGAACTAGTACCGCACAGATTCATCCTTCTTTTTTCAATATGCTAATGAACAGCTAAGGTAGAGTCAAGTGGCCAAAGCCTCCCACCCCACATCAATGTTTCACAGATTACAGTCAGGTAAGAGGCCCAAATCCTAAAAGCAAACATTTTCAGAAGTGAAGATGGTTTTACATAAAAACAAGACAGGACCTGTAAGTACTGCTAGTACCACGTACAACAGAGCACTGCTTCCATGCTTCCACTAGGAGTTAGCAGAGGAGTTAGGTGGGCTGGAGACCAGCTCGGACGAGGACGAGATGGTCACTACCAGGGTTGTTCGTCGCCGGGTGATTATTCAGGTACCGAGTGTTGAACGATTGCACGAGCGTGTGGTGACTAGGCCCTGGTAACACCGTCAGGCATGCTGCTGAGACAACCACTTGGCTGATATTGCACCCGAAGCTGGAATGCTCCTGAATAGCGCATGGGCGTTGGATAAGCCATTCCAATACCTTTTCTGGAAGGGAGCATTATAGTAATACTGCTAACCCAACTCTAAGTTCCATTGGGTGTCTCAGTAGGAAGATGAAGACTTCTCAGCCCCATACACAACACTGTCAACTAACATACATTTGCCTGTCCATTGTGGCATAACTTTTCTTTGCATGCTTTCTAAGTATTTATTTGCAGAACAAATTTTTTTCTAACACTTCTCAATTTTTATTTTTTCGTTCTTTAACCAATTAACCATTTTTAAAATTGCTTCTTTAAAGTTACCTACATGAAGGTCTTACTTCATAAAACTTTGTTCTTTGTCATACAGGCTGATAGTATGCCTGAAATGCCACCAGAAACAGTCACAGAAGAGCAATATACAGATGAACATGGCCACACAGTGGTAAAGAAGGTATTGTCAGTTATGCCCCTTGCTACCTTCTTACTGTCTTATAAAAGGAAGTATAAATACATTCACATACAAGCCAAATTTTGTTTTGTGAAGGGGCGTCATTTTTTAGACTACAGCGTGGAAGGAACCAGAATTTTTGTTCATGAGAGATTCCAAAGTTTGAAGAATTATTTTGATTTGCAAGATCATTCTGTGTTACAGTTTATAACTTTAAGCCCACTTAAAGCCAGTGAAAATTCTGCATAGATCCACATTTCTGAGAAAAAGTTTAAAAAAAAAAAAAAAAAAAAGAAAAACCACAACCGAAAAACCACACCACCACAATTTTATCTAAGATCATGTTTGCTCGTATTAATGACACTAATGGAGGGCTGGGTCTGCAAGAGTCGTCTAAATCCAGACTTTAGATCCTCAAAACGTCCACTCAGCTGTGCCTGACCAGGTTCCTAAATTTCTGTGTCTGTACATACGATTCAGATTTATGGCCCAAAGAACATAGGAAGTACTTATTTGTGTGATGGCCTCAAAATAAGCATTTTCAGACCATGCTTATAAAAGTGAATTCTGCACAGCACGGAAGTGGAAATTCTGTGCTCCTTGCCTTATCTGACAACTCAGGGCTTAGAGAATTGGTCTAGGACTTGGCTGAATTCTGCTGGTGGCAAACTCCCATCTGTCATCTCCCAAGAAAACGTCATAGACCCTCAGCTGGATAGCATGTCTCTGGAAGCTGTTTGAATTCATATTAAAATAAACAACCCCAACCAAATATTCCTGGGCACGTTGTGCAGGAGTGAGCATGAGTATATTCTTCTGGGTAGGTCCGTGCCTGGGAGGGCACTGCCCCCACCTCTGTGACTATTTAATAGAGGTGACCCAGTCTGACTGAGCATCACAGCCAATAAGCTTTTGGACAGAGCAGGAGGTAACTGCTTAAAGTTACCTTGTCGAAAGGGGCTGGGAAGGTGGACAAAACCGTAGAGCTGCAGGTCATCCCCAGAGGGATGCATACCCATCCTCCTGAGAAATTTATCTCATCTTGAGCCCTGTAACTCTCTTCTGCTCCTCTTTGTTTGGCTTGCCAATGCTTTGAAAGCTTAAGCAGCAGATTAGTCTCTCAAGTAGGTTAAATCCAGCTTACTAGTTCAGCAGTGGTTAGTACCAGCAGTGTTACTACATGGTGTCCAAGTTCCTCTGTGAATCTACTTCTAAGCGTTTGATAGCCAAGCTGCTAACCTCTTACTTCCCAAAGCCTTTTTGAAAATGCCACTCTGAAAATGTTTTCTAGCAGTTCTGTGGTTGTAAAGTATGTTTTCCCTCTGAAATACTGTACTTCTTTTCCTAATAATAACTACTGCTTTAGAGGGTCATTCCAATATCTATATTGTGCCCACTTGTGAAGTACGTTTATGGAAGCTTTGCTGTGTGGTAACCTGAGTAGGGCAGATGTGTCAACTTGCAGCTTTAGTACAGGTACTTTTGAGTATATGTGTTAAAGACTAAAATACTGAACCATCTGTGTAGGTTTTTCTGCATAGGTAAGAATGCCCCTTGAGTAGAAAATACTATATAGAGAATAAGAAGGAATTGTTAATTCTTTCAGGACAAAGCTCTATTTCATTCCTTCAGGTCACTAGAAAGATCATCCGGCGATACGTTTCTCCAGATGGCACAGAAAAAGAGGAAGTCCTAATGCAAGGAACACCGCAAAAACCTGTCACTGTCGAAGAAGGAGATGGCTATTCCAAAGTTGTAAAACGGGTTGTGTTGAAGAGCGACAGTGAAGAGTCAGAGGTCAGATCATCCGCTTTCCTTGCGATGGTACAAAGCAGCAGTACACCAACAGCATACTTTGTAACTACATCTTACTCATGCCAACAACACTCAGTTTTGAATGATACTTTTAAAAGTTTCCTGGCAGATGGAAAAGCCTCGGAAGAAAGACCAGGAAAAGTGGGGGGGGGGGGGAAGGCGGCGCAGAGAAAGAAGGCAGCTTTCTCTGAAAATAAGTCAGGATACAGAATCTGTGATTTATGAGAAGTACCAACTTGATAAGGAAAGCAGCTTTGTACTAAGATGACATATAGATAAATGGCAAATCTCTACATGTTATTATAACTCTTAGTCTAATAAGGGAAGTAGCAAATATTGTAATGAAATGATCTGATGTTCTCTAGGTTTCTAGAACTAAGCCCTTCTAAAACTATACAGTTATATTAGGTTTAACTTACTGGTGTGTTCTTTGCTTGGATAAGAGGGGAGGAAAGGGGAGGAAAGGGGAGGAAAGGGGAGGAAAGGAAAGGAGGAAAGGGGAGGAAAGGACCCCAGCCAGCAACTAAGCAGCATGCAGCCACTCAGTCACTCCCTCTCCTACCCCCCGCAGTGGGATGGGGGAGAAAAATCAGGAAGAGTAAACCTGGTGGGATGAAGATAAGAACGGTGTAACAGAACAGAAAAAAAACTACGCATGATAATGATAACACTAGTGAAATGACAACAGCAATAACAAAAGGAGTGGAATGTACAAATGAGGCGCAGTGCAATTGCTCACTCACTAACTGGCTGGTCAACACCCAGTTAGTCCCCGAGCGACTATCCCCCGCCCTCACTCCCCCCAGTTTATACACTAGACTTGACTTCACATGGTATGGAATACCCCGTTGGCCACTTTGGGTCAGCTGCCCTGGCTCTGTCCTGTGCCAACTTCTTGTGCCCCTCCAGCTTTCTCGCTGGCTGCGCTTGAGAAGCTGAAAAATTCTTCACTTGAGACTAAACACTACATAGCAATAACTGCAACCATCAGTGTTATCAACATTCTTCACATACTGAACTCAAAACACAGCACTGCACCAGCTACTAGGAAGACAATTAACTCTATCCCAGCTGAAACGAGGACAGGAGGAAAACCGAGGAAAGCCTACTATTTACACCTTAGATGATTAAGCACAGAGAATGTTTTAAAGGAAAGAGACATGGCTGTACCCCACCTGGGGGCTTAGCCCAAGCCCAATGAATCTAACCCTACACTTCAGGAGGTTTTCTGTCAGGTCAAATTTGCTGCAGTTAGTGAAACCACGTTGGGAAACAGAACTTATACTCGCTTTCTAACATCTCTGTATTCCAAACCTTTCAGTGGTTCTGAAGTTGAAATATCTCACAATTTAATCAAAACTGATACCCAGACCCAGAATAATCCTGTGACCGTTTTATCGCTACATCTGACATGTTTATTTCTCCCTCTGAGCATGCACATTTGCCTTCATCGAAGCTAATCTCCCTGCCTCATCCCAAACGATACACCAGCTCCTGCAGGCACTGGGGGAAAACGGGCTACTGTTCGCATTAGCCAGTCCTGTATCAGGGGGTCTGAGGGAAAGCAGTGCCTGCACCGCGAAGCACGCAGGTAACCAACAAGAAATGAGGGAATTGAGAACACGTTTTCAGACTTGTAATACACTGCTGTAGGCTTAAGAACATTCTTCACATCAATGTCTAAAATAAAGTATCTGCTATGCAAGTGCTCCAAAACTCTGCCTTCGCACACACATACCAGCTCTAAAAGCGTCTCTTCCCTGACCATTTTACCATGGTTCTTTCTTTACCCAGAGTGATTTTTGGTGACTGAGGATGGATTCTTTTCATTCCAGACCTGCTCTAAATTACATCAATAACGTAGCAATGCAGGTGCTTATCCAGGGTTCTGGTTTAAAAATCTGATTGCTTCTATATTATACTACCCTCTTCTCCCTACACAGAAGGCTTTACAAATTAACAAAGTCACTGAGCACCACTGATGCATTCAGGGTACAAGATGGACAGTTCTCAATAAACAATTATTCTTTTTAGCCCTGTTTCCTTAGTAAACTAGGTAGCAAACAGACATAATAATTTTCTAATCCTACTTTCAACCAGGAGTTCAGCACAAGACTCAAATATTGCAAAGACACATTCTGTTGTTGCTTTTTCTATGGCTTTCTACAACGATAACCAAGTCCTTCACAAATGTTATCTTCACAAAGTCACACAGAATAAGAAATACACAGAAAGAAAGCTTGTGGTTAAATTTTGGGAGACCAGGTTCTGATTCTGCAGCTGTGATATTCTTTCCCCTTTCAAAGAGAAAACAACAGGGGAATTCTCAGTGGAGACAGAGGATACAGTTCTTAATTTCATTTTCCACATTTCTATCTTTGGTGTAAATACATAAATTAATAGCAATCAAGCATTACATGACTGCATCCTTTGCTGATACAAATTCAACTGATAGTCTAGACTAACTTTCCATCAGCTGTTGAACATGCATATAGGGATATGCAGAGTACTCATCTTTAACTCTCTCACTGCAAGGTTGTGATGTTTCATGCTTCAACTCACTCAGAAATTCTCCTTTTTCCTCAGATACCTCTGCTGTGCATAGACACATCAGATGTTAAAATGATTGTGTAATGTCGTGCTACTTAACAAGTATTTTTAGTTTCTTTGAGGTTGGTTTGTTAGAACAAGATAGTTAAGTAACAAAGACAACTACAAAGAAGGTACCACGTTTTGATCACTTGGTATTCAAGAGCTCTCTTTATCCTACAAGCTATTTGAAAATACAGCCAGAAAAAGGAAGGGATACAGAACACACTTTCACTCTTCTCCTCCCCTATTCCTTCTCACAGGTGAAAAGCACGTGCCTCTACTTGATGATGATGCTGGTAGAAAAGCCCAATTAAAGTTCCAGAAAGGTTGAACTACACATGGCATGGTGGAGTGTTTTTCTTTAAGCCTACAGTAAGGTGCAACTACTGCAAAAACACTTATTGAACTCGGAAAGCATTTTGCATTGCCCTCCTGAAATCTTAAAGTATCTGTACCATGCAAAAAGTATTCGTCCACACCAATTTTCATGGGGAAAATCAAACTAAAGTGCAAATCAAATATCTCTGATAACCACAGACACACATAGAGTGAGGCTTTCCCCACCCCTACCCCCGAAGTCCAAAACTAAAGCTTAGCATCCAGTTTTAACAAATACCCTTTTTCATCTCTTTTTTCTTGCAATCCATGAATCATTGAACAAAGTCAGATTCGTCTCAGTTACAATGCTGAAATTAGACAGACGTAATTCAAACTGTGACACGCTTTTTTTTGCTTACTTGCCACACATAGGAGAAGTATGATTTATAGCAGTTAAATTGTGGAAATTGTGCGATACGGTTCTTCTGCTCAATGCACATGAACTGACTTAGACAGGGCCTGAGCCTGCAATCATTATCAGAGAGACAAACTTTGCATGATCCTGGAGGGGAACGTTTCGCCTCTCTCCCCAAAAGACCCTGAACCCTAGGTGCTGAACAGCCTTTGCTAAGGCCTGAACACTACTGCTCAATATCTGCATCATGAATGATTTCCACTCCAGGACAGAAATACCAGATAGTACCTCTCAGGTTTTGGTTCAGGCTTCAGTAACTTATTCTTCACATACATAAAAGCATGTGTGTCTTCTGCAGATTTCCATAAGGCAGGTTTTACTGTCTCCACTTTGCCAGCATTATTTCTGGATTGCTTTCAAAAACTAAGGCCAAATTCTTCTCACAATAATTTAGAAAGAGGAGAGCAGACTTCATGTCACCAGTTTGACTCAATCCTGTTATCCAGCAGCGCTCTAAATCAGCATTCCAAGAATATTTGAACAAATAATTGCTTGTGTAAAGAACTAAACCTGGACAAGTACATCTCAATCAGAGAAAGCTAAAGACATTCGGAGATGGTTTTGCTGTTACTAACGAAGGTAAACTGTGCTTCCATCTCTCCACAGTGGTACCCGAATAACAGTCACTGACCTCCCATGGCACAGTATCTATTGCCAGTAAGGAAGTGTGCTAAGTGAACATCACGTAATTGGCACACAATCTGAATTTCATTCCAATACACTAAGTAAATTATTTCAGCATTTATCAATCCATGAAAAATTTGTACAAAGCTAATCGAGCAAATTATTTTCCATAAACGGCATGCCAAGGTTTATCCAAGAGCCTAACAACATATGAATAAAGATTTTCACACTTTTTTTGCCCCATGTAGTCTGACCAGGATGAAGAAGAGCATGTGTAACATATGGGAATAATCAATAGCAGACAAGACACACATATTCATAATTTCTTTGAGCTGTGTGAACACTTACTCCAATCAGCACCTCATAAGAATCACAGAACCCAACTGCTCTATTTATTTTGTTTTGTTAAGGTGTGGGCAATTCTGAAGATCCTGAAAAACTCAGGCATTACAGTCCTGGCACATATCCAGTAGAGATCTCAATAATAATACTGAAAAGAATTATGCTCATGAACAGCATTTCAATAAAGAAGGAATACGAGCAGCAGCACATTTGCCATGAAAGGGCACCTAACACTAAGCCTTTGAAAATGAACCAGTACATTTAAATAAACTGCTCTCATACTGTGACTTAAATATACTTGAAGGTTTTCAAAAAATGAAACACATCATTTAAACAAAGCTTTGCATACACCAGTTGAATATCAAGTGCAGGTGTCAGCCAGCACAGGAGGAAGCTTGCCTGGCAAACAGGTGCTCCATTTTCTATGTTTAAAAAAAGCTTTTAAAATGAAAACCTCTTACTCACAGCACAAGAGGTAGAACAAACCAAACCACGCTTGCTGGTGTATTAATTTCAGATTGTTTTCTTTGCTGTGTAAGGTTTAAGATTACCACCCCTAAGGGCACATAGAGCTTTTTATCTAAGTTTTTACAACAAAGTAACCTCTGCAGCAAGACCAGACCACCACTTTCCTAGCAAGAATCGCAATCAGCAGAATAACAACTCTTAACAAAGCATCCACAGATCTTCACCTCCACCTGGCAGCCTCCTCCCCTGCTCCCAAATCGCACCCCCCCCTACAAAAAACCAGGCTATTTTCCAGTCCTCGGCTACCGTATCTCCGCTGTGCGCAACAGGGCCCGTCCAGCCAGCACTCACCATTTGTAAACAGCTCACAGGAAAATCTGCTCGCCCCTTTGAAGGCTGAAACACACCAATTCCCATCATGAATTCCAGCAGGTTCCCTCGCTGCGATGCTTCCCTCTAAGAGCAGTACAAAGACAACCTAGAAAGATCCCTAACTTCTCAACAAAGAATCCGGCTTCCACTGCACTTTAAAGCCAGCTGGGTGGCAGCTACCCTGAGAGGGAACGAGGAACAGCTGGCTCCTTACCCTGCCTCGCTCCCCCAGGTGCAGGCGATCACCAAACCCAGGGCCAGGCTGGGGGGCCCTCCGGGCAACCCCGTCTGGTGGAAGAAGTCCCCGCTCGCTGCAGGGGGGGTGGACTAGGTGACCTTTAACGGCCCCTTCTGACCCAAACCGTTCCGTGAAAACTTAGCACAAGGTGCGGTTACACTTGCTCTTTGAAACGGTGAAGGAAAACAATGATAATTTTTTTTAAAAATCACCACATGCACATATATATGAAGATATTGCAGCTAATGAAGCCTGAAAACAGCCGAGTACGCTCTGGGGACAGACTTACAGATTAGAAAGTGCCACAGTGTTCTCGAACAGCACAATATTCTTTCTGAGCCATTTCTAACTGGTGCCGCAGGACATATTTACTCCACGTTGGCGTTTTGCTTTCAAGAGCTTTGGGCCGTCCGCTCCAACCTTTAGCAAGTTAACCCATCTCAGACAGAAGGTTTGTGTCCCTGCTGCTCCACAAGCGCAGCCGCGAGCACCGTGCCACAGGTATTTGCCAGCAAAAAAGTCAGCAATCCTTAACTAGGCGCCCCACCACTTCGGACGTGCTCTCTCTGTTACGGTTTCAGGCAAATCACTAGGCCGTTGACTCGGTCCTGCCACGAGGTCACGCCAACCGAATGGCATCTGGAAAACTACCGCGCATGAGAAATTGCTGGGTGAAGCAGATAAGCGAGTGAGGAGCCGACAAAAGTTCGGACAATGCCATGAGGGATGCCTGCCCTTCACGGGGGCTTAAGGGGGAATGAGGACCTCACAGGTAATCACAGGGGAGTACTGGGACCTCAGGGAAAGCAGATGCTTGTGAGGTAACCATATCCACGATGCCCTCTAAGGGAATAATAAAAACAACAATAATAATACCACCAATACAAATTATTATACCATAATAATAACATCATTATTATTATTGTTGCTGTGCTGCTGTTGTTGTTGTTATTATTCCCTCTAGACAACAGCATCAGAAATATCAAGTCTGGGTATGGATCTAGTAAAACTGGGACCACCCAGGAAAAAGTAATCAGGGGCAGGTTATTTACTCAGCAGGGGAGCAAGGCAGAGAAAGTGAGGTATAAGGATGGCAAAAAGGAGGGTCAAGAAATGGGAAAAGGGATAATACGGTCACACGAATGGGGCCTGCGCTTGATCTCGGCAGGTGCAGCAGGACAATGACACAAAACCTGTGCTCCCGAGCCTACCGAAAGAGTCGAACCTGCTTCTGCGGCTGGGAGGAGCAGAGGGGAGGGGGGAAGGCAGGCAGGATGCTTTCCCTGCCCAAAACGGCAACACCCAGACAGACGGATCCCGTTCTCATGTGTTAGTGCCCATTATTCCCGGCCAAGTACCCACCACTTCCCACCGCTCTCACCCTTCCACCAGCGCATCTCATTGCTTTGTATTTGGGCTTGTCAAATTCAGCAGCATTCAGTTTATTTTCCACCAGAACACTGGCATTTAACACAGCTGCATAAGCCTTTTTAATGATAGCCTGCAGAAAAACAGTCCTAGGTGGTTTCTGGGGGTTTGGGGTTTGTTTCTTTGTTTTTGTTTGTTTAAAGTAATTAAAACCCACCATATTGCAATAACAACTGTATGGAGGCTAAATTCCAAGTTGTGTTTTCAGGCACAGCAAGGTCTTATGATCTGCTTAAAATAAAGTTTTGTTAGTTTAGCATGCCGATAGATGATGCTTCTCCCCTATGCCAAGCAGAACACTGTATCTTAGCCACGTGTAGTGATGCTGCCCCTCTGTTTACACGATCGCCAGTAGTGTATTATCAAAACCTTCTTGATAATTGGAAATGGTTTTAGAAAACTGTCAAGTACCTGAGAAGACAAAGCCCAGCTTCCTGCAGCTCAGCTTTTTCTTCTGAGGTACTTGACAGTTTCCTAAAACCGTTTCCGCTTATCAAGGTTTTGAGTGCCTCCTTAGCTGCAGACCAATGGCTCTATTTAATAGTGCTTTTAATGATAGCCATTGGCAGGCAGGCATGATTTTCCTTGCTCCCATCTCGCCAAAAGCCAGACAGTCTAGAAATATGAGTCTAAACAAATGAGCCATTAGTGCCAGCTGGCTATTTCCAATTGAGTTATATTTTTTCTATATTACATTATATTGTTGCCTAGAAGTCTTTACTTCCGCTCTTAATTTCTCTGGCCAGCTTATTTTATTATCCAAGTGTCACGATCCAACAGCATACAGCAGTGGGTTTTGTGCATTTACTCCAAACACGCTGAAAAAAAAATTGACACTGAAAATCTCAGAGCCATTTCTCTGAGGTCTTTGCAACAAAGAGTCTGAAATACATACACATTTTAGAGGGGTGGCTTTAGTTATGGGCTTGCCCGACAATTCGAAGACCCCAGAAAAGCTGTTGCAGGTTCTGAACACTAAGTCACTTGAATATTGCACGGTGTCCAGGCTCTCTGGCTAACTCCCAGATAGACAGTATTTCAGTGTTGAAGAGAAAGTCCTGTGCAGGGACAACACTTACAAATAAATATGTTACAAAGACAGGAAAATGACTGATCCTGTGGGGTGCAGAAATACTTACACAGGAGGAGACAGGTAAAACTGTATATGGGAATTCAGACCCAGTTTGATAGTGACAGGACCTCTAAATCTCTTACCAGTTTCAAGCTCTTAGCCCAAGTCTACAAGCATCTTCAGCATCATTTTGCTATCAGACTTGAATTAATATTCAACAGAAATTTTTGTTCAGTACAGATCCCTGAATAGAGCCCCAAATTTGCACCAGGGACTGCATCACAGTCCAACTCTCTTTACTGTACTAAGCCTTTACACCACTCATTCTCAGCACTTCTCTAACCTCCCCTTTCCATTAGTTACAGCATGCATTTTATCTATTTGTTAGAATTTCTGACACTGCCTCAACTTTTATATCCATCACTAAGAGAATTTTTCACCTGTAGGTTGCCATTTGCCAGTACATGATGTATTCCTGTGCATACCTTGAGGCATTAGTCTAGCAACATTAAAAAAAAAAAAACAAACAAACACCCTCTTTGCAGAAGCTACTGAAATCACAAACATAGTATACTCAGATGTTAATGATCAAAATTACCTTCGGCAGTTTTGGATGGGCTCCAAAATAAAACTGCTCCCTCTATTTATCAGAGGTAACCAATTTCTGCCCCCAGTTATCACTTAGTTGTTTGTTAAGCTGACTGGAGGAAGGTCACTGAAATGAGATGCTGGAACACAGCTGTCTGCAGAGATGTATGATCCCTTGGTCTTTCACAGATTCTTGAATTAAGAATAGAAACGAACAATGCTGCTGAAAAGAAATCTTTTACAAGAAGTCAGCTGGTATTTTTAGGTTATGTGAGCAAGAAAAATGGTCAGACTCTCACACCAACTTAGAGAATGAGTCTTATACTTTCACTAGAAACGCTTCTAGGTTCATTATAAGTTTCTGAAAATTGTCTCCTTTTTCTAAATAAAAAGTGGGGTTTTTTTCATTTACAATGCCTATAATTTGGTTGTGTTAGTCTGGAGCTTTCCTCTGCCCATCAGTACCTACGATACCTCAAATGGTTAAGCACAGTTCAAAAAAGATGTGTGTCGTAGAAGATGAGGCGGCCTACGCTGTGGCTGTATTCTCTCTATATCGTCACCTACCACTAAATCAACACTTTATTATTTGACTGTAAAGGAGAAAGAAGGGGAAAATTACAGTCTAAAGAGGAATCGGAAGATTCGAATGCACTATTTTTCTGCCTCACACTTCCATTTTCTCTCTCCATAACCACTATTTCATTCCCTGAAATCAGACTCTTATAAGAAGTTGTAGCTCAACTGTAAGAAGTATTCCTTTCTAGAAACTTCTCAAATGTTATCCTGAGTTATGAATCAAAAGCGTCTCATTTCTCACTCTTCTGACCTAAGCCGACTCCTGAGAGGAGACAGACTGGCTGGCAGCAGTGAAGCAAAATGAATGTTTCCCATAGATACAAATATGCATTTATGTAGGTTGTGCTCAGATCTTTCATCATCATAGCTGCCGCTGGTGACAACAATAAAAAATGGGTACTCAAATTGTCGCAGAATTGATGAATGCCTCCTCCGAGGTTATTTTCCTGTAGTGGGACAGCTGATCACACCGGACTCTTGCCACAGAGTGTAACATACAGTATGCATTATTTTATGAAAATCAGCAGTTCTGGTCAAATCCATTTGCGCATAGCTCAGATGACTTGACTGCAGCCATACAAGCTGTGCACCGAGCCCTTCTGCTTGGACAACTGAAACCGTGAATTATCTCAAAAGGACTTAGACCCTAATAAGCTCTGGCTTGTAAAACCAAACTTGGCTCAGTTTACTTTTCATTCGTACCTTTTAATTTTCTTTGAGGAGCAACAGGAATATAGTAGGCCTTGATTATTTTCATAGCTCCCACAAAGCACCCCCTCCCCCAAATTAGACGGAAGTTGTAAACTGAAGAGATTTCTTTCACGTTGTGCGTACAGAAATTCTATCATCTCCTGGAAGAGGGATGAAAGTGTAGCAAATGGAAGGAACCAACTCCCAATAATAAAAATATATCTAAACTATGTTACCCAGCCCACTTTTCTGAAAGGTAATAAAAAATCAGCATTGAGCTCTGCAAGCAAATGCTAATGAAAGGATGAAGGATATAAGTTTTTACTGCCCCTAACTCCCCCTTTCAATCACACGTAATTACAGACTGAGGACACCAGTTACTTGGCTGGTCGCCTCTAACTGTATTAGCATCTGGACTGCATCAAGCATTTTCAGCCAGTAGAAAGGAGCTAGCTTCTTTGTAACAACAGCCAAATAACAGAATCTCACAACAATGACCTGGGTAGGAATACAGATTTTTTTTGTGCTCAGGGACCTGGAGTAGGACCCAGAAAATTTGGTATCATCCCCTAGTACAGGTAGTGGAGCTATCGTGGGCTGGTCATTAAACTTCTCTTATCCTTTTGTCAGCCCTTATCTGCAAACAGAATGCTACAATTATCTGGCTTCCTTTGTCTTGCCTCTTCACAGAGGAATGGTTTTTTTTCATGTCAGGTGAAGTGATGACAAGGACGATCCTTCACTGTAGGAACTCACTGAATATCTTCAAACTGAAGTATTTTGTTTTAACTGAAAATTATCAATGTATTCATTTCAGTGGGAACCAAGAAGGCTCCTTGAAATGGTAAGCTTGAAAAACTCAATTTAAATTATCGAAGAACTTTAAAAAAGTCACTTCTGCAAAAATATGTAACAGACAACCTTTTGTTCTGCTTGAGACTCTGCGTGCGTGAGGGTGTGCTGAAGCATTACATTTTAACCGAGTCACTGTAAAACTGAAACCTTGTCATTACATCTTCTCCATCAGTCACCACCATCTCAATCTCCCCATTTGTCTAACTGCCAGGTCAGAAAGATTCATCTGGCATCTAAATATCAGATCAGGTTCTTTTTGCTTTTGTAGGTCAGTATCAGTGGCAAAAAAACTTAAGAACTTTGGTTTTGGGGTTTTCTGGGAGGGATTTTTGCTGTTTTTTTTCTTTTTTTTTTAATTTGCCTTTTTTTAGGATGTACAAAGAAAATATGCTGCTAACGTTTTACAGATGTATTGGCTTTGAACTGCTGACAGATGCAGGAAGTTGGTTTTAGCTAATATAATTAACTAGTATGACCTTCAAAACTCACAGGGTATTAGCACATGCTCTGTTGAGAACAGCGGTACGTCGCTGCCACCCTCAATTCGAGTATTGCCCTCAGAATGGTGTGATGTGGCTTTTCTCAGTTTTGGGAACTGCTGCATAATTTCAGTTGCCAGGATAGATGTGAACCTTGCTTTTCAGAAGGAACTTACTTGGGACACCGCCTCTTTCCCATTAGCTTGGAAAGCAGAAATGTTCCCGTGAAGAGGACTTGGAACGCGAGCAAACGCCACAAACCATGACATGCTGCATGCCATGCAGTGAGCAAGCGTGAGGCTAAGCTCTCCTTATAATTCTGGCCATAAATCCTTCATACGCAGACTGTAATCACTGTCATTCAGGGAATGAAACTCACCCTTGTACCTAGAAAGCCCTGTCATCAATCAACTTTGTCACCTTGGGCAAATTATATACTGTCAGTTTTTTAGCCATAAAACTAGGTAGGCGATGCTCGCCTACCTTCAGTCACATAGTAAGGATTAATTAGCTAATGTTTTTAAAAGCCTCCCAGTCAAACACCGGAGTACAGCAGTACTACACCCAGCAACACTGCCTACTGTTCCAGCTGCTGACTGCCCCAGGAATCGGTCTCACATAAAAGAGAGAGACAAAAGGTAAGCAAAAAAAAAAAAAAAAGAGAATGGAGGGAGCAGCGTTTCAGACATAGACGTAAATGATTCAGAAAGAATGATTCAGTTCGAGGAGTGGCAGATGTTGTCACTATGTTTTTCACACGATAAATGCCATGTGGTGATAACCTCAGGGTTTCTTGCAGGGGGTGGGGGGAGGACGCAGAGGGTTTGGGACGGAGGAAGGGAGGGCACAAGCACTGGGCAGCGGAGGGAAGAGGTGAGCATCCGAGCGGAGGGGCAGGGACCAGCAGCGGTGCGTTTTGACAGAGAGGTGAAAGGATCTGACGAAAGAGAAGTCTCGGACTGCTTTCTCCTCTCACCATCAAAACGTTTAGATCTTCGCGCCAGCTACTCCTCCTCAGAGATGAGCGGTGTGAGCTGCTAAGGCCTTCTAATGAAAACAGTGTACTCCACATCCCTCTGGCTCTTCCACTTTCTCGAATATCCCCCTTACATCCTTTTGGCAGACAGCGTAAGACTTGTGGGATGTAACGTAGCTCCGCCTTTTCGTGTGTGAAAAGCTGGTCTTAACCAGGAAACAGTGCTTATAGAAACGTGTGAATGTGGTAAGACTCAAACACCAAGATCCCCTCTTTAACTATAGAGGAGAGAGTAAACGTTCTCCCATGCTGCCTCCTAAGTGTACCTCAGGGTCCTATCTTGAGAAACTTGTTGCAAAGAAGAGATCAGCAAAGCATCAGCTGAGGACTTCTAAGCCCTTGTTACTTGTATCCGTTCAACATATTGAAATCATCAAACGCATCCCTTTATTGAAGTAAAGAGACCTGTAATGTTTCCTGCCCTCAGCTTTGCATTAACTAATCCTCACTGCGTTTTTCAGCCTTTGCGGCACCTTCAGTTGACAGGTGCCCAGGGAAAGGGATCCCTTCTGGTGTTGTCATTTTGACCATTTTTTTGAGCTGCACTGAAACACAAACTAGATCCTTTCCTACTTATTTTTCAGTGAATAAAACAGAGAAAGGCTGTCTCAAATATTCACTCAGTGGTTACGGCACTGACATTGCACAAGGGACACTTACACTCAGATTCCTGGCCTGAACGACAAAAAGCAAAACCTCCTACTTTTGTCTTCCAGATCCCCGTCAAAGTGCTCTACATCCAGGCCCTGAGATCAGGATGGTGCTGCGCTCGTCTGTCTCCATCGCAGAGTATTTAACTATTTATACACAGTGGTTTGGTCCCAACAGGAGACTGAAACAGTGCCTCCAACACCAGATCACAGAATGATGTGCCAACACCTATCTGTTTCCAACCATGTGCACACAAAAATCACGTTTGATGAAACACAATTTTCATACCAAATGAACTGTGTTGCTGAACTCACAGATCCATTTCAAACCACAGCGATAACTTTCACAGGCATTTCACTTCAGGTCTCATCAGGGGCCAGCACAGGCCAGCCTTGCCGTGCTCATACTTCTCAGAGCGTCATGACACTTCATCAGTTAAACGCTTCTATTGAAGGATGAATGGGTTGCACAATAAAATTCCCTATTCTCTTCCCCCATTTTAATCACTGCCCTAAGTAGTTAGGGCCAAATTGAAAAAAAAAAAAAAACCCCAAAACACCACCACCAACAAAATACACCCACAACCTATTACTGCTCTTTAGAAGGGATTTCTTTGCGTGACTACTTGCTGT